>NC_086098.1:239210573-239513073 GCF_963921235.1 Mobula hypostoma
CCGTGGAATGATCGTTGGCGCCAGACAGGGTGGTTTGAGTATCTCAAAAACTGGTGATCTCCTGGGATTTTCACACACACCAGTCTCTAGCGTTTACAGAGAGTGGTGCAAAAACCAAAAACACATCCAGCGAGTGGCAGTTCTGTGGGTGAAAACGCCTTGTTAATGAGAGAGGTCAGGGGAGAATGGCCAGACTGGTTCAAGCTGACATTAACTCAGATAACCACATGCTACAACAATGGTGTACAGAAGGGCATCACTGAACCTGAATGCACAACATGTCAGACCTTGAATGGGCTGCAGCAGCAGAAGACCAGGAAGATACTCCCAGTGGCCACTTCATTAGGTACAGGAGATGTCTATCCTGATGAAACATCTGAGATATTTCTTTATTTGGAGAACTAGTGTGGAACTGGCCCTTTGAACTACAACGCCCAACAACCCACCTAATTAACCTTTGCCTAATCACAGTCATAGTCATACTTTATTGATCCCGGGGGAAATTGGTTTTCGTTACAGTTGCACCATAAATAATTAATAGTAATAGAACCATAAATAGCTAAATAGTAATATGTAAATTATGCCAGGAAATAAGTCCAGGACCAGCCTATTGGCTCAGGGTGTCTGACCCTCCAAGGGAGGAGTTGTAAAGTTTGATGGCCACAGGCAGGAATAACTTCCTACGACGCTTTGTGTTGCATCTCGGTGGAATGAGTCTCTGGCTGAATCAAATGACAATTTACAATGACCAATTAATTGATCTACTAACCAGTAAGTCTTTGGACTGTGGGAGGAAACTGGAGCATCCCGGGGAAACCCACGTGCTCACAGGAAGAATGTACAAACTCCTTACAGACAGCGCTGGCTGGAATTGAACTCTAAACTCTGGAATGCCCGAGTTGTAATAGTGTCGCACTAATCGTTACACTACTGTGCCAACCTGGCTTAATACTTCATCAAAGTCTAAACGATTCGTCTAACTCTATTTACATGTGTAGAGTGGTTATACTTACACCTATCAATTGCCCGGATCAGAATCGTGCCTCATGCCAATTTTGTATCCAGGAAGACTCCTGCTGCAAGTTGGCCTCTCAAAACACAAGTTGCCACTTGTCCCGCGTCCCTCGTGTGACGCTAGGGTGGCTAAGGCTTTTGTATTTGTCAATGTGGAGCGGACAGCCAGTTTGTGAATCTGGCCGGAGGAAAGGATGTTGGGAATGGTGAGGGTGGATCACCGCACGAGGGGTGTGGGACAAGTGGCAGAGACGGAGTGCCAGGGGTAGGGAAGGCCTGACGTAGGCCTTCCCTTATCCTTTTAAACTCCAGTGAGTACAGGCCCAGAACCCTCAAATGCTCCTCACATGTTAACCCTCTCATTCACAGAATCATTCTTATGAACCTCTGTAGTGCCAGCATATCCCTTCTTCAGTATTGGGTCGAAAACTGCTCACAATACTCCATATGTGGTCTGACCAATGTCTTATAAAGCCTCAGCACCACATCATAAACACGAGTTTCTGCAGATGCTGGAAATCCAGAGTATCACACACAAAATGCTGGAGGAACTCAACAGGTCAGGCAGCACCTGTGGAGAGGCATAAACTGTTAATGTTTTGGGCGGAGACCCTTCATCAGGACTCAATATTACATCCTTGCTTTTATAGTTATAACCCTCTAGAAGTGAATGCTAACATTGCATTTGCCTTCCGCACTCTTGACGCGACCTGCGGTTCTCTTTGATGTGAGGCCGTGCCCTCTGCCTCGACCACCCAGCCTGAGGAAACTGTCGTGTCGCCTGGCATCCACCCTGATCAAATTAGCAGTCCCTCCGTTGGTTGAGGTCCAACAATGAAGTTGTGTCCTAGCTCTCTATGTGATACATAAGTACGATATGGGGAGCAGATTGGCGCCCGGGCACCAGGCTCCCCCTCTCCGTGCAGCTGATGAATCCAAAGGAATGGCGGCAGCCAATACAGATTGGCACCAACGCATTGCAATGTAGAGCTGCCCTGGGGGCTCCAGCTCCGGATTTTTCCTCAGGGTTTTCCCCCCAAAGCCTTCTCCATGAGTGGATAAAGCTGGAAGGCAGCGGAGGCGTGAGATCAGAGTTTCCCGTCTCCTACGCGAGCCGCTGACCATGGACGATGACCATCTGCCCGAAGCGACTGGTTTTAAGGCGTCAGTGACCTGCCATTGCCCAGTTTTCCAGCCACACGTGAAGGCCGGGAGCTGGACTTGGTTGTCAGGGGCTATTTGAGGTGCACGCCATTGGGAGCATTTAATAGGGAGTGGGAGCTCACCCCCACTACTACCACCAGGCACCCCCACCCCACCATCCAGGCTATGACAACTTTAAGGAGCCCTGATTAAGTTTAGTGCTGTGTAAAAATCCAAACATATTCTTCTTGTGGCTTTTGCATGTTGGAAGAGTAGATTGGGAAGGGGAAGATGTATACTATTAATGGGGGGGAAAATTCAAAAGCTGAAGATGTTTCAAGTTACCAAGTTTCAAGCATATTGGGATTTTATTGATTGTATGAACAGGGTAGTGCGTGCAAACGGGCTTTTTAACATCAAAGGGGAAGCAGAGGCTATGGATCTGGCCAAGTGTCTTGTGGGGAGGGGTTTGAGGGAAGATCAGACTCTGGGAAGTCTGGAATTAATTATCACTCGTGTAGTGTTTGAACCTCTGCTTGAATTTCATTCAGCATCTCAGCTTTCTTGGTGATTTATGCTCGCTGGGATATTTTGCTGCAGTTGTGAGTTAACGCTTTGCAGCAGCCGACGCTTCCGTTGCCCTCTGCCATCGTCCGCTGCTGAAAGTGCCTCTTGGCCCAGCACCATTACTCCAAGTTTCCTCTCACTTCCACAACCTGCCCCTCTGTCGCAGGAAAGCAGCGTCCACTGCCAGGGACACCCCACCATCCAGACCACGCTCTCTTCTTGCTGCTGCCATTGGCAAGGAGGTATAGGAGCCTCAGGACCCACACCACCAGGTTCAACAACCATCAGCCTCTCGAACCAGAGGGGATAACTTCACCCAACTTCACTTACTCCGCCACTGAATTGTTCCCACTACCTACGACTCGCTTTCAAGGACTCTTCATCTCATGTTCTCAATATTCATTGGTTATTTATTTATTATTATTATTAATTCTTTATTTTTCCTTTGTAGTTTGCACATTGGTTGTTTGTCTGTCCTATTAGGTGCGGCCTTTCATTGATTCTATTGTGTTTCTTGGATTTATTGTGTATGCCCACAAGAAAATGAATCTCATGGTTGTACATTGTGACATGTATGTACTATGATAATAAATTTACTTTGAATTTCAATATCTCTCCAATGTTTGCTATGCGCGCACTTTCAGTCGTAAGGTCATATAGCACAGAAACAGGCCCCTTGGCCCACTAACCATTATCTCTCTCCATCTCTGGAGACAAGCTGTTTACCGACTTCTCTTATAAACCTAACATTGCCCACAGTTACCTCGTTTCTTCGTCTACACGGCATCTCTTCCCAGGATGACACTTTCCTTTCCAGCTCTTCAGAGAAGTCCTCCTTCTTCAAAGAACAGGGTTTCCCTTCCTCCACCATTGACGCTGCCCTCACTCACATCACCTCCATTTCACGGATATCCACGCTCACCCCATCTTCTCACCGCCTGAACAGAGATGGAGTTTTGTTTGACGTCATCTACAACCCATGAGCCTCTGCATCATTCTCCACGACTTCTGACATCTTCAATGGGATCCTACCACCAAATACATCTTTACCTCCCCTCGTCTCTCTGCTTTCCACAGGGATGGCTCTGTCTGTGACTCCCTTGTCCATTCGTCCCTCTCCACTAATCTGCCTCCTGTCACACATCCATGCAAATGAGAGAAATGCCTCAGCTGCCCATTCACCTCCTCCCTCATTTACACTCAGGGTCCCAAACAGCCCCTCCAGGTGAAGCAACACTCCACCCGTGAATCCGTTCCTGTCGTCTAGTCTATATGCTGATGATACAAAGATTGGAGGTGTAGTAGACAGTGAGGAAGGTTTTCAGAACCTGCAGAGGGACTTGGACCAGCTGGGAAAATGGGCTGAAAAATGGCAGATGGAGTTTAATACTGACAAGTGTGAGGTATTGCATGTTGGAAGGACAAACCAAGGTAGAACATACAGGGTTAATGGTAAGGCACTGAGGAGTGCAGTGGAACAGAGGGATCTGGGAATACAGATACAAAATTCCCTAAAAGTGGCATCACAGGTAGATAGGGTCGTAAAGAGAGCTTTTGGTACATTGGCCTTTATTAATCAAAGTATTGAGTATAAGAGCTGGAATGTTATGATGAGGTTGTATAAGGCATTGGTGAGGCCGAATCTGGAGTATTGTGTTCAGTTTTGGTCACCAAATTACAGGAAGGATATAAATAAGGTTGAAAGAGTGCAGAGAAGGTTTACAAGGATGTTGCCGGGACTTGAGAAACTCAGTTACAGAGAAAGGTTGAATAGGTTGGGACTTTATTCCCTGGAGCGTAGAAGAATGAGGGGAGGTTTGATAGAGGTATATAAAATTATGATGGGTATAGATAGAGTGAATGCAAGCAGGCTTTTTCCACTGAGGCAAGGGGAGAAAAAAACCAGAGGACATGGGTTAAGGGTGAGGGGGGAAAAGTTTAAAGGGAACATTGGGGGGGCTTCTTCACACAGAGAGTGGTGGGAGTATGGAATGAGCTGCCAGACGAGGTGGCAAATGCAGGTTCTTTTTTAACATTTAAGAATAAATTGGACAGATACATGGATGGGAGGTGTATGGAGGGATATGGTCCGTGTGCAGGTCAGTGGGACTAGGCAGAAAATGGTTCGGCACAGCCAAGAAGGGCCAAAAGGCCTGTTTCTGTGCTGTAGTTTCTATGGTTTCTATGGTGATTCCAGTGCGGCCTCCTCTACATTGGTAAGACCCAGCGTAATCTGGGGGACTGCTTTGCCGTGCACCCCCGCTTCATCTAACAAAGGCGGAATTTCCTAGTGGCCAATCATTTTAATTCCTATCCCCATACCCATTCCAACATGTCGGTCCATGGCCTCCTCCTGCTAGGATGCAGCCACTCTCAGGGTGGAGGACAACACCTCATAATCCTCCTAGGTAGCCATCGATGGCATGAACATCGATTTCTCCCTCCTCCTTCGCTCTTCTTCTATTCCCCGCTCAGGTCTCTTACCTTTTCTCCTCACCTGCCCATCACCTCCCCCTAGTGCCCCACCTTGTACCCTTTCTCCCATGGCCATCTTCTCCTATCAGATTCTTTCTTCTCCAGCCCTCTACCTTTCCCACTCACCTGGCTTCACCTATCACCTTCTAGCTTTCCTCCTTCCCCTCCCCCCATTCATAAACCTTCCCTCCTCCTTTCTCGTCCTGAAGAAAGGTCTTGGCTCTAAACGTCGACTGTTCATTTCCATAGATGCTGCCAGAGCGGCTGAGTTCCTCCAGTATTTTGTGTGTGTTCATATACCACTGGTTGACTGTCAATCTTCATCTGCTTATGTATGGTTTTCCATAAATTCTATAGTATTTCCATTTTTTCTGTAAATACCAACAAGAAAATGAATCTCAAGATTGTATTTGGAAGCACATATAGAACATAGAACATTACAGCACAGTACAGGCCCTTCGGCCCACAATGTTGTGCCGACCTTTTAACTTACTAAGAGCAATCTAACCCTTCTGTCCCACACAACCCTCCATTTTTCTATCCTCCATGTGCCCATCCAAGAGTCTCTTAAACGACCCTAATGTATCTGCCTCGATCACCTCTCCCGACCAGAGGACACAGCCTCAGAATAGAAGAATGTCTATTTGGAACAGAGATGAGGAGTTTCCGTAGCCAGATAGTGGTGAATCTGTGGATTCCATTGCCATAGACGGCTGTGAAGGCCTTCATTAAAGCAGAGGTTGATAAGTGCTTGATTTATCAGGGCACTAAAGATTTTGGGGAGAATCGGATTGAGAGGGATAAGACCATAAGACCAGAGGATCAGGAGCAAATTAGGCCATTTGGCCCATCGAGTCTGCTCTGTCATTTCATCATGGCTGATCCATTTTCCCTCTCAGCCACAAACTCCTGCCTTCTCCCCGGATCCTTTCATGTTCTGACTAATCAAGAATCTATCAAACTTTGCCTTAAATATACCCAATGACTTAGCCTCCACAGTTGCCCATGGCAACGAATTCCACAGATTCACACTCTCTGGCTAAAGAAATTCCTCCTAATCTCCGTACTAAAAGGACACCCCTCTATTCTGAGGCTGTGTCCTCTGGTTTTAGACTCTCCCACTATAGGAAGCATCCTCTCCACATCCACTCTATTGATGCCTTTCAGCATTCGATAGGTTTCAATGAGGTCACACCTCAATCTTCTGAATTCCAGTGAGTTCAGGCCCAGAGCCATCAAATGCACTTCATATGAGAAGCCTTTCAATCCCGGAATCATTTTTGTGAACCTCCTTTGAACCCTCTCCAATGTCAGTACATCCTTTCTTAGATAAGGGCCCAAAACTGCTCACAGTACTCTGAGTGAGGCCTCTCCAGTACCTTATAAAGCCATAACATTACATTCTTGCTTTTCTATTCTAGTCCTCTCGAAATGAATGCTAACATCGCATTTGCTTTCCTTACCACCAGGTTAATCTGCAAATGAACCTTTTGGGAATCTTTCACGAGGACTCCCAAGCACCTTTGCACCTCGGATTTTTGAGTTTTCTCTCCATTCGGAAAATAGCCTATGCTTTTATTTCTTCTACCGATGTACATGACCATACTCTTCCCAACAGTGTATTCCATCTGCCACTTCTTTACCCATTCTCCTAATCTGTTTTAAATCCTTCTGTAGCCTCTTTACTTCCTCTAAACTATCTGCCCTCCAACGATCTTCATATCATCTGCAAACTTGGCCACAAAGCCATCAATTCCATCATCTAAGTCATTGACATATAATGTGAGAAGAAGCGGTCCCAACAGAGACCCCTGTGGAACATTACTAGTCACTGACAGCCAACCAGAAATGCCTCCATTTATTCCCGCTCTTTGCCTCCTGCCTATCAGCTAGTGCTTTATCTATGCTAGGATCTTTCCTGTAATACCATGGGCTCTTAACTTGATAAGCAGACTCATATGTGGCATGTTATCAAAGGCATTCTGAAAAGCCAAGTACACAACATCAACTGAATCTCCTTTGTCTATCCTACTTGTTATTTCTTCAAAGAATTCCACAGATTCATCAGGCAAGCTTTTCTCTTAAGGAAATGATGTCGACTATGGGCTATTTTATCATGTGTCTCCAAGTACCCTGAAACTACATCCTTAACAATCAACTCCAACATCTTCCCAACCACTGAGGTCAGACTAACTGACCTATAATTTACTTCCTTCTGCCTCTCTCCCTTCTTGAAGAGTGGGGTGATATTTGTAATTTTCCATTCTTATGGAACCATGCTAGAACCTAGTGATTCTTGGAAGATCATTACAAATGCCTCCACAATCTCTTCAGCCACCTCTTTCAGAACCCTGGTGTGTACACCATCTGCTCCAGGTGACTTATCTACCTTCAGACCTTTCAGTTTCCCAAGAACCTTCTCCCTAGTAATAGCAACTTCTGCCCCCTGACACTCTCCATCTCCCAGCATACTGTTAGTGTCTTCCACAGTGAAGACTGATGCATAATACTTATTCAGTTCATTCGCCATTTCCTTATTCCCCATTACTATTTTTCTAGTATCATTTTCCCATGGTCCGATACCTACTTTTGCCACTTTATGTATCTGAAGAAACTTTTGGGATCCTCTTTAATTTATTGGCTCGCTTACTTTTGTATTCCATCTTTTCTTTCTGTGCCTTCTGCTGGTTTTTAGTTGCCTTCTGTTGGTTTTTAAAAACTTCCCAATCCTCTAACTTCCCACTAATTTTTGTTCTATTATATGCCCTCTCTTTGACTTTTATGTTGGCTTTGACCTCTCTTGTTAGTCACAGTTGTGTCATCCCACCTTTAGGATACTTTTTCCTCTTTGGGACATATATATCCTGTGCCTTCTGAATTGCTCCCAGAAATTCCAGCCATTGCTGCTCTGCCGTCATCCCTGCCAGTAATCTTTTCCAGTCAATATTGGCCAGCTCCACTCTCATGCCTCTGTAATTCCTTTTACTTCACTGTAATACTGATACATCTGACTTTAGCTTCTCCTTCTCAAATTGCAGCGTGTATTCTATCATCTTATGATCACTTGACCCTAAGGGTTCCTTTACCTTAAGCTCTCTAATCTGGTTCAATGCACAACATCCAGTCCAGAATAGCTGATCCCCTAGTGGGCTCAACCACGAGCTGCACTAAAAACTCACCTCATATGCATTCTAGAAATTCCCCCTTTTGGGATGCAGCACCAACCTGATTTTCCCAATCTACCTGCATATTGAAATTCCCCGTGATATTCGTAACATTGCCCATGGACATGCATTTTCTGCCTCCCGTTGTAAGTTGTAGAGCACATCTTCACTACTCTTTGGGAGTCTGTATATAACTCCCATCAGGGTCTTTTTACCCTTGCAGTTCCTTAACTCTTATCTTCAATGATTCAACACCTTCCAAGCTCATGTCACCCCGGGTGTCATTATCCACCAGTCATTGAAAGTGGGCATGCAGGTACAGCAGGCGGTGAAAAAGGCGAATGGTATGCTGGCATTCATAGCAAGAGGATTCGAGTACAGGAGCAGGGAGGTACTACTGCAGTTGTACAAGGCCTTGGTGAGACCACACCTGGAGTATTGTGTGCAGTTTTGGTCCCCTAATCTGAGGAAAGACATCTTTGCCATAGAGGGAGTACAAAGAAGGTTCACCAGATTGATTCCTGGGATGGCAGGACTTTCATATGATGAAAGACTGGATTGGCTAGGCTTATACTTGTTGGAATTTAGAAGATTGAGGGGGGATCTGATTGAAACGTATAAAATCCTAAAGGATTTTAAAGGACAGGCTAGATGCAGGAAGATTGTTCCTGATGTTGGGGAAGTCCAGAACGAGGGGACACAGTTTGAGGATAAAGGGGAAGTCTTTTAGGACCGAGATTAGGAAAAACTTCTTCACACAGAGAGTGGTGAATCTGTGGAATTCTCTGCCGCAGGAAACAGTTGAGGCCAGTTCATTGGCTATATTTAAGAGGGAGTTAGATATGGCCCTTGTGGCTAAAGGGATCAGGGGGTATGGAGAGAAGGCAGGTACAGGGTTCTGAGTTGGATGATCAGCCATGATCATATTGAATGGCGGTGCAGGCTCGAGGGACCGAATGGCCTACTCCTGCACCTATTTTCTATGTTTCTATGTTTATAAGGATTTGATTTCCATTTTTACCAACAAAGCTACACCACCACCTCTGCCTGCCCTTTCAGTGTGATGTGTATCATTGGATGTTAAGCTCCCAGCTATAATCTTCTTTCAGCCATGATTCATACAACATCATACTTGGCAATCTATAACTGTGCTACAAGTTCATCTACCTTATTCTGTATACTGCACGCATTCAAATACAACACCTTCAGTCCTGTATTCACCCTTTTTGATTTTGTCTGCCTTTTACATTGCAACTCATCCTGTTGACTGTAATTTTGCCCTATCATCAGCCTCTCCTTGCTGGAAGTCTCACTACACACTGCCTCTGTTTGTAAACCGCCTGCTTCATCCTCAGCACGATAAGTGCAGTTCCACCCCTCTGCCAAGTTAGTTTAAACCCTCCTGAACAGCTCTAGCAAACTTGCCCGCAAGGATATTGATCTCCCTCAGGTTCAGGTGTAACTTGTCCCTTTCTGTACAGGTCGTACCTTCCCCAGAAGAGATCCCAATGATCCAGAAATCTGAACCCCTGCCCCCTGCACCAGTTCTTCAGCCACACATCCACCCGCTATATCATCGTATTCTTACCTTTTCGAGCGTGTGGCACGGACAGCAATTCAGAGATTACTATTCTGGAGTTTTTTGTTTTTCAGCTAGCTCCCTAAAATCTCTCTTCAGGACCTCCTCACCTTTCCTACCATTGTAAATTGTCCCATGATTAGACTAGATTAGGGGGATTGCTGGGTGACACGGCTCGATTCCACACTGTATCTCAATAAGTAAACACAAATAAATGAAGCAACACACACAAAATGCTGGTGGAACGCTGCTGGTCGGACAGCATCCATAGGAAGCAGCACAGTTGATGTTTCGGGCCGAGACCCTTTGTCAGGAACGGCCCCAAACGTCGACTGTGCCTCTTCCTATGGATGCTGCCTGGCCTGCTGCGTTTCACCAGCATTTTGTGTGTGTTGCTTGAATTTCCAGCATCTGCAGATTTCCCCGTGTTTGCACAAATAAATAAAACAAGTCACTAATGATGAAATGGCAGAACAGACTCATTGGGCCAAAAGGCCCAATTCTGCTCCTATATCTTAGAGTTTTACCAGCCAAGTCTTTGAATTGTGTCTATTGTACTCCCATTCAAAGCTACACACAGCAATTCAGATCTGGTCTTACCAATGTCCTCTGTAACTGAGGCATAACCCTGTTTTGGGATTCACTTCCCCGATAATCAATAACTATTCTTCTCCTGTCACCTCTCAGTTTGTTGGTTCATCCCTCTTGTCACCCACCTGGCTTCACCTATCACCTTCTAGCTAACTTCTTTCCCTTCCCCCACACATTGTTATTGTGGCATCCCTCCCCTTCCTTTCCAGCCCTGAAGAAAGGTCTCGGCTTGAAACGTCAGCTGGTTATCCATTTCCGTAGATGCTGCCTGACCCGCTGAGTGCCCCCGGGTTTTTTATTTATTTAGCGGTACAGTGTGGAACAGGCCCTTCTGGGCCAATGAGCTGCACTGCCCACCGACCCACCTATTTAACACTGTCCTAATCACACAGGACAATTCACAAAGACCAACTCACCTTCTAATCAGTACGGCTTTCGAGCGTGGGAGGAAATGGAGCACCGGGAAGTCTTGGCAAGGACGTACAAACTCCTTACAGGATGCTGCCAGAGTTGAACACTGAATTAACCAGTTTCCTCCGGGGTCAATAAAGTATAACTATGACTATGACTATGAACTCCAACACCCTGACCTATAATAGCATTGCACCTCAACACCCAGAGCCTGGACTGACACCAACCTACTGCCCTCTACTGTGCCTATTGTCTTGTTCATTATTTATTGTAATGCCTGCACTGTTTTGTGCACTTTATGCAGTCCTGAGTAGGTCTGTAGTCTAGTGTAGTTTTGTGTTGTTTTACGTAGTTCAGTGTAGGTTTTGTATAGTTTCATGTAGCACCATGGTCCTGAAAAACGTTGTCTCGTTTTTACTGTGTACTGTACCAGCAGTTATGGTCGAAATGATAATAAAAAGTGACTTGACTTGACTAACCGCTATGCTACTGTGGCGCCTTATATCAAAATAGACTTTACTCATAATAAGAGTTACATACTGTGCAATGTCCTTTCATTCTTGCATTCATCGTCAATGCTTTAAGTAGTGCTCTTTGAAGCCAGTAGGACTGTGGGAACTGATATGGACCCTGGGGGTGGTATACCAATACAATAATCGAGGGGCTTCCACACCCAGCCCTGCCCCTCCCTCTCCAGTAGCGGAAGAACCCTATGCCGTGGTACCGAGCCCTTGTGGAGGCTGCATCGAGCTTCAGAGAGTTCCTCAGCAGGTGCTCCTGCAAAGTTCAAAATCCAAGCTCAAGATGAATTTATTGTCAAATGACAGCACAAACAAACCTGAGATTCATTCTCTTGCGGGCATTCATGATAGAACAAAAGAACAATAGAATCGATGAAAGACTGGACAGGACAAAGACTGATGCGCAAAAGACAACAAACTGCAAATAAGGAAAACAAACAAAGGTATAATTGGGGGACCAAGGCAGTGTAGCAGTCAGCGTGACACTATCACAGCTCGGGGCGTCCGAGTTCAGAGTTCCAACTCCAGCATCCTCTGTAAGCATGTTTGTATGTTCCCCCCCCCCCCCATGTGCATGTGGGTTTCCTCCGGGTGCTCTGGTTTTCTCCCACAGTCTAAAATCAAATCTACCATTTGGTAGATTAGTTGGTTGTTGTAAATTGTCCCATGATTAGGCTAGCGTTAAATCAGTGGGTTGCTGGGGCAGGGTCGCTAGGATCTGTTCCACGCTGTTTCGCTAGCTAAATAAATAAATAGAAAGTCAGACGTGAATGAGTGAATAAATAAATAGAGAAATAGATAGATAATCAGTACTGAGAATAAAAGATGAAGAGTTCTTGACAGTGAGTCCATAGGTTATGGAAACAGTTCATTGTCGGGGTGAGTGAGTTGTGAGGTGACATGGTAGTGTAGTGGTTGACACAACGCTTTCCAGTTCCGGGGACCCGGGTTCAATTCCCACTGCTGTCTGTAATGAATTTGTACATGACCGCCAGGGTTTCCTCCCACAGTCTAAAGACGTACCGGTTAGTAGGTCAATCGGTCATTGTAAACTGTCCCGTGATTAGGCTGGGGTTAAGTCGGTGAGCTGCTGGGTAGCACAGCTCGAAGGGCCAGAAGGACTGGTTTCTGCGCGGTATCTCTAAGTAAATGGAAGTTGAGTGAAGTTATCCGCTCTGGTTCAAGAGCCTGACGTGATAACTTCACTCAGCCTCACTTACCGCGGTCTGAAATGTTCACAGTTTGTTACTCAGTCCATTTGTCAGATCTTTGCTAAGTCACTTAACTGATCTAAATCCTCTCGTCGCCTCCCTGCTTCTCTCTTCGGCTTTGAAATGCTCCAGCACAGCTCAGCTCTCGGCTGAGTTTTTTTGCACATTTGCTAATGTGGTTCACCATTAATTCTCTGGTAAAGCACACAGAGATATTTTACTGTATTTGATATGGTGTATTAGCACAAATTAATACTGGCTGTCTGCTCTAGTCCTGTTCCACTTACTTGATAGACTCTTATGTATTTAATATTTCAGTAACATTCAAATAATCTGGTAAATATATTGTTTGATTAAGCATTCTTTGTTGCTAGTATGATTCATTATGATTAAATGTAAAAATACATGAATTGCATACATCATGACGCCACCACATGACAAGTGCGAACCTCGCTTAGAGGAAAGAACAAAGTTAGACTCGCATCTCTCAGCTCTCTTGTTCTCGCTAGAATTAGTTTATAAAACATAACAGATTTGTCTTTCTTCTCGTTTGTTATAAAGAGAAAGAGATTAGCTTTAAGTGTCACCGTTACTTCGGGACATACCAGTGAAAGAGACTCCTAACAGGCCCAGAGATGATAAAAAATGGAGGGCTCTGGGGGAAGGGAAGGGTTAGGTTAATCCTAAGGTTAGGGTATTTATGTATTCGTGTAGAGATACAGTGTGAAACAGGCCCTTTGCCTTCCAACAGCCCACCTATTTAACCTGAGCCTAATCACAGGGAAAAAGCAAAGGAACGTCACATCCGGAGTTTCTCCGGTTAGCGGACGATTTCCCTCCACGCCTCTCTGACGTAGTGGGGAACTGTGAACGAGGCATGTCACAGCAGTGGTTTATCACAGGACAATTAAAAATGACCAATTAACCTTCTAACCAGTACGTCTTTGGACTGTGGGAGGAAACCGGAGCACCCGGAGGAAACCCACATGCACATGAGAAGAATATACAAACTTTCTTACCGAAGTTGTCAGAACGCCGACATCCAGAACTATAATAGCATCACACTAACCACAATGTCACTGCGGTGCCCAGTAGGTTAAAAGGTCAGCACAACATTGTGGGCCAAAGGGCCTGTACTGTGCTGTAGGGTTTAATGTTCTATGTTGTTTGTATTTTTCACTTCCCAGACTGCTGGGTGTGCAAATGGATCTAACCAATTGTCCAGATGGTCAAAGGACGGTATTGATGGTATAGGGGATGACTGGAGATTGTTTAATTGGTGTGTGGGTTGATTGTGGCACAATAATAGATAACGTTGGAGATGGGGTTTGCCACAAGCAGCCACAAACAAATTCATTTTACTCCAGCAGGTTGGTTTGTAGTGCAAAGAGAACAGCCTGGAGCAACTTGGCACCACAGCAGCCCAGCAGTTAGCTGGAAACTACTGCAGCTCGGGGCGTCGGAGTTCAGAGTTCAATTCCGATGTCCTCTGTAAGAAGTTTGTATGTCCTCCCTGTGAAATGTGTGGGTGTTCTGGTTTACACACACACACACACACACACACACACACACACACACACGCACGCACACACAGCTAGGGTGCCTAAGACTTCTGCACAGTACCGTACTTGTCAACTCAGAGCGGAGAGCAAGTTTGTAAATCTGGCAGGAGGAAAGAATTTTGGAATGGCGAGGGTGGAGCGCCGTAGGAGGGATGTAGGACAGGGGACAGAGAAGGAGTGTCATTTCATCACGGCTGATCCAATTTTCCTCTCAGCCCCAATCTCCTGACTCCTTTCTTGCCCTGACCAGTCAAGAATCTATCAACCTCTGCCTTAAATATACATAACTACCTGCCCCTCCACCTATCTTCATATCATCTGCAAACTTGGTAACAAAGCCATCAATTCCATCATCCAAATCATTGAAATATAGCATAAAAAGAATCGATCCCAACACTGACCCCTGAGGAACACCACTAGTCACCAGCAGCCAACCAGAAAAGGCTCCCTTTATTCCCACTCTTTGCCTCCTGCCAGTCAGCCACTGCTTTATCCATGCTAGGATCTTTCTTGTAATAACAAGCCCATAGTTTGCTAAGCAGCCTCATGCATGGCACCTTGTCAAAGGCCTTCTGAAAATCCAAGTACACAACATCAACCGATTCTCCTTTGTCTATCCAGCTTGTTGTTTCTTCAAAGAATTCCAACAGATTTGTCAGGCAAAATTTTCCTTTTAGGAAACCATGCTAACTACAGCCTATTTTAACATGAGCCTCCAAGTACCCTGAGACCTCATGTTTGGTAATCGACTCCAACATCTTCCCATCCATTAAGGTCAGACTAACTGGCCTATAGGTTCCTTTATTTTGTCTCTCACTTCTTGAAGAGTGGAGTGACATTTGCAAATTTCCAGTGTTCCAGAACCATTCCAGAACCTAGTGATTCTTGAAAGATCATTACTAATGCCTCCACAATCTCTTCAGCTACCTCTTTCAGAACGCTGGGGTGTACACCATCTGGTCCAGGTGACTTATCTCAAGAGAATGTCTGGAGTTGGAGGGGTCTTTGATTCTGCTGTCTGCTTTACTGAGGCAGTGAGAAGTGTAGACAGAGTCCATGGAGGGGAGGCTGGTTTCTGTGATAGCAGTATCTATGGAGGGGCTGGTGTCCCCCAGTCTTGATGAAGGGTCTCAGTCTGAAATGACAACTGTTTATTCACCTCCAGAGATGCTGAGTTCCTCCAGCACTGAAATAAATGCTAAAAAAGTGAGTACAATGCGGCAAACTCTTTGCCAGCTGAGTTTAAAGGGATATCTGTCCAGTTCTTAAAATCTCAATTCCACTGGGATTTTTTTTTTTGCTTGAAAGCCACCTGCAGCTCTTAATAACATGGAGGCATAGGAGCAGAATTAGGCCATTCAGCCCATCTGGACTGCTCCACCATTCCATCATGGCCGATTTATTATCCCCCTCAATCCCATTCTCCCTGTAACCTTTGATGCCCTGACAAACCAAGAACCTGTCAACCTCTGCTTTGAGTGACTTGGCCTCCATGGCCATCTGTGGCAATGAATTCCACAGATTCCCCACCTTCTGGCTGACGAAATTCATTCTCATGTCTGCTCTAAAGGGTCACTCCTGTATTCCAGAGGCTGCGCCCTGTGATCCTGGACTTTCCCATTATAGGAATCATTCTCTCCACATCCACATCCTTTTTGCTGCTACTTAGAGTTACAGGGGGCAGTTCAAACCCCAAACTAAGTTTGAGCCAAGTTAGGGGAGTGCACAGATCTCGGAAGGGGACAGGGGTTGGAATGATTTAGCTAAGACTATGGAGATCTGAGGGTGAGGATGTGAGTTTAAAGTGTGTCGTTGCTGGACAGGGAATCATTGGTGGTCAGTGTGTACGATGGGTGGCATGAACATCGATTTCTCTAACTTGCAATAAATATTTCTCCTTACCCCTTCTCTCTTTTTGCATTCCCCATTCTGGTTACCCTCTCACTCCTTCTCTTCTCCCCACTTCCCTCTGGTTGCCTTCCTCCTTCCATTTATTCCATGGTCCACTCTCTTCTGTCTTTTACCTTTTCTACCTATCCCCTCGCAGCTTCTCACTTCATCCCCTCTCACCCACCTTTCCCCCTCACCTAACATCTGCCATCTTTTATTCCTCCCTCTCACCCCCACCTTCTTATTCTGACATCCGCCCTCTTCCTTTCCAGTCATGATGAAGTGTCTTGACTTATTCACTTCCATAGAAGCTGCCTGACCTCCTGCCTTCCTCCAGTATTTTGTGTTTGTTATTCAAGGTTCTTTGATTGGTTGAGCGATGCACCAATTGGAAACTCAGGATGGCTCACAATCCTGCCCTTCTATTGCATAAAGCATCCTGTCAGTCATAATGAATATGCAAGCTGATTGGTGAATAGGGTTGAGTCAATAAACTTGCAAATTCAGGGAACAAGAAGTTCAAAATTAATGTATAGAGTTTATGGGTGATGCGTATTTTGTGCCAAGTGGGACACAGCGCAGAGATTAAATTTTCTGAATGAATTTGCTTTCTAAGGAAATAATCCTCTAACTGAATATGATTGGAGGGGGAGAGGGTGGGATTAATTTGGTGAGATTGACCTCAATAACATAACCAGATTGTCAGGTGGGACAGAAACCAAAGACATTTCCTAATCTTTTAATAGGTGAGGCTTCTATTTTCCAATCCTTGCTGGGTGTCAGCATTACTACACCAGGTGTTGTGGTTGGTATGATACTATTGCAACTCAGGGTGTTGGTGTTCGAAGTTCTATTCCAATGTCATTTGTAAGGATTTTGCACCTTCTCTCTGTGAAATGTGTGGCTTCCCTCCCATAGTCTAAAGATGGACTGGTTAGTAAATAAACTGGTCATTGTGAATTGTTCTGTGATAGGCTAGGGTTAAATCAATGATTGTCAGGGGTTGCTGGGTGCTTTATCTCTAAGTGAATATTATAAATAAACAACTGTTTACTTGAATAGATCTTTCTGGCAAAATGTATGTTATGTTGAAAAGCTTCCTTAAAGAAAGGTTTCTAAATGTTCCTCATTTGATGGTGAAATGAGATGGAAGAGATGAACTAGCCTGAATCATTTCTAAAAATCACAAAGGGCAGGGTTCCTAGAACAGATCCTTGTAGAACACCACTATTTACCAACCTCCAGGCAGAATATGATCCATCTACTGCCAACCTCCAAAAAGTAGTGGTCACAGCTCAGTCCATCTCGGGAAAAGCCCTCCCCACCATTGAGTACGTCTACAAGGAGTGCTGTCACAAGAAAGCAGCATCCCTCATCAAGGAACCTCCCCCTCACCCCCTTCCCCACCATTCAAGACATGCTCTCTTCACGCTGTTATCATCAGGAAGGAGGTACAGGAGCCTTAGGTCCCATACCATCAGGTTCAGGAACAGTTATTAACTTTTAACCATCAGGGTCCTGAACCAGCGTGGATAACTTCACTCACCACAACTCCGAACTGATCACTGAACTCAAACATGGGACTCACTTTCAAGGACTCTACAACTCATTTTCTCAGTATTGGTTAATGAACTATCCATCTAACTAGCCAAAGCCCTCCATACCCCTACCATCCATGAAACAATCCAAACTTCACTTAAGCATTGAAATTGAGCTCAGATGCTGATTGTGCTGGTAGCTCATTCCACACTCTCACGACTCTCTGAGTGAACCCTCAAACATTTCACCTTTCAGCCTTAACCCATGACCTCTGGTGGTCGTCCCACCCAGTCTTAGCGGGAAAAGTCTGCTTGCATTTACCTAGACCCCTCATAGTTTTGTATACCTCCGTCAAATCTCTCCTCAATCTTGTGGGTTGATGTGTGGTTTTTCGGGTGGAGAGGAGCATTTTTATGAAGTATTAATCAGGAATCAAGCAGCAACTTTAATTGCCATATACATTTACTGTATTAGGAATTTGCTGTGGTATGTTGGTGCTACATGCAACAAAAACAACGTACAATTATAAAGAAAAAACTATATAGGAATAAAGTTAGGGGTTAAAGTATGGATATGGAATTAAATGTACATGAATGCATTTGTTAGCTGGCAGTGGTGTAGTGCTGTCAGTACTGGACTGCAAGGCCAATGATCCTGGGTTCAAATCCGGCCAGCCCCTTGCATGCTTTCCATCCGTGCCAGGTCGAGTGCTTCGCTAGGCGAGTCAAGTGCTATGGAAACGGCAAAAATGCTGCCCAATATGTCACGGGGCTCAGAAAGGAGCAACACATGGATTTGTCTGATCTGCGGAGCATTCCCAGAAACAGCCGTTGTGCTGATTCACTAGATGCTGCCTGACCTGTGAGGGTTTTGTGTGCATGTTGTTGCTCTGGATTTCCAGTGCCTGCAGTCCCTTGTGTTTATAGTTTTGTGCTGCCTGGACTCCCTGTCGTATACCGCAGGAATGTGTTATTATCTGTAACTGTTGGGAGGTGCACTTACAGTAATTCAGCAGGTCAAGAAATGATCCCTGTGTGACATGCACAAAGTTATTTTGCAGCGAGCAGCTATTCAGCCCATTGTACATATCCTGTTCCTCCGTCATCAGTCCAACTTTTCCATCTGTTTCCCAGTAGCCTTGCGAATTCCAGTTTGAAGCCGACAGAGCCTCTGTTTATTCAACAACAGGCAAGTTACATGGCGTGCAAATATATGGAGTCACTGTTTATTCAGTAGGTTAAAGGTTATTCATTCTGTAACTGTAAGGAAACGCTGTTTGTTCAGTGGGGTAAAGGTTACTTGTTCTGTAATTGTACAGAATCACTGTTTATTCAAAAGGCTGACCATTGTTGAGGGTCAGAAGCAATAAGAGGCTCTGTCAAATGCATGTTGAGCTACCTGATATACTTCCTTTCTCTCCATCTTCCTGTCATTTCTCACCTCTCTTTCTCTCTCTTTCACTCCCTTTCTCTCTCACACTGTCTCTCTTTCATCCCCTCTCACACTCTCATATTCTCTCTCTCACACTCTTACACCTTCACTCTCTCACACGCTGTCTTACACTCTCTTCTCTCTCAGTCTCTCTCTGCCGCCCCTCCCTCCCATCATCTTGCACTCTCCCTCATCCTTTCTCTCATACACTATCTCTCTCCCTCTCTCTCTCCCACTCTCTCTTCCTCTCTCACACACTCCCTCCCTCCTCTCACACACTCTCTGTCCGTCTCTCTTCCTCTCTCTCACACTCTCTCTCTCTCTAATACTCTGCGATGAATGCCAAGGACCTACTGATCTTTTGCTTGATAGTAACAAGTGTGACCCATTGTTTAAGAAAGAAGAGAGAGAGTAAACAAGTACCAACCCTGTAGCCTAGCATCAGTAGTGGCATGGCAAAATCCTAAAGGGATTGAACAGGCTAGATGCAGGAAGATTGTTCCCGATGTTGGGGAAGTCCAGAACGAGGGGTCACAGTTTGAGGATAAAGGGGAAACCTTTTAGGACCGAGATTAGGAAAAACTTCTTCACACAGAGAGTGGTGAATCTGTGGAATTCTCTGCCACAGGAAACAGTTGAGGCCAGTTCATTGGCTATATTTAAGAGGGAGTTAAATATGGCCCTTGTGGCTAAAGGGATCAGAGGGTATGGAGGGAAGGCAGGTACAGGGTTCTGAGTTGGATGATCAGCCATGATCATACTGAATGGCCGTGCAGGCTCGAAGGGCCGAATGGCCTACTCCTGCACCTATTTTCTATGTTTCTACGACTCTGGAAACTACGATAAGAATATGATATATAGATTTTCAGGCATTTATAAAAATGAGAGTTCAGGTTTGACTGATCTATCGGAGTTCTTTGGAGATGAATAGAGCAGACAAGGGCTAGTGGGCAGAGTGGTGCATTTGGAATTTTGGAAGGTTTGTACAGGATGTCGTAGCTCATGGATTTGCAGGCAACGTACTTGCATGGATTAGAGTTAATAAAGAAAAACAGGATGGGAATGAAAGGTCAACAGGCTGGCCAATTTCAACAGTGATTGATGCTTAGGTGCCTTTAGATGGTGGAGAGGATCAAGAGTGACCTTTCCACGTTTATTAATGAACGATGCCAAGGGGGAGGGTGAACACAGGAGCCTGCAGACCCAAACTCAATGCTTAACTTACCCTCTTCCCTCAGAATTTCACACGGACAATGAACCAACCTGTGAAGACAACCTCACTATTTCTGTTCTTGTTCTGTAAAAGCTGATTTAATCTCTACACTCAGTGACTGCTTTATTAGGTACGGGAGTGGAACCTAGTGTTGTCTTCTGCTGTTGCCGCCATCCACTTCAAAGTTCGATGTCTTGTGCATTCAGAGATGATTTTCTGCACGCCACTGTTGTAACAGTTGTTATTTGTGTTACTTAAACACGAGGAATTCTGCAGATGCTGGAAATTCAAGCCACACACATCAAAGTTGCTGGTGAACGCAGCAGGCCAGGCAGCATCTCTAGGAAGAGGTACAGTCGACGTTTCAGGCCGAGACCCTTCCTCAGGACTAACTGAAGGAAAAGCTAGTAAGAGATTTGAAAGTGGGAGGGAGAGGGGGAGATCCAAAATGATAGGAGAAGACAGGAGGGGGAGGGATGGAGCCAAGAGCTGGACAGATGATTGGCAAAAGGGATATGAGAGGATCTTGGGACAGGAGGCCCAGGGAGAAGGAAAAGGAGGGGGGGGAAGCCCAGAGGATGGGCGAGGGGCATAGTCAGAGGGACAGAGGGGAGAGAGAGAGAAAGAATGTGTGTATATAAATAAATAACAGATGGGGTATGAGGGGGAGGTGGGGCATTAGCGGAAGTTAGAGAAGTCAATGTTCATGCCATCAGGTTGGAGGCTACCCAGACAGAATATAAGGTGTTGTTCCTCCAACCTGAGTGTGGCTTCATCTTTACAGTAGAGGAGGCCGTGGATAAAAGTTTGAGTTACTGTCACTTTCCTGTCAGCTTGAACCATGAGACCATAAGATATAGGAGCAGAATTAGGCCATTTGGCCCAACGAGTCTGCTCTGCCATTTCATCATGACCGATCCATTTTCCCTCTCAGACCTAATCTCCCTCTCGTATCCCTTCATGCCTCGACCAATCAAGAATCAATTAGCCCCTGTCTTAAATATACACGCAGATTTGGCCTCCACAGATTCACTACTCGCTGGCTAAAGAAATTCCTCCTCATCTCCGTTCTGAAAGGACGCCCCTCTATTCTGAGGCTGTGTCCTCTGGTCTTAGACACTCCCACCATAGGAAACATCCTCTCCACATCTTCCCTATCAAGGCCTTTCACTATCCTGGCCATTCTCCTCTGACCTCTCTCACTAACAAGGTGTTTTCGCCCACAGAACTGCCACTCTGGATGTTTTTTTGTTTCTCACACCATTCTCTGTAAACTCTAGAGACTGCTGTGTGCGGAAATTCCAGGAGATCAGCAGTTTCTGAGATACTCAAACCATCCCATCTGGCACCAACAAACATTCCATTGTCAAAGTCATTTAGATCATATTTCTTCCCCATTCTGATGTTTGGGCTGAGCAACAACTTTTGTTTACTGTTTACTTGTGCTGTGTTTTACTACGTGCATGTTGAATTATATTTTATTATCTTATTTATAGTGTAAGATTCTATTTTAGATGCTGTGTGTGATAGATATTTTGTGTGGCTGCACCCTGGCCTGGAGGAATGTTGTTTCGTTTGGTTGTATAGATGTACACCGAGATGACAATAAAGTTGAACTTGAACTGAACCTCTTGACCATGTCTGCATGCTTTTATTCATTGAGTTGTTGCCACACGATTGGCTGATTAGATATATGCATTAATGGGCAGCTGTACCTAATAAAGTGGCCACTGAAATGTATTTTTCTATTGTAATTCATAATATTTTTAATGTATTGCAGTGTACTGCTGCTGTAAACAACACATTTCATGATCTAGGTCAGTGAAGTTACACCTAGTTTTGATTCTGAATCTGAATACTGATGAGGATGCGAATCACCTCAAAGCGATGTGAACTAGGTATATAGGCAGGCATTGATGTGCCAGATGGAAGAATAAGGTTATCCACTTGACTAGAGGAAACCAAAATGTATGGTGTTGTTTAAATCAAAGCTAAAACTCAAAGTAAATTTATGATGAAAGTACGTGATTTATATGTCACCTTGAGATTCATTTTCTTGCAGGCACTCACAGGAAAATTAAGAAATACAATAGAATTTATGAAAAACCTAGACATAGACAACCAGTATGCAAAAGAAGACGAATTGTGCAAATACATACAAACCACACTGAGAACATGATGGTCAGGAATCGTTGAACGGGAGTCTGTAGGTTGTGGAGTCAGTTCAGTGTTGTGGTGAGTGAAGTTATCCCCGCTGGTTAAAGGGTAATAACTTTTCCTGAACCTGGTGGTGTGGGACCTAAGGCTCCGGCACCTCCTACCTGAAGAGCAAGAAGAGAGCGTGGCCTGGATGGTGCGGATCTTTGATGACGGATGCTCTTCTTGTGGCAGCTCAGTGGTAGAGAGGGCTGTGCTGTATCAATCAGTTGCAGACATTTCTTCCCCAGTTGAGGTGACATCCTCAGCGTGCAAGTTGTCGGTGTTCCTTGCTGGGAGTGCTCGTGTTCATATAGCCCCCGCCACGCGCTTGCCTCAGTCCTGATTGGCCACCCCTTTAGCTGACGTTTGAATTCTATTGGCTCACATTTCTATGGTTCTTCGTGGTTCGCAGTTTGCGTCAGTTTCGCTGTGTTTGTTTACGGTGCCATCGGAAGAGAACCGCGCTTCTAAAATCTTGTGCCTGCCTTGTGTTTACCTGCGCGGTGTCCCAGTTAAAGTGATGTTTTTCCTGGTCTTCATGTACTGAGAACAGCGGCAATAGATCGTGTCTCAATATTCCAGTCTGTGTTCCCGTAAACAAATTGAGAGTTCCCGTCTTGGCTGGCCAGCGCCGTTCTTGTTTCAGTCTCCGCAGGTGATCCTATACACCACATTGCTTTTGTCAGTTCTCTTTAGTGGGCAAGGATGCTTCCTTATAACAGAGATGAGAAGGAATTTCTTTAGCCAGAGGGTGGTGAATCTGTGGAGTTCATTGCCACAGATGACTGTGGTGCCAAATCATTGGGTATATTTAAAGTGGATGGGTTCTTGATGAGTCAGGGCGTCAAAGGTTACAGGGAAAAGGCAGGAGAATGGGGTTGTGAGGGTTAATAAATCAGCCATGATGGAATAACAGAGCCGACTTAATTGGCCAAATCAAGTCAAGTCAAGTCACTTTTTATTGTCATTTTGACCGTAACTGCTGGTACAGTACACAGTAAAAATGAGACAAAGTTTTTCAGGACCATGGTGCTACATGGCCTAATTCTGCTCCTATGTCCTATGATAGATTGAGGGAGTGTAGTGAACATTATCAGGTTGGTTTCTGAGATGTTGCATGTATCATTTGAGGGGACATGGAGCAGGCAAGGCTTGTATTCTCTGACCTCATTGGTACATACAAAATACTTGCAGGATTTGATGGGCTGGAAATAAGAGCTGAGGTCTCAATACGATGGGTGAAAGGGGAAAGGTTAAGGGGGAACATTAGGCGGAACTTCACTCAGAGAGTGGTGGGAGTGTGGAACGAGCTACCATCTGATGTGGTAAATGCAAGCTCACTCTTAAGTTTTAAGAATACATTGGATAGGTACATGGATGGGAGAGGTTTGGAGGGTTATGGACTGGGTGCAGGACAATGGAACCAGCAGAATAATATTTTGGCACAGACTAGAAGGGCTGTGAAGCCTGTTTTCTGTGCTGTAGTGTTCTATGGTTCTATGGGAAAGCCATTAACAATTAAAATGAGAAATGTCATCACTGGGAGGGTGGTGAATCTGTGGAATTCATCACACTGATGGGTTGCGGAGGCCAAGTGATCCGTTACATTTAAAGCAGATTACCTTCTCGACTAAAGGAATTAAGAGATATGGGAATAGGGCAGGAGATTCTGGTTGAGGTAGAAGACCAGCTCTGATCTTATTGAATGACACATGACCTTGGGTGGTACATAGTCTAATCGTCTTATAGACCAGCGATCTCTGATTGTGGTTCAATTCCCACTGTTGCCTGTAAGCAGTTGGTACGTTCTCCCCGTGACCGTGTGAGTCTCCCACAGTCAAAGACGTACGGGTTAGGGTTAGTATGTTGTGGGCATGTTTGTGTTGGCACAATCCTCACTGATCTGATTTGACACAAATGATGCATTTCACTGCTAGTTTCAATGTACATGTGACAGACAAAGCTCCATCGTGGGCACCAGCCTCCCCAGCATTGAAGACATCTTCAAAAGACAATGTCTCAGAAAGGCAGCACCCATCATGAAGGACCCCCGTCACCCAGGATGTGCCCTCTTCTCATTGCTATCATCAGGGAGGAGGTACGGGAGCCTCAAGACACACACTCAATGGTTCAGGAACAGCTTCTTCCTCTCTGCCTTCAGATTTCTGAACGGACAATGAGCCCCTGTGCTCTACTTCTCTACTTTTTCGCTCTCTTTTTGAACTGATTACTTAATTTTTTTTATTATTGTGAATTATTTTCGGATAGATAGATAGATAGACATACTTTATTGATCCCAAGGGAAATTGGGTTTCGTTACAATTGCACCAACGAAGAGTAGAGTATAAATATAGCAATATAAAACAATAAATAATTAAATAGTAATATGTAAATTATGCCAGGAAATAAGTCCTATTGGCTCAGGGTGTCTGACCCTCCAAGGGAGGAGTTGTAAAGTTTGATGGCCACAGGCAGGAATGACTTCCTATGACGCTCTGTGTTGCATCTCGGTGGAATGAGTCTCTGGTTGAATGGACTCCTGTGCCCAACCAGTACATTATGTAGTGGATGGGAGACATTGTCCAAGATGGCATGCAACTTAGACAGCATCCTCTTTTCAGACACCACCGTGAGAGAGTCCAGTTCCATCCCCACAACATAACTGGCCTGACGAATGAGTTTGTTGATTCTGTTGGTGTCTGCTACCCTCAGCCTGCTGCCCCAGCACACAACAGCAAACATGATCGCACTGGCCACCACAGACTCATAGAACATCCTCAGCATTGTCCGGCAGATGTTAAAGGACCTCAGTCTCCTCAGGAAATAGAGATGGCTCTGACCCTTCTTGTAGACAGCCTCAGTGTTCTTTGACCAGTCCAGTTTATTGTCAATTCGTATCCCCAGGTATTTGTAATCCTCCACAATTATTTATTACTATGTATTGCAGTTTACTGCTGCCACAAACCAACACATTTCACAACATATGCCAGTAATATTAAAGCTGATTCTGACTCCTTAATCTTATCCCGAATGGCGGAGTGGTGTGCGTGCTGAAGGTCCAACTCCTTTTCCTTTATCCTCTGTTTTTCTCTCTCCCTCTCGCTCACTCTTTCCCACACACACGAAGGGCGTACAGGCTCGGTATACTGCCTGTAAGTCTAAAGGCAAGAATTGCACGGTTAGCACTTTGCATGTCTGTCTGCTGCTAAACATTTAATGCCACAAGAGTTTATTTTAAGTAAGGGTTACTTGAGGCCAATATAGAGTGCTTAACGATTCAAGTGCTCAGTTTCACCCTAAGGCAAGATTTTTTATTGTGGTGCTAAACTTCTCTCTTTGTCTCCTTGTTGGTAGGTTATAGATGAACTGTTAGGCCTTGATTTTTCCACTGTTGTTGAGCAGAACTGATTGGACACCACTTGTTCTTGTAAGGAAAAAGTTAAATGTGATTCCTCCTTGGTATACACTAAAATACGATGGAAGTCTGTCAGGCAAAATGGTGCTAGCTTGCAGAGTGATTGTTTTGAGAACAAGTCTACCGTAATGTTTTGAGAAAGTAAAGGGAGTACAAATTTACAGCCATAACAATGGAAAATGGAAAATACGTTTTTCACGGGAAGGCAAGGTCACTGTGCAGAGACGGGTACCGAATGCACGGAAAAGTACCGGTGAAAGGGGTTTTGAAGTGTATAAAAAGGGGCACTTTCTTTGTGCAAGGGGAAGAGAATTCTGTCCTAGGCTAGGTCACAGCTGATGATGAGAAAGGAGAGTCAGACTTAGACTGAGAGAGAGGGAGAAAACAGGCTGTCGATTGTCGGATCTGTGGCCCCATTTCGCATTGGCTTGCTTAGTGAATGATAAGTATTATTTTGATTTCTGCACTGCTACTAGTTACAGAATGCTGTTGAGATTTGTCTTCCTTTTCGTGCTAGTTCCAATAAAGTGTTTTCTTGTGGCCTCGAACACGTGCGTCGCCTCCTTTTGTTTGTGAATACCTAGCGCTGAACCAGGAAAGAACACAAAACAAATTTTAAAATAACTTTTGTTTACAGTTCTCCACCATCAGATTTCTCCCTCTGCTTTCAGATTTCTGAAAAGGCCATGAACTCTATCTTTGCTCCCTTTAGTGCTTTTTATATCTAATTCCTATACTAACTACTAGTGATTTTTTTTATGTATTGCACTCTCTGGCTGCTGCAAAACAAAAGAAATTTTCATAACATAACCTGATTCTGATTCTGGATTCGGTGTCCCAGGATATTGAACGTTAAAACTTTCATGATTTCAGTCCCGGTGAAGAGCCTCCACCCAAAACAGTTGTCTAATGCGTGACAGATCTACGGGCTGTTCCCAGGGACGCACACAGAGACAAACATCAAGTGCTGCTGGAAGATCATCACCTCAGTGAAAGACGCCCCTTGGTCTGCCTGGATCTTGTTGGTCTGCCAGCTCATCGAGATGTCAGTGGAGGAATGCTATCGACTGGCATGTTCCAGGCTGCAGGAGTTCACACTGAGGGAACAAGCAACAAGCCTTTTGGCTCAGCTGGTCCAGAATCAGAATCGGGTTTACTATCATTGATATATGTCATGAAAGTTGTCGTTTTGTGGCAGCAGTACAGTGTGAGATATTAGAAAATACTCTTTAAGTTACAATAAACATTTGAAAATAGGGGAAAAAGATGACAAATGGTGAGGTTGTGTTCATGGGTTCGTTGTCCATTCACAAATCTGATGGCGGAGGGGAAGAAACTGTTCCTGAAATGTTGAGTGTGTGTCTTCAGGTTCCCGTGCCTCCTCCTTAATGGTGGCATTGAGGGCATGCCCCAGGTGGAGAGATCTGTAATGATGCGTCCACCTTCTTCAGGCACCGACTTTTGAAGATAACTCAGTGATGGGGAGGGTTGTGTCCACGATGGGGATGGTCGAACGAGAAAGCAAAGGATTCATCCACACTTCGGGTCGAGACCCCTGCATCAGGACCAGACCGCGTGAAACGGCAAAGCTGGCAGCCACTTAACGCACAGCAAGAGGTGCGACAAAGAGCCACGCGAGAACAACACAGATCATGTGCTTGCTAATGTGGGGACTGTCAGTGACACAGAGAGTATGTCATAAATAGGAGAGACTCTGTAGATGCTGGGAATCCAGAGAGACATGCACACGAAGTGCCAGAGGGACTCAGCAGCTCAGTGTACGGCAATGGAGGAGATGGAAGTAAAAAGCTGGAAGGTGATAGGTGGCAACACACATCAAAGTTGCTGGTGAACGCAGCAGGCCAGGCAGCATCTCTAGGAAGAGGTACAGTCGACGTTTCAGGCCGAGACCCTTCGTCAGGTGATAGGTGGAAACGGTAAGGAGGCTCCAACCAGATGGCATGAACATTGATTCCTCCTACCTCAGATAACTTCCCCCCTCCCCCTTCCCTCTTACAATTCTCTCCTCTGGCCCGCACCCCCTTACCTCTTCTCTTCTCCTCAGCTGCCTCCAACCTCCCCCGGCGCACCCTCCTCTCCCGTCAGATTTTTTCTTCCCCAGCCCTTTAGTTTTTCCACCTATCACTTCCCAGCTTCTCACTTCGTCTCCCTTCCTCCACCCACCTGGCTTCACCTATCACCTTCGACCTAGTCCACCTTCCCCTCCCCCCACCGGCATCTTCCTCCTGCCTTTCCAGTCCTGATGAAGGGTCTTGGCCCAAAATATCGAATCTTTATTCATTTGCATAGATGCTGCCTGACCTGCCAAGTTCCTCCAGCATTTGTGTGTGTTACAGTGAGACACTCACTTGGCACTGCTCCCCTCTGGCTACGAGCTGCAGCCTGGGTACCATAACCCCTCTGGACTGGAAGCCGTCCATTGGCTCTACCATCTGACAATTCCCTTGCTACTATTTCCCTTGAACTGCACTGTACCCCCAGAACATCACCTCCTCAAAGTCAAAGCTGTATTTTTGGTCTATTTATGCTTATTGTTGACATAAAACAACATTCATTGCCTCGAAATCACCCACTGAGCGTTCTAAGCAATTTCGGTGCGCAGTTACTAATAGGATGCACCACGAGCCTCACCCAGGGGCGGTACACTTGGCAGCATATCCAAGTTCTCAGACAGCTGGCATCAATCTTGGAACAGAGGCGAATCACCACAAATGCTCTCCCACAAACATCGGCAGGAAATGTCTACATCACACGACTTGTACCAGCAGACCAACCTCCAGAGCACCATATAACATCAAAAGATGTAAGCCTTCTGACGAAGGGTCTCGGCCCGAAACGTCGACTGTACCTCTTCCTGGAGATGCTGCCTGGCCTGCTGCGTTCACCAGCAACTCTGATGTGTGTTGCTTGAATTTCCAGCATCTGCAGAATTCCTCGTGTTTAAGCATTCTGCAGGATGCTCGGGATTGGAAAATGGACGTGGACTTGGAAAAAAAGCTTGTGTTTCCCCCAGACATTGCGGCTACAACACTCCAGCCAGACATGGTCCTGTGGTCCACAACAGCCAAGCTGGCATATGTTGTGGAATTGACAGTACCATGAGAAGATGGTGTCGAAGAAGCTTATGAGAGGAAAAAGACCAAGTACTCTGAACTGGCAACTGAAGCTGCTCAGAATGGCTGGAAAACCAAGATTTTCCCTGTAGAAGTGGGATGCAGGGGATTCGTTGCTACATCTACGACTAGTCTATTGAAGAAGATGGGGGTGAGGGGTCACTCCCTCGAACAGGCAATCAAGTCCTTGTCAAATGCAGCAGAAGAAAGCAGCAATTGAATTTGGATTAGAAGGAAAGACAACAACTGGGCTGCAAGATGAAGGCAGGAGGGTATGGAACTGAGGGGGTTGTATCTGGGACGCCAGGTAGCACCGTTGAGCCCTCTGGAGATGTTGTGGGCTTATCAACGAAATGTCAAAGAAGGAGGGTGCCCAGCTGATGACCCCGATGACGTGCCTACCCTCCCTCCTTGTCACCACTCCAAACCCACTGCCAACATCGAGAGTGCCGACTTACCATAGGGATTGAAACATCAAGTCCTGGTAGCTCTACTCTACCGACACTGGTGGACGCAACAGATTCAGGAATTTCAGATCAAAACACACAAAATGCTGGAAGAGCTCAGCAGATCAGGCAGCAGCTGTGGAGAAGAATAAAGAGCCCATGTTCAAAGTACAGAAAATTTATTAATCAAAGTACATAAATGTCACCATATACTACCCTGAGATTCATTTTCTTGCAGGCATTCCCATTAGATAGAATAAAATCAATGGAAATCTACCCCCACAGACTGACAAAGAATCAGCGTGCAAAAGAAGACGAACTATGCAAATTAAAAAAAAACAAAAACAGGCAAATAAATAAATAAACAAATAAATGCCTCGTTAATGACGATTAATACTGAAAGTCAGTCTGCAGGTTGTGGAATCAGTTCACGAGGTGAATGGAGTTATCCGCTCTGGTTCAGGAGCCTGATGGTTGAGGGGTAGTAGCTGTTCCCGAGCCCGGAGGTTCCTGTACTCCCGCCTAACGGTGGTAATGAGAAAAGAGCATTTGTGGAACCCCCTGTGGTGGGTGTTAGCCAAGAAACGCTGGAGTGGATTCCCACTGCTCATACAGAGGAGAGAGAGGGAGGGAGGGAGGGTGAGAGAGAATGAATGAGAATGGGAGAGAGACGTGAGGGGAGAGACAGACAGAATGGGGGAGTTAGAGAAAGGGAGACACACAGAGAATGGGAGAGAGAGAAGGGGACGAGATTTCTAAAGTAATGGTAGATTCTGCATTAACAAAGGACTTGCAGGAAGGGGGGGTGGGTGGCGGGGATAACAAAATAATTTTATGACTGAAAACGCTTCTGAAAGCAGAGTTCAAAAATAAATGGCCTGCGTTTACGCCAGGGCCTTTCACAGCTTTCAGAATTGAGGCATCTATCTGACATTCCAAGGGCTAATTATGATTAACTCCATCTGGGTCTGTTAAGGAAGTTAAACCACATCAGAAGCTTCTGAGGTCTTTGATCTCCTGCTCCTGACAGTCCTGTCGGGGAAGATCCTTTCATTGCAGCCAAAAGCATTCGGCTTTTTTTTAAAGGGTAGCAGACGCACTGAAGTCTTGCGGGTGTTGGGGGGATGGGGAGGGGGAGCTATTTTAACAAAATGGTGCATATGTTCCGATTGGAACCCTGTGCCTCCTTTGTAATGGATTAGCCACCCAGGAAGGGGCCTTAATGAAGGTGACATGCGTGATAGCCGGCTGCAGTTATTGGCCAGTTGTCTTTTGCACATGAGTTGCTTGTCAGTACTTGTTTTTGTGTAGCTTTTCCATAAGACCATAAGACAAAGGAGCAGAAGTAGGCCATTCGGCCCATCGTCTTCTCCGCCATTTTATCATGAGCTGATCCATTCTCCTATTTAGTCCCACTCCCCCGCCTTCTCACCATAACCTTTGATGCCCTGGCTACTCAGATACCTATCAATCTCTGCCTTAAATACACCCAATGACTTGACCTCCACTGCTGCCCGTGGCAACAAATTCCATAGATTCACCACCCTCTGACTAAAAAAATTTCTTCGCATTTCTGTTCTGAAAGGGCGCCCTTCAATCCTTAAGTCATGCCCTCTCGTACTAGACTCCCCCATCATGGGAAACAACTTTGCCACATCTACTCTGTCCATGCCTTTTAACATTCGAAATGTTTCTATGAGGTCTCCCCTCATTCTTCTAAACTCCAAGGAATACAGTCCAAGAGCGGACAAACGTTCCTCATATGTTAACCCTCTCATTCCCGGAATCATTCTAGTGACTCTTCTCTGTACCCTCTCCAACGTCAGCACATCCTTTCTTAAATAAGGAGACCAAAACTGCCCACAGTACTCGAAGTGAGGTCTCACCAGCGCCTTATAGAACCTCAACATCACATCCCTGCTCCTATACTCTATTCCTCTAGAAATGAATGCCAACATTGGATTCGCCTTCTTCACTACTGACTCAACCTGGAGGTTAACCTTAAGGGTATCCTGTACGAGGACTCCCAAGTCCCGTTGCATCTCAGAACTTTGAATTCTTTCCCCATTTGAATAATAGTCTGCCCGTTTATTTTTTCTGCCAAATTTTCATTTCATTTGATTCTATTATATTTTGTTCTACTGTGGATCCCTGCAAGAAAGTCAATCTCAGGGTAGTGTTTGGTGACGTATACAGATGGAGCTTGTCTGCTGCAGTTGGCGGCTCACCTTCTCACCTCAGGAGAAGGAAAATTCCGGAGCTCGAGTCCCTACATTGAGTTCAACGCTGACTGGCAGCTCCTGCGACGCCGCTGGTGCCGAGCTGTATCGGTCTCTGCCGTTCCTGTGGGTTCATCAGCTGCGTGGGCAACAGCTTGTCCTTCAATTCCTACTGCCCTGGCTTGTATGTCACGTAGACAGCTAGGATCCAACATCCATGGCTGACCTCGACCAAGGGGGGTCCTCATGTGTACTTAGATCGTAAATTAACTTTGAACTTTGGAAGGGCCGGTGATTGGGAGGGGTTGCCTCTTGACACAGGGATTGGGATGGTTTCGCACATGGAATGGTGATGAAGCATCTGCTTCAAGCCTTGGTGTCTGATTAGTCATCATGGTATCTGAGGGTGTGATTCTGAAAGGACAGGCCCGGGGAGCTGTGAAGCGTTTCAGCGTCACTGTTCCAATGTGGCACTGCTGCCAGCACCAACTGTCAGTATTTCATTCCTGCAGTCTCCCTTTCACAGTGTCAGTGGCCAGACGTGCTGCCTATCTACCCTATCCATGCATAGTCACCCCTCCTGCACAGTAGTGAGTATAAACTTAGCCTATCAAGATACAGGATTCAAGGTCAAGTTTCAAGATTGTTTAATGTCATTCCCAGTACACAACAACCTTGCAGTCGACGTCAGTAAGACCAAAGAACTGATTGTGGACTTCAGGAAGGGTAAGAGGATGCTGTCTAAGTTGCATGCCGTCTTGGACAATGTCTCCCATCCACTACATAATGGACTGGTTGGGCACAGGAGTACATTCAGCCAGAGACTCATTCCACCGAGATGCAACACAGAGCGTCATAGGAAGTCATTCCTGCCTGTGGCCATCAAACTTTACAACTCCTCCCTTGGAGGGTCAGACATCCTGAGCCAATAGGCTGGTCCTGGACTTATTTCATAATTTACTGGCATAATTTACATATTACTATTTAACTATTTATGGTTTTATTACTATTTATTATTTATGGTGCAACTGTAACGAAAACCAATTTCCCCCGGGATCAATAAAGTATGACTCTGACTATGACTAAGACAAGGGAACACATACCCATCCTCACAGAGGGACCAGAAGTGGAGAGAGTGAGCAATTTCAAGTTCCTGGGTGTCAAGATCTCTGAGGATCTAACCTGGACCCAACATATCGATGCAGCGATAAAGAAGGCAAGCCAGCAGCTATGTTTCATTAGGAGTTTGAGGAGATTTGGTGTCACCAAAAACACTCACAAATTTCTACATATGTACAGTGGAGAGCATTCTAACTGGCTGCATCACCGTCTGGTATGGGAGGACGGGGTGCTGCACAGGATGCAGAGAGCTGTAAACTCAGTCAGCTCCATCATGAGTACCAGCCTCCCTGGTATCCAGGACATCTTCAAGGACCAATGTCTCAGAAAGGCAGCATCCATCACCCAGGACGTGTCCTCTTCTCATTGTTACCATCAGGCAGGAGGTACAGAAGCCTGAAGACACAACAATTTCAGGACAGCTTCTTCCCCTCTGCCTTCCGATTTCTGAATGGACATTGAACCCATGAACACTACCTCATACACGAGGAAATCTGCAGATGCTGGAAATTCAAGCAACACACGTAAAAGTTGCTGGTGAACGCAGCAGGCCAGGCTGCATCTCTAGGAAGAGGTACAGTCGACGTTTCGGGCCGAGACCCTTCGTCAAGCCTGGCAAAGAACACTACCTCATTATGTTTTTATTTCCTACATTTTTATACTACTAATTTAACTATCTATATATATATATATATATATATATATACACACACACTTACTGTAATTCACAGTTTTATTTTCTCTCTCATTATTATGTATTGCAATGTACTGCTACCCGCAAAGTTAACAAATTTCACAACATACGCTGGTGATAGTAAACCTGATTTTGATTCTGACAAGTGTGAAGGAGAACAGAATAATTTGTAAATCTGGATGCGATGTAGCACGAGAAAACCAAAACGATGAAGAATAGAGAGAGGCCCCCGTTGATCAGGATCAACCATGGATGTTGTGTCCTAGCTATACACATTCCAGGGCAGTAAGGTGTTGCCCAGCAGTGGCTCCTTCTCTCCATGCAGCCAAAGAAACACAATAATAGTAAAAAAAACACAATGGACATAAATACATAAGATAGCTTATATACATAGATTGATTGTATGTTCATAAAGTGACACGAGGTCAGGATTGTCCGTACATAAGGTGACTGACAGGAAATGATAAAGTAGTGGTGGTTGGGGGTTTGGAGGGGTAGATTAGTGGCTGGAGGTGTTGATCAGCCTTACTGCTTGGGGAAAGTCACTGTTTTAGAGTCTGGGGGTCCTGGTGTGGATGCTACATAGCCTCCTCCCTGATGGGAGTGGGACCAACAGTCCATGAGCTGTTCTGTTGTCCTACCTACATGAAAAATGTCTATAAGATTGAAAGAATACAGAGAAAATTTGCAAGGATGTTCTCAGAACGTGAGGAGCTGAGTTATAGGTATAGGTAAAGATTGAATAGATCTGGAGTGTAGGAGAATGAGGGGAGATTTTATAGAGATATACAACATTCTGAGGGGTATAGATAGGGTAAATACTGTGTGGATAGTCAGAGGCTTTTCCCCAGGGCTGAAATGGCTAGCATGAGAGGACACAGTTTTAAGGAGCTTGGAAGCAGGTACAGAGGAGATGGCAGGGTAAGTTTTTTTACGCAGAGAGTGGTGAGAGTGAGGAATGGTGGTGGAGGCAGATACAATATATTCTTTTAAAAGACTCCTGGATAGGTACATTGAGCTTAGAAAAATAGAAGGCTAATTTCTAAAGTAAGTACATGTTTGGCACAGCATTGTGGGCCGAAGGGCCTGTATTGTGCTGTAGTTTTTCTATGTTTCTATGTCTCTAAATACAAGCAGGCTTTTTTCACTGAGGTTGGCTGAGACTAGAACTGGAGGTCATGGGTTAAGGGTGAAAGGTGGAATATTTAAGGGGAACCTGAGGGGAAACTTCTTCACTCAGGGGGTGCTGAGTGTGTGGAACGAGCTGCCAGTGGAAGTGGTGGAAGTGGGTTCAATTACTATCTCTAAGAGAAACTTGGATAGGTACCTGGCTGGGAAGGGTCTGGAACGTTACAGTCACTGGAACTAGGTGGAATAACAGTCTGCCATGGACTAGATGGGCCAAAGGGCCTGTTCCTGTACAGTGGTGCTCTATGACTCAGTTCCACCATCTCTATCTGTGTCTCATGTGCTCTCTCACTCACACGTTCTCTCTTCCACGTGTGCCCCCCTCTCCCTCACCTCCCTCGTTACTTGCCTCGTACGACGCTGCATCACCTGGTCCCTCGCACACTACCCCTCTCCCTCTTGTTTGCTTTTCCTTGCTCTTTTTCTTTGCTGTTCTCCCTCATTCTATAAGACCATAAGACAAAGGAGCAGAATTAGGCCGTTCAGCCCTTCGAGTCTGCTCTGCCATTCTATCCTGGCTGACTTATGATCCCTCTCAACCACATTCTCCTGCCTTGCCCTCCTTAACCTTTGACGCCCTGACTAATCAAGAACCTATCAACCTCCGCTTTAAATATACCAAATGACTTGGCCTCCACAGTCGTTTCTGGCAATGAATTCCACAGATTCAACTCCCTCTGGCTAAAGAAATTCCTCCTCTTCTTGTTCTAAAGGGACGTTCTTCTGTTCTGAGGGTGTAGCCTCTGGTCCTAGACTCTCCCACTATAGGAAACAACTTCACCACAGCCACTCTGTCCAGGCCTTTCAATATTCGGGAGGATTCAATGAGAACCCCCCCCCCCATTCTTCTAAACTCCAGTGAGTACTGGTCTCTGCTCAGTCCCTCACTCTCACTCCTCCACTTGATATCTTGTTCTTTCTATAGCTCCCTTCGTTGTTTTCCTCGCTCACTCTTCTCTCGGTCCTTTCTTCCCCACCCCCGGCAACCCCTGACCGAGGCAAATTACGCCTCCTGCTGCTGGGAGGGGTGCCCAGTGAGGAGCACCTGACCCTCACGGGGAGCCGGCAGATCGTCTGAGCAATCGTCGTCGTTGCCTGATTAACGAGGGGCGGGCTCACTGAAGGGCGCAATGATCCCTCTGTGCGGGAGAGGGGCGAAGCTTTGGGCTGAGCTGCAGCCAGCAGTGAAGGCATGTTGCAATGTTGTTGCTGACAGCTCTGGAGTCAGTGAGGCTGCCAGCATAGCGTATCCTGGCACAATGTACACCATGCAATCCACTGCTGGATCCACAGTTAAAGCAGTCTCCCCAGGCTCCCCTCAAGCCGCCAGTCATCTCCTTACCCTCCTCTCTCCTCTGACCTCATGAGGCTTTGCCCGTGCGTAGTATCACGGCCTGACCACCAGTCCTCGGACTGGCCGATTTGCCTGCAATGCCATTACAGCCGAATCTAATTCACGTTCAGATTCAGATTTATTTATCACACGTACGTCGAAACAGACAGTGAACTGCTTCGTTTGCGTTAACAACCAACACAGGCTGAGAGTGTGGTGAGACAGCCCACAAGTGAGACCACACATTCCGCTGCTAACAGTAACGCTCGGCAGAACGACACAGAACACAACTTGGACACAGGACGGAGAATGTTGCAGCACAGTATAGACCATTTGGCTCATGACATTGTGCCGACTCCAACCAATCCAACCCTTCCCTCCCGCATAGCCCTCCATTTTCCCCTCATCCTTGCACCTGGCTAAGATTCTCTTCGACGTTCTGAATGTATCTGTTGCTACCATCACCCTGCGGTGTGTTCCACGCACCCGCCACTCTCTGCTCTCCAATCCAGGTGGCATCCTGGTAGATCTCCTCCGCACCCCCTCTAAAGCTTCCACATCCTTCCTATATTGAGCTGACCAGAACTGAGCACAATACTCCAAGTGTGGCCTAACCTGTGTTTTGTAGAGCTGCAACATTACCTCATGGCTCATAAACCCAATCCCCTGACTAAAGAAGTCCAGCACACCATTTGCCTTCTTAACCACCCTATCAACTTATGCAGTATTATTATGATTATGATTATGAGGACACGAAGTCCCCTTTTATTGTCATTTAGTAATGCATGCATTAAGAAATGATAAAAATGTTTTTCCAGAATTATATCATGAAAACACATGACAAACCAACTTAAAAACTAACAAAAACCACATAATTATAACATATAGTTACAACAGTGCAAAGCAGTACTGTAATTTGATAAGAACAGACCATGGTACAGTAAAAACCCCAGAGTCTCTCGAAAGTCCCATCATCTCACGCAGACGGTAAACCTCCAGCGCCGCCAACTTGCCGATGCAGCATCCTGGAAGCATCCGACCACAGCCCGACTCCGAGTCCGTCCGAAAAACTCCGAGCCTCCGACCAGCTCTCTGACACCGATGCACCGGGCACCATCTCTGCTGAGCGGTTTGACCCCGGCCCCAGCAACAGGTGATACGCAAAGCCGAGGACTTGGGGCCTTCGTCTCCGGAGATTCTCGATCGCACAGTAGCAGCGGCATTTTCTCCAGATGTTCCTCTGCGCTTCACAGCTGTCCCCATCAAATCGGGATTGATGCACGGCCCCTAGTTACACATATCGATATTCATTCAGAACGGCCATGTGCGCTGCGTCGTGCCGCCATCTTCTCCTCGCTCCATACAAGAAGAAGAATCTACGAGGGATCTGTGGACATGGATCCCAAGATCCCTCTGTTCCTCCACACTGAGAAGAATCCTGACATTCACCCTGTATTCCACCTTCAAAGCAAAGGAGAGGGCCACAAGGAAGCAAAAATTAGTGGGAAGACAGAGGATTGGGAAGTTTTTAACACCTTACGAAAGGAAACCAAGAAGGTCATTAAGAGAAAAGATTAACTATGAAAGCAAACTAGCAAATAATATCAAAGAGGATACTAAAAGCTTTTTCAAGTATATAAAGAGTAAAAGACAGGTGAGAGTAGATATAGGACCAATAGAAAATGATACTGGAGAAATTGTAATGGGAGATGAGGAGATGGCAGAGGAACTGAACAAGTATTTTGCATCAGTCTTCACTGAGGAAGACAGCAGGATACCGGACACTCAAGGGTGGCAGGGAAGAGAAGTGTGCGCAGTCACAATTACGACAGAGAAAGTACTCAGGAAGCTGAATAGGCTAAAGGTAGATAAATCTCCCGGACCAGATGGAATGCACCCTCCTGATCTGAAGGAAGTAGCTGTGGAGATTGCGGAGGCATTAGCGATGATCTTTCAAAAGTCGATAGATTCTGGCATGGTTCCGGAAGACTGGAAGATTGCAAATGTCACTCCGCTATTTAAGAAGGGGGCAAGGAAGCAAAAAGGAAATTATAGACCTGTTAGCTTGACGTCGGTGGTTGGGAGGTTGTTGGAGTCGATTGTCAAGGATGAGGTTACAGAGTACCTGGAGGCATATGACAAGATAGGCAGAACTCGGCATGGATTCCTTAAAGGAAAATCCTGCCTGACAAACCTATTACAATTTTTTGAGGAAATTACCAGTAGGCTAGACAAGGGAGATGTGGTGGATGTTGTATATTTGGATTTTCAGAAGGCCTTTGACAAGGTGCCACACATGAGGCTACTTAACAAGATAAGAGCCCATGGAATTACGGGAAAGTTACATACGTGGATAGAGCGTTGGCTGATTGGCAGGAAACAGAGAGTGGGAATAAAGGGATCCTATTCTGGTTGGCTGCCGGTTACCAGTGGTGTTCCACAGGGATCAGTGTTGGGGCCGCTTCTTTTTACACTGTACATCAACGATTTGCATTATGGAATAGATGGCTTTGTGGCTAAGTTTGCTGACAATACAAAGATAGGTGGAGGGGCCGGTAGTGCTGAGGAAACAGAGAGTCTGCAGAGAGACTTGGATAGATTGGAAGAATGGGCAGAGAAGTGGCAAATGAAGTACAATGTTGGAAAGTGTATGGTTATGCACTTTGGCAGAAAAAAATAAACCGGCAGACTATTATTTAAATGGGGAAAGAATTCAAAGTTCTGAGATGCAACGGGACTTGGGAGACCTCGTACAGGATTCCCTTAAAGTTAACCTCCAGGTTGAGTCAGTAGTGAAGAAGGCGAATGCAATGTTGGCCTTCATTTCTAGAGGAATAGAGTATAGGAGCAGGGATGTGATGTTGAGGTTCTATAAGGCACTGGTGAGACCTCACTTGGAGTACTGTGGACAGTTTTGGTCTCCTTATTTAAGAAAGGATGTGCTGACGTTGGAGAGAGTACAGAGGAGATTCACTAATGATTCCGGGAATGAGAGCGTTAACAAATGAGGAACGTTTGTCCGCTCTTGGACTGTATTCCTTGGAGTTTAGAAGAATGAGGGGAGACCTCATAGAAACATTTCGAATGTTGAAAGGCATGGACAGAGTGGATGTGGCAAAGTTGTTTCCCATGATGAGGGAGTCTAGTACGAGAGGGCATGACTTCAGGATTGAAGGGCGCCCTTTCAGAACAGAAATGCGAAGAAATTTTTTTAGTCAGAGGGTGGTGAATCTATGGAATTTGTTGCCACGGGCAGCAGTGGAGGCCAAGTCATTGGGTGTATTTAAGGCAGAGATTGATAGGTATCTGAGTAGCCAGGGCATCAAAGGTTATGGTGAGAAGGCGGGGCAGTGGGACTAAATAGGATAAAATGGATCAGCTCATGATAAAATGGCGGAACAGACTCGATGGGCCGAATGGCTGACTTCTGCTCCTTTGTCTTATGGTCTTATGGTCTTCAAGTTTAACTTTCCAAAGTGAATCACTTCACACTTTGCAGGATTGAACTGCATCTGCCACTTCTCAGCCCAGCTCTGCATCCTGTTAATGCCCTGCAGTAACCTTCAACAGCCTTGTACACTATCCACAACTCCACCAACCTCCGTGTCATCTGCTAACTTTCTAACCAATCCTTCCATTTCCCCATCCAAGTCATTTATAACAATCACAAACAGCAGGGCTCCTAGAACAGATCCTTGAGAAATACCACTGGTCGCCGACCTCCAGGCAGAATACGCTCTGGAAAACCAATTCTGAATCTTAACAACAACCTCAACAAAACAAGACCCATTCTTCTCTCCTCCCAGGCACATGTTCTAGTAACTGCCCCTGAACAGCAAGAGTGAGTGTAATCCCCTTTCCTCCCAGTGCCCCCTAGAATCCTTACCACCAACCAAGGAAGCCAACACCACAATTTGAATCATCAGGACTGGCCAGGTCATGGGGCAGATAAGAAACTGTGATGCTCCACCCTTTTTTTCTCTTTGCAAGAGATTCTGCAAATGCTGGAAATCCGGAGCAACACACTGGAGGAACTCAGCAGGTCAGGCAGCATTTATGGAAATGAATAAACAGTCGATGGTTTGGGCCGAGACCCTTCCTCAGGACTTCTCCCCTTCCTTTACAGTCCTGATAAAGTGAATCGGACTAACATGTTGCCTTTTATTCCCTCCATGGGTGCTGTATAACCTGCCCTGTTTTACGTTGATCTCTTATATATTGGCATTCCATCCGGTTTTAAATTCTCATCATTGATGTCTCCATGGCCTTGTCCCTTCCCTGAATATGTAATCTCTGCGTTCCTCCAATTTTCGCCTTGTGTACATTCTTAAAGGAGGGGTCCAGCCACAAAAGGGTGGGACTGTGGCGTAGAGGACAGCATGACACTCCTGAAGTGCCAGCGACCCAGGTTCAATTCCCACCACGGTCTGTAAGGACACTCTCCCCTTGACTGCGAGGGTTTCCTCCCCCTGCTCCAGTTTCCTCCCACAGTCTGAAGACAGATGGGTTCATAGGTTAATTGGTCACAAGGGTATAGTTGGGCGTTACAGGTTCACTGGACTGGAATGGCCTGTTACTGAGCTCTATACTCAGGGGCTGTTAAGTACCACCTGTACCGAATTAAATAGCCACTGAGTTTATATTTGTGGTCTTCTGATGCTGTCGCCCGTCCATTTCAAGGTTTGATGTGTTGTGTATTCAGATATGCGCTTCAAAACACCACTGTTGTAACACACGGTTATTTGAGTTACTGTCGCCTTCCTGTCAGCTTGAACCAGTCTGACCATTCTCCTCTGACCTCTCTCATTAACAGGGCGTTTTTACCCACAGAACTGCCACTCACTGGATGTTTTTTTGTTTTTCACACCCTTCTCTGTAAACTTTAGAGACTGTTCTGTGTGTGAAAATCCCCAGGAGATCAGCAGTTGCTGAGATATGCAAACCACCCCATCTGGCACCAACAATCATTCCACGGTCAAAGTCACATAGATCACATTTCTTCCCCATTCTGATGTTTGGTCTGAACAACAAATGAACCTCTTGACCATGTCTGCATGCTTTTATATCGAGTTGCTGCCACATGATTGGCTGATTAGATATTAGCATTAATGAGCAGGTGTACAGGTGTAACTAACAAAGTGGCCACTGAGTGTATTTTAAAATAAAATAACGCAAGTTGATTTATCTCACCATTGTATTTTTGCTTTGTTTAATCATATAGTATTAGTTGCTGCAGGTCTTGCGCATCTGAAGACGTTACCACAGTGTCAGACACTCATGAGTAACATGACACCAGCCTTCCATGAGAAGATACCACAATGGCAAATGCCCAAAAAATAAGCAAGTTTCCACATTTGATGCTGTCAGCTATTGTACTGGGGGTGTGGGGGTGGGGGTTGTGGGTCAATTGTAAAGTTCAGGCTTTTTCGCTGGATTGAAAGTCTAGAAGGCAAAGCCCAATGCTCGAAGCCTGTAGAGTGTAGGCCCAGAGGCCTATCCTGGAGGTGGAGGCCTGCTCTTGTGTGGGAGTGGGTGGGACAGAGGAAAGGAGTTTGGTTTGCTGCTGTTCTGCTTGTTGTGTTCTTTGTTCGTTCTGCTGAGCAACGTGGGGATGCTATGTTGGCACCGGAAAGTGTAGGACACTCATGGTCTGTCCCCCATCATATCCTTGGATGTGCTAGTTGTTAGTGCAAATGATGCATTTCACTGTATGTTTTCATGTACATGTGATAGATAAATCTGAATCTCTCAGTAAAAACACTTTCTCCAGAAAAATTGCAGAGTTTTTAATGACTATTAAAGTAATACTTGCATTTGTATAGAACCTTCAGCATCAACCACAGCACTTTGTAACCAAGTCTAGTCCCTGTTGTAATGTAGGAAATCTGACGGTCAATTTGTGCCCAGGAGCTCACACAATGGTGACCAGTCAGTGAAAACCGAGCAATAGGTTTTAATAGTCTGCGTAGTACCCAGGACATCTTCAAGGAGCAAAGCCTCAGAAAGGCGATGCCATTATTAAGGACCCCCACCACCCAGGACGCGGACCCCTCTCGTTGTTACCATCAGGAGGAGGTACAGAAAACTGAAGACACACTCTCAACGATTCAGGAACAGCTTCTTCCCCTCTGCCATCCGATTTCTGAACGGACATCGAACCCGTGAACACTTCCACACTACAATCGATTTTTGCACCACTTATTTAATTTAACTATTTAATATGCATATTTACTGTACTTCACAGTTTATTCTCTATCATTACATTGCTACTGCAAAGTCAACAAATTTCACAACATATATAGGCATCCGTTAGTCTCATGAGACCATGGATTTGCACCTTGGAAGGTTTGCAGGGCGCAGGCCTGGGCAAGGTTGTAAGGAAGACCGGCAGTTGCCCATGCTGCAAGACTCCCCTCTCCACGACACCGATGTTGTCCAAGGGAAGGGCATTAGGACCCATACAGCTTGGCACCAGTGTCGTCGCAGAGCAATGTGTGGTTAAGTGCCTTGGACACAACACGTTGCCTCAGCCAAGGCTCGAACTAGCAACCTTCAGATCACTAGACGAACGCCTTAACCACTTGGCCACACGCCAACACATACGTCGGTGATATTAAACCTAATTCTGAATAAGTTCTGAACAGGAAAAAAAAGCTCTCTTCTACTTGTCAGAAGTAGGCCACTCAGCCCCTCAAAGTCTGTGCTGGCTCTGTGCCACAGTATTCCAGCTATTCCCACCCCTATCCTCTCAACCAGTCTGCGACTTCACTAGCCCGTGCAAGGCCTGCTGCATCATCTATGCTGCTCAAGGATTTGGTATATAAAAATGTATATTTTTTGTGATTGTATGTTTCTCTGCTAAGGTGCTATGTGCTGCGTGCGACCGTTGGCGCTGTGTTTTTTACCTTGGACCCGGAGAGACGCTGTTTCATTTGGCTGTATTCATGCGTACGGTTAAATGACAATTAAACTTGGACTTAAATATTGAACCGCCAATATATATTTTTTTCATATCAAGAACTTGCCTGATTTCTGTTTCAATCCTGTGATTGAGTTTTCCTCCACCACATCACGGTGGTGTAGTGGTTAGCGCGACGTCACCACAGCTCGGCGCGTCGGAGTTTGGAATTTCACTCCGGAGCCATCTGTAAGGAGTTTGTACGTTCTCCCTGTGAACTGCATGGGTTTCTTCAGGGTGCTGTGGTTTCCTCCCACATTCCAAAGGCATCTAGGAGGTTAATTGGTCATTGTAAATTGTCCAGTGATTAGGCTGAGATTAAATCGGTGGGTTGCTGGGAAGTGTGGCTTTTTGGGCCGGAAGGGCCTGTACTGTGCTGTATCTCTAAATAAATGAATGAATGAATAGATAGATAGTTAAATAAATAAATAGATGCCCACGTTGGCAATGTATTCAGATCCGAGTCATTCACCGTAGATTTTTATATATAAAAAATAGACATTCTTCATGTTACAGGCTAAGGAAATTTGGCATGGTCCAATTTGTACAGATGCTTCATAGAATATATCCTATCCAGACTGATCACAGCTTGGTAGGCCAACTGCTCTGCCTGAGACCACGAGGAATTGCAAAGGGTTGTAAATGCAGCCCAGGCCATCATAGAAACTAGCCCTCCTTCCTCCACTGGACTCTTTCGACGGTTCCCACTGACTCAGCGTAATCACAGACCCATTCCCCCCTGACTTTTGCTCTTCTCCCCCCATCCACCCAGCAGAAGATACAAACGCTTGAGAACACGAACCGCCGGGCTGGAAGTCAGCTTCTCTCCTACCGAACCGGCCTGTGGAGTTGGCTGAGATAAAGGGCTTCAGCAGTGTTTGTTTTGATCCTGCACATAGAAACCTCTTTAGCAGGTGGTGATGCAACTAGTTAGAAAGCTCTCCACGGTATATCTGTGGAACTCTTCTACCAAAATGTCCCTAATGTATCTGCCTCTACCAGGTGGTACATTAAGGACATTTAAGAACCTCTTAGGTAGGCATATATGAAAGCAAAATGGAGGGCTACAAGGGAGGGAAGGGTTAAGTTGAACTTAGAATAGGTTAAAATGTTGGCACAACATTGTGAACTGTTCTGAGTCTTCGGTGACATAGCAAATCTCCTCAAACTTCAGTCTTGTAACATGATTTTGGTGCGCGATCATTAAAGGTATAAGCAAAATTTGACTGCGGCTGGTAAGCGTGTTTGACACAGGATATGAACACACACTTCCTGTCAGGTCAATTCCTTTCCTGCCATCTTTTAATCTTATGCAGATTTACTTAGACTTGGCCTGCACCTGATCAACTCAGATACGAGCTGGGCTTTTAGAGAGCTTACAGAGAAAGTCAAGTTTAGTGATTTCTTGCCAAAGCCAGTTTATTTGCTGTTTGTAAAGTGTTGCCCAATATTTACACACAAGTGGCTATATGCAGCAATTACATTCTGGCAGACTGCCAGTTTCTGAACATTGGCCATTATTCATTGACAATGGCTGAATGCAGCAACCTTTTCAGAATCAGAATCAGGTTTAATATCACTGGCAAATGTCGTGAAATTCGTTAACTTTGCAGCAGCAGTACAATGCGATGCATAATAATAGAGTGCAAACTGTGAATTACAGAAAGTATCTATATAAATCCTTAAATTAAGTAAGTAGTGCAAAAATAGACATAAGAAAGTAGTGAGGTAGTGTTCATGGGTTCAATGTCCGTTCAGAAATCAGATGGCAGAGGGGAAGAAGCTGTTCCTGAATTGTTGAGAGTGTGCCTGCAGGCTTCTGTACCTCCTTCCTGATGGTAGCAATGAGAAGAGGGCATGTTCTGGGTGGCGGGGGTTCTTTAATAATGGATGGCGCCTCTTTGAGGCATTTCTCCTTGAAGATGTCCTGGATATTATGGAGAGTAGTGCTCACGATGGAGCTGACTGAGTTTAAACTCTTTGCAGCTTGCTTTGATCCTGTGCAGAAGTCCATCCCCACCCACTACCCGCCCCCCATACCAGACAGAGATGCAGCCAGTTAGAATGCTCTCCACGGTACACCTGTAGAAATTTACAATTGTCTTTGGTGACATGTGTGGGCATTTGGCCAAGTGGTTAAGGCGTTCGACTAGCGAAATGAAGGTCGTGAGTTCGAGCCCCAGCCGAGGCAGTGTGTTGTGTCCTTGAGCAAGGCACTTAATCACACATTGCTCTGCGACGACACTGGTGCCAAGCTGTATGGGTCCTAATGCCCTTCCCTTGGACAACATTAGTGTCGTGGAGAGGGGAGACTCGCAGCATGGGCAACTGCTGGTCTTCCATACAACCTTGCCCAGGCCTGCGCCCTGGAGAGTGAAGACTTTCCAGGCGCAGATCCATGGTCTCGCAAGACTAACGGATGCCTTGTTTTTGATGACATACCAAATCTCTTCAAACTCCCAATGAATTATAGCCACTGTCATGCCATTAAGAGAGTCATGAGCTCAAGGTTACTGTGTGTGCTACATCTACGCTGCCCACTTTCGTTATGAAGTGTGAAGTGACACACTTTGGAAGGGTGAGCTTGAAAGAAGAGTGCAAGATTAATGGCAGGATTCTTAGCTGTGTGAAGAAACAGTGAGATCTTAGGGTTCGTGTCCATAGTTCCCTCAAAGTTGCCGTGCAAGTTGATATGAACGTGCACAGTGTGGAGCGCTGTCACAGGAAAGCAACATCTATTGTCAAGTCCCCCACCATCCAGGCCACACTCTCTTCTCCCTGCTATCAGGTCCCACACCACCAGGTTCAGGAACAGTTACTACCCCTCAGCCATCAGGCTCTCGAACCTGTTCGGATAAATTCACTCACCCCAACACTGAACTGATTCCACAACCTGTGGATCACTTTCAAGGACTCTTTGATATTTATTGCTTAATTGTTTATGATCAATATTATTATTATTTTTCTTTCTTTTTGTATTTGCACAGTTTGGTGTTTTTTGCACACTGGTTGTTTGTCTGTTCTGCTGGGTGTGGTCTTTCATTAATTCTGTTGTGTTTCTTGTATTTATTGTGAATGCCCACAAGAATTTGAATCTCAGGGTTTTACAGGGTGATATATATGTACTTTGGTAATGTACTTACTTTGAAACTTGGATTTTGTTGGCCTGCATTAGTCGGAGATCTGCAAGGTCTATCAAACCCTGGTTTGACCACGCTTGGATATTGTGTTCGGTTCTGGTCACCTCATTATGGGAAGGATGTGGAAGCTTTAGAGAGGGTGCAGTGGAGATTTGCCAGGATGCTGTCTGGATTAGAGAGCATGTCTGATGAGGAGAGGTTGAGTGAGCCAGGGCCTTTCTCTTTGGAGCGAAGGAGGATGAGAGGTGACTTGATTGAAGTGTCCGTGGAAAGAGGCGTAGGTCGAGTGGATAGCCAGAGACCTTTTTCCAGGGTGAAGTGGCTAATACGAGGAGACATAATTCTAAGGTGATTGGAGGAAAGCAGAGGGGGCAATCTCAGAGGTAGGTTCTTCACACAGACAATGGTGGGTGCGTGGAACACCCTACCAGAGGCAGATACGTTAGGGACATTTGAGAGACTCTTGGATAGGAACATGGATGAAAGAAAAATGGAGGGCTGTGGGAGAGGAAAGAGTTACATTGATCTTGGAATAGGTCAATAAGTTGGCTCAACTTTGTGGGCCAAAGGGTCTGTACTGTATTGGAAGAAACAGTTTTTTCACCCAGGCCAGTAGGCTTCTCAACTCCCTGCTGCATCATATTCAAAGTGTCACTGGTTAATCTGTTCCGCAATATTTAATACTAATGCACTTTAGTTTGTTTTTTACGTGTGATTCATCTGTAGATTTTATCCTTACCTTCTTAAGTTATCGTGTGTTATGTGTACTACTGTGCTTTACATGCTGGTTCCAAGAAATGTCTCACTTCCATATACATTATATGGTTATATACACGTATAAAGTTAAGAGACAATAAACTTCGCTTAACTTGACTTGTGCTGTACTGTTCTGTGAATGGAGTGGCAAGATATTGAAATAAGGACTTGCCCATCCATCCCAAAGGTCCCATGAATGCTAGTTCAAAGACTGTCGAGTCCGGGGGCCTGTGTCCTCCCCTCAGCCAACATAACTAAGGCCAGCTTGTTACAAATGTGAGACTGTGCTGTGTGGGAGAGCACACTGAGCTTATGTTTGGAGTTTAAAGCATGCATCTGACTTGACACTACTTAATAGGGTACCTAAGTACCCCGACAGACTCTCATTTGAAAGCCTTACTCAGAAAGTGGAGTAATTTTTGCCCATTTGGTCTTCTGCAGGTGTATGCCCAGACACAGAATTCCGATGAGTACAGGGAGAATTCCAGTTTTCCATCCCCCAAGGCACCCGGCAGCATCTTCTCCAGCTCCTTTCTATTGCCAGGTAAGGTGACTATTTAGGATGCTCATTTTGGGGGTGGGGATGGGGATTACCCTTCAGTTGCTTCCCCCCCTTGCTCCCAACCCCAACTGCAATGTTGGTGTTACTCCAAAATGGCCATCACACTGCCTCATATTTCCCCTGCCTCTGAACTATATCCAGTTCTGTGGTATAATTCTCTTGTGTTGTATAGTATATTGTTGTCTGTGTTGTTCTGTTGAACATTGCGGGTATGCTATGGGATGTATGGTGACACTTGCAGGCTGCTCCCTGGGTGTGTTGGTTGTTAATGCAAATGGCACATTTTACTGTACTGTGGCTGGTTGGTTCGTCATGTGCTGTATCATATGACCTGGGTGATCTTGGTCTTTCCATGACCATGATTGCTCTTGGCTGATTTTTCTACAGAAGTGGTTTGCTTTTCCCTTCTTCCTTCTGGGCAGTGTCTTTACAAGATGGGTGACCCCAGCCACTATCAATACTCTTCAGAGATTCTCTGCCTGGTGTCAATGGTCACATAACCAGGACTTGTGATAGATGTGCACCATCTGTTCATACGACCATCCACCAGCTGCTCCCATGGCTTCATACAACTGATAGGGGGGCTAAGCAGATGCTACCCCTTGCCCAAGGGTGACCTGCAGGCTAGCGGAGGGAAGGAGCACCTAACACCTGCTTTGGGAGAGATGTGTCTCCACCCTGCCAGCCACGTATATCACCTATCATTGTGATAAATATATCTGAATTGAAGCTGGAACATCCTTGGCATGTCTATTCTCAGAGTATGTCTACTGAGAGAAGGGGGGTCTGAAGGTAAAGTTTTAAGGGTATATTTCTGGGGTTGTGTGTGTGTGTGTGTGTGTGTGTGTGTGCGTGAGAGAGAGAGAGAGAGAGAGATATGATGTAAGAAGCTGGGAGTTGATAGGTGGAAAAGGAAAAGGGCTGAAGGAGAAGCATTCTGATAGGAGAGGAGAGTGGACCATAGGAGAAGGAGGAGAGGGGAAACAGAGGGAGGTGATGGGTATCTGAGGAGAAGAGAAGGGGTGAGAGGGTAACCAGAATTGGGAATGGAAAAGGGGATGGAGGGGATGCATTTACCAGAAATTAATGTTCATGTCATCATGAGCATCATGGGCATCTGCCCCTTCCTTTCCGGTCCTGACGAAGGGTCTCGGCCTGAGACGTTGACTGTTATTCCTCTCCACAGACGCTGCCTGAGCTGCAGAGTTCCTCCAGCGTTTTGTACGTGTTGCTCTGGATTTCCAGTATCTGCAGTGTCTCTTGTGCTTATGACCAATGCAACTGAGTTTTGAAGGAGCCAGAACCAGCAAGATGGGCTGAGCTAGCAAGATGGGCTGAACCAGCAAGATGGGCTGAGCTGGGCAATTTGGTCTGAGCACTGTGGATTCTTAGGAGTAGCCAGACTTTATGGAATAACCTCTGCTCCTGTTTTACAATCGCTTTTTATTTTGTCCAGATGGGCAACATAACACATCAGAACTGTGGACTCCGTCCGGTGGGATCAGCCAGGCCAACTACGGGGCAGTTCCAGCTGGGGCCACGCCCCACATGAGCCAGGCGAATGGCTACAGCAACCTTCACCCTCACGAGCGTCTGGTGAGTTAGAGACGGATGCAGCACGGAGGTCCACCTGGTCCATACTGAGTTCCCCTCCTATTACAGGGTAGAGGACAGAGGTGGTATACGCACCCACTCCCTGGCACTTGATGTGCCTTCTCATATTGTGATTGGCCACTGTGTAGGCGGCAATGGGATAAGACTTTAAGATCTTTTTTCTTGAGATTAGCTTCACTTATCACAATGTATAGTGAAATGCATCATTTGCATCAAAGACCAGCAGTCAAAGAGTCAGGGCAGCACTGTTCCCTCTAAACTGTGCGGCCACGCAGTAACTAAAATGCTCCCGTGCACATAGCCTTTGTTTCTGCGCAGCTGGAATTCAACACAGCTAGAAAAAGATAACGAAACAATATGAAAGATTTTTTTTGTCTTTACTGCATTTCATTATATCCTTCAATTAATAAATATCAAAAGTATGTGATTTTTCAACTTTCATTTTTAATATTAATAGTATGTATATTACCGAAAACAAACATTTTAAGTGTCTCGCAATTTTCAGGCCATATAAAAATTTCCTGCTCAGAGTAATGGTTGGTCTGCACAGCCGTCAAAAAATGAGAAGGGACATTGTGGGGCAGTTGCCATCTGAACAGAATGCTTTCTGTTGAGGGAAGGTTTACTATTAAAGAAATGTCATTCAGTAGGAGATATTAAATTGGGGACCACCTGGCTTCAATTCTGTTCCCTTCTCTATCCTTATAATTTATATTTTTGATTTTTAAAAATACTATTGAAGATGTCAGGAATACAGATCCTTAAAGTGGCATCACTGGTAGATAGGGTCATAAAGAAAGCTTTTGGCACTTTGACTCTCATAAGTCAAAGGATTGAGTACAGAAGTTGGGATGTTATGCTGAAATTGTATAGGATATTGGTGAGGCCAAATTTGGGAGTATTGTTTGCAGTTCTGGCCACATACCTACATGAAAGATATGAATAAGATGGAAAGAGTGCAGAGAAAAGTTACAAGGAGATGTTGCTGGGACTTGAGAACCTGGGTTACAGGGAAAGGTTGAACAGGGTAGGACTTTATTCCCCAGACAGCAGGAGAATGAGGGGAGATTTAATAGAGGTATACACGATTATGAGGGGCATACACAGAGTAAATGCAAGCATGCTTTTCTCACTGAGGATGAGTGAGACAAGAACTAGAAAGAGTGAAAGGTGAAATACTTAAGGTGAACATGAGGGGAACTTCATTCATTGGGTGGTGAGAGTGGGCAACTTGCCGCCTAGAAAGTGATGGCTGATGAGTCAACTGCAACCTTTAAGTTTGGTTGGGAGGGGTTTGGAGGGGTCATAGGTTAAGAATGAATGGTGACATATTTAAGGGAAACCTGATGGGGAACCTCTTCACCTAGAGCGTGGAACAAGCTCCCAGCGGAGGTGGTGGACGTGGGTTCGATTTCAGCATTTGAGAGAAATTTGGATAGGTATACGCATGGGCAGGGTATGGAGAGCTATGGTCCAGGTGTAGGTCGATGGGTCCAGGCAGAATAGCGTAGCATAATGTTATTACAGCTCCAGCGACCCGGGTTCAAATCCCACTGCTGTTTGTGAGGAGTTTGTACGTTCTCCCCGTGACTGCGTGGGTTTCCTCCGGGTGCTCCTGTTTCCTCCCACAGTTCAAGGGCTTGCTGATTAGTAGGTTAATTGGTCATTGTAAACTGTCCCGTGATTAGGCTCGGGTTAAATCGGTGGGTTGCTGGGCGCTGTGTCTCGAAGGGCCAAAAGGGCCTGTTCTGTGCTGTATCTCTCAATCAATGACTGTATTCAATGATATTGTTACACATTTTTAAGCCCAGTTCTGCCCTACATTGACCAACCACTGCTCCGGGGCAGCCAGCCTATCAATGATGTCTCTCATTCAGTTCCTTTTCTCTTTACCTCAGCCCTACTCTCCCGCAGAGGTGAACGCTACCCTTCCTCCCGTGGCCAGCTTCCACCGCAGCAGCACCAGCTCATCCCCGTTTGCCACATCCTCGCACACGCCGTCCTTAAGCAGTTCGGAAAGCCTGATGGGTACGTCTCGCGCCAGCGGAAACTTTGCCAAGACTACTTTTTTGTATGTTTCTTGACGCCTGCCTGGCTGGCTTTAGATCCATTAACGTGCCTTTGTGCTATTGCAGGGAGCAGGGGGACCGCAGCTGGCAGCTCGCAGACTGGCGACGCTCTGGGCAAGGCCCTGGCATCGGTAGGTGGCTGTCAGTGAAACACATTGGGATTGGAGTTTGTCAGCTGTCCTTGCCTGTACCAAGATACAGTGAAAAACATAAGTACACTGAGGTATATAGAACGTAGAACACTGCAGCACAATACAGGCCCTTCGGCCCACAATGTTGTGCTGACCTATTAACCTACTCCAAGATAAATCTAACTCCTCCCTTCCACATAGATATCAATTTTGGTATCATCCATCCATGTGCCCATGTAAGAGGATTTTAAATGCCCCTTACGTATCTGCCTCTACCACCAACCCTGGGAGGGTGTTCCACACACCAAGCACTCTCTGTGTTAAAAACCTACCTCCGACATCCCCTCTATACTTTCCTCCAATCTCCTTAAAATTATGCCCCCTTCTATTAGCCATCACTAACTACCCTGGGAAAAAGTCTCTGGCTATCCACTCTATCTAAGCCTCTCATGCTCTTGCACACCTCTATCAAGTCACCTCTCATCCATGAGTGATCTTATTAAATATCAGAGCAGGCGCAGTGAACGTAGGGAGAGCGATTTTATCATTTCTGATGAAATCCTGATGAAGGTTCTCAGCCCAAAACTTTTCAAAGTTGCTGGTGAATGCAGCAGGCCAGGCAGCATCTCTAGGAAGAGGTTTCAGGCCGACGCTTCAGGCTGAGACCCTTCGTCAGGACTAACTGAAGGAAGAGCTAGTAAGAGATTTGAAAGGGGGAGGGGGAGGGGGAGATCCAAAATGATAGGAGAAGACAGGAGGGGGAGGGATGGAGCCAAGAGCTGGACAGGTGATTGGCAAAGGGGATATGAGAGGATCATGGGACAGGAGGTCCGGGAAGAAAGATGGGGGGGGGGAACCCAGAGGGGTATAGTCAGAGGGGCAGAGCTCTTGGCTCCATCTCTCCCCCTCCTGTCTTCTCCTATAATTTTGGATCTCCCCCTCCCCCTCCCACTTTCAAATCTCTTACTAACTCTTCCTTCAGTTAGTCCTGACGAAGGGTCTCGGCCTGAAACGCCGACTGTACCTCTTCCTAGAGATGCTGCCTGGCCTGCTGCGTTCACCAGCAACTTTGATGTGTGTTGCTTGGATTTCCAGCATCTGCAGAATTCCTGTTGTCAGCCCAAAACTTTGACTGTTTTCCCTGTCCATAGTTGAGACATTGTGTTTGTCTGTGTGTGTGTGTGTGAGGTGCTGGTCTGGATTTCCAGCATTTTGTGTTTTATGGTTTTCATTTGCCTTTTCAGAATCAGAGTCAGGTTTAATATCACTGGCATATGTACTGAGATATGTTGTTTTGTGGCAGCGGTACATTGCTGTACATATTTCTACAAAAACTATAAATTACAATAAGAAATGTAAATATAATATATATAATTAAGTAAGTAGTTCAACAAGAGAGCAAGAGAAACAGTGAGGTAGTGTACATGGGTTGGTTGTCCATTCGGAAATCTGATGGCAGCAGGAAAGAAGCTGTTCCTAAAATGTTGAGTGTCGTCTTCAGGCTCCTCCGTGATGGTAGTAAGGAGAATGAGGCGCGTCCTGTGTGATCGGGGTCCTTAATGACAGATGCCGCCTTTTTGAGACAGCCCTTGTTGCTGGGTACGATGCATGTGTGGAAATTTGCAGCAGTCCTTGGTGACATACCAGGTCTTCTCATACTGACTATGCCGATATTTTTTCAGCTGCTCTCCCTCCTTGTTCTTGTGCTCTCTCTCTCTCTCACTTGCTATCTCTCTCTCTCTCACACAAATACACACTCGCGTGCGGTCTCACACACACCACACTGTGATTATGGCAACCCCTCCCACCTCTTTTGATCTGCGGTTGCTTTGATTACAGGGCTCTGGTTTGGATCACATTGATGAGGGCTGACTTCAGGCAACAACGGAGCAGGTGGCTTGCGAGTCTAATGAGGTTTTGTTCAGAAACAAAGCAACGCTCTGTTATCTAATGGTGGTTAATGTTTTCTGCAAAGTTGTTTCATCTGATTTTGTTGACTATAAATCTCTCCGCCAGAAAGGCTGGATTTGGACAGGCGGCACTCTGGCATAGCAGTTAGTGTCACAGGGTACAGCGCCTGCTGTAAGATTGGGGTTCAATTCTCATTCCTCTCTGTAAGGAATTTGCACATTCTCCCTGTGCCTGGGTTTCCTCCGGGTACTCTGGTTTCCTCCCACAGTCCAGAGATGTATGGATTAGGTTTAGTAGCTTGCTATGTTGGCACCAGAAGCAATCTTTAATGCAAAAGACGTAGTTCACTGTATGTTTCAATGTATATGTGACAGATAAAGCTAATCTTTCTACTTATTTCCTGGCGATCAAGTGAAAGAGAGAGGAGAGAGTGTAAGAATAGGAGAGAGAGCAGCTGAAAAAATCTCAGTTTATTCAATTTGAGGATTGAAGACTCTTGCAAATTTCTACAGATGTACCATGTCAAGTAATGGGAACGCCTTCTAAAGCGTAGAATAGCCCCTTCAACCCCAGTGACCCCACAACCCCAATTTACCCCTAACCTAATTGTGAACAATTTACAGTGATCAACGTATCTACCTGGTACGTCTTTGCACTCTCCCACCAGAGGAAACATTCTCTCCACATCTGCTCTATCAAGGACTTTCACCATTCGGTAGGTTTCAATTAGGTCACCCCTCATTCTTCTGAATTCTAGGTAACACAAGTCCAGAGCCATCAAACGCTCTTCATATGACAAGCCATTCAATCCTGGAATCATTTTCATGAATCTCCTTTGAACCTCCTCCAGTGACATCACAGCCTTTCTAAGAAAGGGTCCAAAACTGCTTGAAATACTCCGTGAGGTCTCACCAGTGCTTTATAAAGCCTCAACATTACATCCTTGCTTTTATATTCTAGTCCTCTTAAAATGAATGCTAACATTGCATTTGCCTTCCTCACCACAGACTCAGCCTGCAAACTAACCTTGAGGGAATCCTGCACAAGGACCCCCAAATCCCTTTGCACCACAGATTTTTGAATTTTCTCTCTATTTAGGAAATAGTCTACCCTTTTACTTCTTCTACCGAAATGCATAACCATACACATCCCAACGCTATATTCCATCTGCCACTTCTTTGCCTATTCTCCTATCCTGTCTAAGTCCTTCCGTAGCTGCTCTGCTTCCTCAAAACTACCTGTCCCTCTACCTATCATCCGCAAACTTTGCTCTCTGGCCAAGCTGGGGAAGTTTTAAGGTCAGCAGCCTCATAGGATATAAACACGAGATTCTGCAGATGCTGAGGACCCAGTGCAGCACACACAAGATATTGGAGGAACTCAGCAAGTCAAGCGGCATCTATGATGGGGAATAAACATTTTGGTCCAAAACCCTTTATCCGTACATGGGCCTCTTAAATGCCTCAATCATAATTGCCCCCTTTAGTAGTGCAATCCACCACTCTCCGTGTCAAAGACGTTTCCCCCCACACTGGCCATAAATCAAAGTACTGAGTACAGGAGTTGGGATGTTGTTTTGAAGTTGTTTAAGACATTGGGGAGCTCAAACTTGGAATATTGTGTGTAGTTCTGCTCACTGACCTAAAGGAAAGATGTAAATCAGTTTGATAGAGAAAATTTACAAGGATGTTGCCAGGACTTGAGTTATAGAGAAAGGTTGAATAGGTTAGGACTTTCTTCCCTGGAATGTAGGAGAATTAATCAGAATCAGGTTTATTATCACTGGCAGGTGACGTGAAATTTGTTAACTTAGCAGCAGCAATTCAATACAATACATAATCTACCAGAGAGAGAGAAAAAAAATAAATAAAGTAAATCAATTACATATATTGAATAGATTTTTTAAAAATGTGCAAAAACAGAAATACTGTATATTAAAAAAAAGTGAGGTAGTGTCCAAAGATTCAATGTCCATTTAGGAATCGGACGGCAGAGGGGAAGAAGTTGTTCCTGAACCACTGAGTGTGTGCCTTCAGGCTTCTGTACCTCCTACCTGATGGAGACAGTGAGAAAAGGGCATGCCCTGGGTGCTGGACGTCCTTAATAATGGACGCTGCCTTTCTGAGACACTGCTTCTTAAAGATGTCCTGGGTACTTTGTAGGCTAGTATCCAAGATGGAGCTGACTAGATTTACAACCTTCTGCAGCTTCTTTCGGTCTGTGCAGTAGCCCCTCCATATCAGACAGTGATGCAGCCTGTCAGAATGCTCTCCATGGTACAACTATAGAAGTTTTTGAGTGTATTTGTTGACATGTCAAATCTCTTCAAACTCCTAGTAAAGTATAGCCGCTGTCTTGCCTTCTTTATAACTACATCGATATGTTGGGACCAGGTTAGATCCTCAGGAATCTTGACACCCAGGAACTCACTCTCTCCACTTCTGATCTCTCTATGAGGATAGGTATGTTTTCCTCGGTCTTACCCTTCCTGAAGTCCACAATCAGCTCTTTCGTCTTACTCTTGTCACCACCTGCGATTCTACCAACAATGGTTGTATTGTCAGCAAATTTATAGATGGTATTTGAGCTCTGCCTAGCCACACAGTCATGTGTATATAGAGAGTAGAGCAGTGGGCTAAGCACACACCCCTGAGGTGCGCCAGTGTTGATTGTCAGCGAGGAGGAGATGTTGTCACCAAAATGTACAAATTGTGGTCTTCCGGTTAAGAAGTCGAGGATCCAATTGCACAGGGAGGTACAGAGGCCCAGGAATGAAGGAAGATTGATTTGTATTTTATGAGGGGGATTAGTATGGTAAATAAACACAAAATACTCTGCAGATGCTGGGGTCAATGCAACACGCACAACACGCTGGAGGAACTCAGCAGGTCAGGCAGCATCCGTGGAAATGTTGACTGTTCATTTCCACGGATGCTGCCCGACCTGCTGAGTTCCTCCAGCGTGTTGTGCATATTAGTACGGTAAGTGCCAGGCTTTTTCAACTAAGGTGGGGTGAAACTAGAACTACTGTTTAGAGGTTAAGGGTGAAAGGTGAAATGTTAAAGGGGAACCTGAAGGGGAACTTCTTCACTCAGAGAGTTGTGAGAGCATGGAACGAGCTCCCAGGGTTCGATTTCAGCATTTAAGAGAAGTTTCGATAGGCTCATGGATAGGAGGGGTTTGGAGGGCTATGGTCCAGGTGTAGGTTGATGGGACCAGCCAGAATAACAGTTTGGCACAGACTAGATAGGCTGAAGCAGACATCCCACCTCTCCCAGAAGTTCCGGGAGTCTCCTGCATATTGATATTGCTCCCTGACACCCGCAAATTATATACAATATCCAGGAAATCGATTTTTTTGAGAGCGAGTGAGCGAGCGAGAGGGGGAGAGAGAGAGAGAGGGAGAGACAGAGAGAGCGAGAGGGTGACGGAGAGAGCATCCTGACTGGTCTCTCTTTGTGCTAAGTAGACCTATCAGTTTTCTCTGTGGGCGGACTTTACAGTCGACCTCTCTCTCTCTTTCATTGTCCATCAGTTCAGTTTAGTGTCCTGCAGTGCCATGGCAAAGTGTTCCAAATAAAGAAAATATAAAACGTACCTCACCCCAGACTACACTAAAGTGTACCCCTGCCTAATAGGGGTCAAAAATAACGACAGTGTTGCTCGCTGCACTGTTTGCAACAGTGACTTTTCTATTGCCCATGGTGGGTTAAGACTGTAAAAGACATGTTGAGGTGAGTTTAACAGGTGTCATTCGTTCATTAGCATAGCTAACATTGTAAGGGGGGAAGCGCAAGAGATCCTTCCTTACAAGACAAAGCAGTTCTTCAATGATGCCAGAGCATTCTATGTCAGGTGCTTTAAAAAAATCTTGGAGAAGTTCCCAATTGAGAGAACAAATCTTGAAAAATCTGTCAGTGGTCAATACAGAGAGCCAAGATGAGGTGAATCCGGAGCAGATTTTGACTTTGACAGAGAGATTTCCAAATGTGATCAAGGCAGATGAAAGAGAACAGCTCCGCTTGGAAGTCCTGGATTATGTCTCAACTAACTGTAAAGGACTGGTGCCAAACTACAAAAGTTTGCCAGTTGATGAGTTCTGGGGGAAGCTGTCCAAAGTAAAACCTGTGAGCACAGGGCAGTTGAGATTCAAAGAGCTCTGCATACATACACCCTTGGAGGTTGACTGGGGGGGGGGGATATGGGGTTGCAGGGGGTGGGGGTGGTGGTGCTACCTCCCTGAAATGAGTTTTTGCGGGGTGGGGTGTCTGTTGAAGGGTCTGTTTCTGTAGTGCTCTAAGACTAGACATCTCCTGTGAACCTACCCTCTCATCCTGTGCATACCCCCTAGTATTCATATTAGACATCCTTAAAGCCTCTTCCATCTTTCTGGGAATTCTTAGCCTCTAGCCACTCAGAGTGGAAGAATATCTGGGAAGGGCATCAAGTTCCAAGAGCACTCAGGTGCAAGCAGAATCTCGCACCCAATCCATCCAACCTGTCTGCAGTTTTAGATTTAGATTTATTTATCACTTGTCCATTGAAACATACAGTGAAATGCGCCTTTCAAATTCCAGTTCAACTGTACACACGTAGACCACCAAACGAAACAATGTTCAAGGTGCACAACCCAGTAACACAGTACATATAACTCACACACAGCACACAAAGTAATATTAGCACAAATACATTAACAGATAATAAGGTGCCTAGAGAACGCAAGTTAAAAAGTAAACAGTATAACACTAACTGGCACTTTATACATGGTGACAGGGAGTTCAGTAGTCTGAAGGCCTGGGGAAAGAAGCTGTTTCCCATCCTGAAAGTTCTTTTCCTAATGGTAAGGTACCTCCTGTTGATGGTAGGAGGCCGGAGAGGTTGTTGGATAGATGGGAGAGATCATTGAGAATGCTAAGGGCCCTTACCATTGTGCTTTGTGTTAACAACCAACACATCCTAAGGATGTGCTGGGGGCAGCCCACAAGTGTTGCCCACATTCTGGTGCCAACATAGTGTGCCCACAACGTTCAGCAGAACAACACCAACAATAACAACACAACAGCAACAAAGCTACAATAGCAAATCTACCCCGGCCATGCTCTCTTCTTGCTGCTGCCATCAGGAAGGAGGTACAGGAGCCTCAGGAACCACACCACCAGGTTCATTAACAGTTAATACCCCTCAGCCATCAGGCTCTTGAAACAGAGGGGATAACTTCACTCAACTTCACTTGCCCCATCACCCAGCTCTTCCCTCAAGGACTCTTCATCTCATGTTCTCAATATTTATTGCTTATTTATTTAAAAAAAAATTTTCTTCTCTTTTGTATTTGCAGTTTGTTGTCGTTTGCACATTGGTTGTTTGTCCATCCTGTTGGGCGTGGTCTTTCTTCGATTCTATCCTGTTTCTATCCGCTAGGTCCCACCTCTGCCTGTAGGAGTTTGTACATTCTCCCTGTGACCGGGAGCTCCGGTTGGGAGGTTAATTGGACATGGTAAATTGTCCTGTGATTAGGCTAGGATTAACTCGGGGGATTGCTGGGCAGCTTGGCTCGAAAGGCCAGAAGAGCGTATACAGCCTGTATCTCAACAAATAAATGAATAAGTAAGATGTGTCTTAGGGTTGTATATGGTGACATATATGTACTTTGATAATAAATTTACTTTGAAACCTTGAAACCCACTTACATACACAGGCCTCCAACCTTAGGGCAGGCTGCCTCTGGGCCTCCAACCCCAGGGCGGGCTGCCTCTGGGCCTCCAACCCCAGGGCGGGCTGCCTCTGGGCCTCCAACCTCCTGTCCCAGGCCCGGACTCTGTTGGACTCAGCAGCCACCTGAATTGGAGTGGAATCAAATGTCTCAGTCCTTGGCATCAAGGATGACAACTTCACTCCGGATCTGAAGGATGCTCAGTTCTCTGGCCTGTCTCCAGGAGTTTAAATCCTGTTTAAACCTATGCACTTATACTCAATTGTTATTTATTTATTATTATTTTTTCTCTTTTGTATTTGCACGGTTGGTTGTATCTTGCACACATTGTTGTTTGTCCGTCCTGTTGGGTGCGATCTTTTGTTGATCCTCTTGTGCTGCTGGGATTTACTGTGTATGCCTGCAAGAAAATGAATCTCAGGGTTGTATATGGCAACATATATGTACTGTGATAATAAATTTACTTTGAAGCCTCTGAAATGGGGCTTGAACCTCTGCATGTGAGGCAAAGTTGCCCCTCGGCGAGCCACAGTTAAGAACGGGGCACAGACTGTGCATTGGCTGGTAGCGTGGGCAGGTTGCGGCTGGGTGGGGTGAGAACTGCTGAGGCTCCTGTGAAGCCAGAGGGTTCATATTTCAAAGCTGCCCCGCAGGGGATACATCTGACACTGGCATCAGAGCTCAGGAATCCAGGCCTGCAGGCTGCAAACTAATTAAAGAGACAGTGCATTGCATGCAGATACATTCTTTAAAGTACCAATTTCCTCCCCCTTCTGCTCTTATGCTGGCGATGGTCAGGGTACAGATGAATGGGTTTCCCTCCTGCATTCTGAATTACTCTCTTTACTGGTAGGCTATATCTTCGGTTTATTTATGCTGCTTTTTTTTGGCAAGACCAACATTTGTTGCCGGACTGAGCTTCCTAAACAACCTTGGAGTGCAGTTATGAGTCACCGACATTGGTGGATGCAAGAGATTCTGCAGATGTTGGAAATCCAGAGCAACACACACAAAAATGCTGGAGGAACTCAGCAGGTCAGGCAGCATCTATGGAAATGAACAAACAGTCAATGTTCAAAGTTGAAAGTGAAGTAAATTTATTATCAAAGTACATAAGTTTCACCATATGCTACCCAGAGATTCATCTTCTTGCAGGCATTCACAGTACAACAGAGAAAGGCAATAGGATCAATGAAAAGTTACACACAAACGAGGAGTGATAAATGACCAATGTGGCAAACTGTGCAAATCACAAAAAGTTTAAAGTAAAATTTATTATCAGAGTACATATATGACACCACATTCAACCCTAAGATTCATTTTCCTGTGGGTACACTCAGCAAATCTATAGAATAGTAACTGTAACTGAATGCTCTGCCTCAGAAGGTAGTGGAGGCCAATTCTCTGGATTCTTTCAAAAAACACTTAGGTAGAGCTCTTAACGATAGCGGAGTGAAGGGATGTGGGGAGAAGGCAGGAAAAGGGTACTGATTGTGGATGATCAGCCATGATCACAGTGAATGGTGGTGCTGGCTCGAAGGGCTGAATGGCCTACTCCTGCACCTATTGTCTATTGTAACAGGATCAATGAAGGATCAACCAGAGTGCAGAAGACTACAAACTCTGCAACTGCAAACATAAATAAATAGCAATAAATAACGAGAACATAAAATTACAAGGTAAAGAGTCCTTAAGGTGAGATCATTGGTTGTGGGAACATCTCAATGGGTGGGCAAATGAGTGTAGTTATCCCTTTGTCCAAGAGCCTGATGGTTGAGGGGTAGCAACTGTTCTTGAAGCTGGTGGTGCGAGTCCTGAGGCTCTTGTACTTTCTGCCTGATAGCAGCAGTGAGAAAAAAATCTTGGCCTGGGTGGTGAGGATTTCTACTGATGGACGCTGCTTTCCTATAACAGTGTTTCATGTAGATATGCTCAATAGTAAATACATAAGTAATGCCACAATGTTTAGAGTTGAGACCCTTCATCAGGACTGGAAAGGAAGGAGAAAGAAGTCTGAATAATTCTGAAAGAAGTTGGAATTGAACCCTGACTGCTAGCACTGTGAGGTGGGATTAACTGGGCAGCTTTCTTTTGATTGGTATGGCCTAATTCTGTGAGATAAACCATTTAAGATTCGGGATCTGGACAGAACAGCAGGAGGACAACCAGGTAGTTGAGCACACACCAGTCCTTGCTTTAGAACAATTCAGTTCATTCCTTTCCCCATGGTCCAACAATGAATTTTGCATGAAGTCCTGTTCCAGTTCCTATCAGAAAGCCGAGAATAAATATGGTTCCACCACCTTTTCAGACACCACATTCCAGATTCTGACTTGTCTCTGCAGGGAGTTTCTTTTACTAGGGGATGGAATTGCTTTACCAGGAATTCCATCCCCTAGTAAAAGAAACTCCCTGCAGGAGGGGGAAGTGATTCGCAAAAAAAAAAATTGGATCGAACTCAAGAGATTCTGCAGATGCTGGAAAGCTTGAGCAACACACACAAAATGCTGGAGGGGCACAACAGGCCAGGCAAGCATCTATAGAGGGGAGTAAACAGTCAACATTTCGGGCCGAGACCCTTCGTCGGGACTGGAGAGCCAGAATAAGGAGGTGTGTGGGGGTGGGGTGGAGGGAGAAGTACGAGCTGGGAGGTGATAGGTGAGACCAGGTGAGGGGGTGGGGGAAGGGGATGAAGTGGAATGCTGGGAGGTGATAGGTGAGACCAGGTGAGGGGGTGGGGGAAGGGGACGAAGTGGAATGCTGGGAGGTGATAGGTGAGACCAGATGAGGGGGTGGGGGGAAGGGGATGAAGTGAAATGCTGGCAGGTGATAGGTGGAGAGGTAACGGGCCGAAGGCGAAGGAATCTGATAGGAGACGATAGTGGAATAAAGGGAAGGAGGTGGGGAACCAGCAGGATGTGATGGGAGGGTCACGAGGGCAGTGGAGGGTGAGAGGAGAAAAGGGGTGAGAGGGCCTCCAGAATGTTGTCGGGAGGAGAGGAGAGAGGGGGGTTAGTGTTGACTGGAAGTTAGAGGAAGAAACCATCAGCTTGGAGACTACCCAGATGGAATACGAGGTGTTGCCCCTCCAACCTGAGTTCGGTGAAGGAACCCACAGTGAGGGCACGCCAGTCTGGGAATGGGAAGTGAAACGGGCAGCCTGCCATCTGCAGTGGACGGAGTGAAGGGGCTCGACGAAGTGGTCCCCCAGTCTGCATCGGGTCTCACCGACGTAGAGGAGGTTAGACTGGTTACAATAGATCAGTACTGGTTACAGTATAACAGGCCTGGAAACGCTTTTTACATGTTAAGCTTTTCATTCCTGGGATTGTTTTCGTGACTCTCCTCTGGGCCTCAACCAGGGCCCCACATTACTCCTGAGATACTTGACTCCAACTGCTCTTAGTATAAGGAGTGGACTCAAACTCAAAAGAAGTAGCAGTACCCAGGACTGTTTCTTTAGAGTTCAAGGGTTGGAACTGTCGAGTTGCATTCTGGAGATCTGGGTGGGTGCATCCATTTTGTCTATCCTGCCTGTTGTTTCTTTGTAGACGTCTGGCGGAATTGTCGGGGGAGATTTCCCCTCGAGGAAACCGTGCTGGCTTTGGCCTATTTTATCATGGAGAGGATGTTCCCTACAGTGGGAGAGTCTAGGACCAGAGGGCACAGACTCAGAACAGAGGGACATCCCTTTCAAACTGAGATGTAGAGGAATTTTTTGAGACAGAGGGTGGTGAATCTGTGGAATTCATTGCCATGGATAACTGTGGAGACTAAGTCACTGGGTGAATTTAAAGCGGAGGTTGATAGGTTCTTGATTAGTAAGGTTACGGGAAGAAGGCAGGAGAATCGTGTTGAGAGGGATAGTAAATCAGCCCTGATGGAATGGCAGATCAGACTTGATGGGCCAAATGGCCTAATTCTGCTCCTACATCATATAGTCTTATGGAAATGAATATCTACCCTCCTAAAGAAGCGTCTCGGCCTGAAACATGGACTGTTTATTCACTTCCATCGATGTTGCCGGACCTGCTGAGTTCCTCCAGCATTTTGAGTGTGCTGCTCAGGATTTCCACCATCTGTGGAATCTCTGTGTTTACGTTTCTTCCAAAGATTTTTTTTTGACATAAAGGAAGTGGAAATTGCAAATTGAGCTCTGGCTGCAGCGGTGGGATTGCTGCTTAATTGTTTCGAGGTTCGATATAAACCAGATCTTTGGGCCTCTGCGTGGATTCCATCAGTTAAAGGGGCAGCATCCGTGTATCAGCTGGCAAGTGAAAAGAGACATATTGTCCCTACCGGAGTGGTTAGTACGCTGCTTTGCAGTACCAGCAACATGGGTTCACAGACATCCCACCCTGCAAAAACTCATTTCAGGGAGGTAGCACCATCAACTTGTGGGAGACTCCCGGAACTTCCGGGAGAGGTGGAATGTCTGCAATAGAGTAGCTCCTTACCAGCTAGCCAGCTAGTTTAAATAACGTTAGTTATGCTAATGAACGAATGACACCTGTTAAACTCACCTCAACATGTCTTTTACAGTCCTAACCCACCATGGGCAATAGAAAAGTCACTGTTGCAAACAGTGCAGCGAGCAACACTGTCATTATTTTTGACCCCTATTAGGCAGGGGTACACTTTAGTGTAGTCTGGGGTGACGTATGTGTTATATTTTCTTTTTTTGGAACACACTGCCATGGCGTGCGTGCTCTCTCTCTCTCTCTTGCTCTCGCGCTGTCTTGCTCGCTCTCTCTCTCATTCTCGTGGTCTCTCTCATGCTCGCTCGCTTTCTCTCTCAAAAAAATTGATTTCCGGGACATTTTATATGATTTGCGGGCATCGGGAAGCCACTATTGATATGCAGGAGAGCCCCGGAACTTCCGGGAGAGGTGGGATGTCTGGGTTCAATACCCACCACTGATTGTAGGAGTTTGTATGTTCTTCCCGTCACCGAGTGGGTTTTCTTCGGGTGTTCCCGTTTCCTCCCAAAGATGTACCAGTTGGTAGGTTAAATTTGAATTGTCCCGTGTTTAGGCTAGGGTTAAATTGTGGGATCGCTGGGCAGCACAGCTCAAAGGACCAGAATGTCCTTAACATCAAAGGATATACCTTGTATCGAAAGGACGTGCGGGAAGGCATAGGCGGGAAGGCGTGGCTCTGTTGGAAAGAGATGGAATTACACCTTTAGAAAGAGCTGACACAGGGTCAGAGAATGTTGAATCTTTGTGGGTGGAGTTAAGAAATTGCAAGGGTAAGAAAAACATTATGGGAATCACATAAAGGTAATATGGGAATCATATATACTCCTCCAAGTAGTAGGTAAGATGTGGGGTTGAGATTGCAAAGGGAGTTAGAAAAGTCATGAAATTAGGGTAATGACACAATTGTAATGGGGCACTTCAATGTGCATGGGGATTGGGAAAAACAGGTTGGTATCGGATGGCAAGACAGGGAATTTGTTGATTGCCTACAAGATGGCTTTTTGGAGCAGTTTGTGCTTGAGCCTATTCGGGGAAAGGCTATCTTAGATTGGGTACTGTGTAATAACCAAGATCTTATTAGGGAGCTTAACATAAAGGAACCCTTGGGAGACAGTGATCATAATATGATTGAATTCATACTGAAGTTTGAGAGGGAGAAGCATAATTCACGTGTATCAGTATTGCAATTGAATAAAGGGAATTACAGAGGCGTGAGAGAGGAGCTTGCCCAGGTGGATTGGAGGAGGATACTGGTAGGGATGATGGCAGAGCAGAGATGGCTGAATTTTCTGGGAATAGTTCACTAGTTGTAGGATAGATATGTCCCACAGAGCAGTGGTCCCCAACCTCCGGGCCGTGGACCGATATCAGGCCGTGAAGAATGCAGCGGTAGCCAGAACGAACCCAGCACATCTTTAAGAAAAAAGACAAAATAAACAAGCTAATTAATTAGGTGCCACCCGGCACATAAATGTCGGCCCAGATCAGAGGTGATTGCCGATTGCGTCGCCTCTGATCAGGGCCAACATTTACGTGCCAGGCGGCACCTAATTAATTAGCTTGCTTATTTCGGCTTTTTTCTTAAAGATGTGCTGGGTGTGTTCCAGTTACCGCTGCACCACTGCATTCTTAGCGGCCCGGTATCGGTCCGCGGCCCGAAGGTTGGGGACCACTGCCACACAGGATGAAGTTCTCAAATGGGAGGGGTAGGCAACCGTGGCTGACAAGGGAAGTTAGGCACTGCATAAAAGCCAAGGAAAGGACATATAAGGTAGCAAAAATGAGTGAGAAGTTAGATGATTGGGAAGCTTTTATAATTCGACAAAGGGCAACTAAAGAAGCTATAAGAAGAGAAAAGATGAAATATGAGGGCAGACTAGTCAATAATATAAAGCAGGATACCAGAAGTTTTTTCAGTTATATAAAGAGTAAAAGGAAGGTGAGAGTTGACATTGGATCACTGAAAAATGATGCTGGTGAGGTTGTAATGGGAGAGAAAAATGGCAGATGAACTTGATGGGTACTCTGCATCAGTCTTCACTGTGGAAGACACTAGCAGTGTGCCAGAGGTCTGTGAGTGTCAGGGATCAGGAGTGAGTGCCATTGCTATCACAAAGGAAAAAGTGCTGGCAAACTGAAAGGTCTTAAGGTGGATAAGTCACCTGGACCAGATGGACTACATCCCATAGTCCTGAGAGAGGTTGCTGAAGAGATAACGGATGCATTGACCAATTGATCTTCCAAGAATCATTTGATTCTGGCATGGTCCCAGAAGACTGGAAGATTGCAAATGTTAGTCCACTCTTTAAGAAGGGAGGAAGGCAAAAGAAAGGAAATTATAGGCCAGTTAGCCTAACCTCAGTGGTTGGGAAAGTGGTGAGTCCATTATTAAGGATGAGGTTTCGAGGTATTTGGAGACTAATGATAAAATAAGTCAAAGTTTCTGTAAAGGGAAATCTTGCCTGACAAATCTGTTAAGAGTTCTTCAAGGGAGTAACATACAGGGTGGATAAAGGAGAGGCAGTAGATGTTATTTACTTGGATTTTCAGAAGGTGTTTAATAGTGCCACACATGAAGCTGCTTAACAAGATAAAATCCTGTGGCGTTACAGGAAAGATACTGGCATGGATAGCAGAATGGCTGACAGGCAGGAGGCAGCGAGTGGAAATAAAGGGGCCTTTTCTGGTTGGCTACCAGTGACTAGTGGTGTTCCTCAGGGGCCAGTATTGTGACTGCTATTTTTCCCATTGTTTGTCAATGATTTGGATAATGGAATTGATGACTTTCTGGCAAAGTTTGCAGATGATATGAAGATAGGTGGGGGTAGGTAGTGCTGATGAAACAATGTGATTTCAGCAGGACTTAGACAAATTGGAAGTATGGGCAGAAAAGTGGCAGATGGATTACAGTGTTGGGAAATGTATGATAATGCATTTTGGTAAAAGGAACAATAGTGGGGACTATTATCTAAATGGAGAGAAGGTTCAAACATCAGAGGTGCAGAGGGACTTAGGATTCCTCATGCAAGACTCCCAGGAGGTTAATTTACAGGTTGAGTCTGTGGTAAAGAAGGCAAATGCAATGTTGGCATTTATTTCAAGTGCAATTGAATATAAAAGCAAGATAATGCTCAGCTTTTATAAGACACTAATGAATCTGCATTTGGAGTATTGTCAACAGTTTTGGGCTCCATATCTCAGAAAGGACGTGTTGTTATTGGAGAGAGTCCAGAGGAGGTTTACGAGGATGATTCTGGGAATGAATGGGATTAACATATGAGGAGCGTTTGGCAGCATTGGGCCTGTTATCACTGCAGTTTAGAAGAATGCAGGGGGGATCTCATTGACACCTACGAACGTTGAAAGGACTAGATAGGGTAGATGTGGAGAGGATGTTTCCTATGGTGGGGGTATCCAGAAGTAGAGGGCACAGCCTCAAAACTGAGGGGTGACTCTTTAGAACAGAGGCAAGTTCCGGCACAGGCTGTGGTGGAGGCCAAGTCCGTGCGTACGTTTAAGACAGAAGATGATCATTTCCAGATCAATCAGGGCACCAAAGGATATGGCAAGAAGGCAGGTGTATGGGGTTGAGTGGCATCAGGCATCAGCCATGATGAAATGGTTGATCAGACTCAACGGGCTGATGCTCTTATGTCTTGTGGTCTTATGATCCTATCCTGTGCTGTATCTCATTAAATAATAGATAAATTAACAACACACAGGGAATGCTGGAGGAACTCAGCAGGTCGGGCAGCATCTATGGAAATGAATAAACAGCCGACATTTTTGGCCGAAACCCTTCTTCGGGACACCCATATTGTCCCATTACATGTTTCTGTTTGTACATTGCTGCCGTGCCTCATCAGCTGTACGGACCAAACCTATTATCAAAGTACATTTAGGTTTCCATATATTACCTAGAGATTCATTTTCTTGCAGGCACTTACAGGAAAAATAAAGAATTTACAGAAAACTGCATGAACAGAGAAATACTGATACACAACCAATGAGCAAGTCACTGGGGATATTTAAAGCAGAGATTGATAAGTACTTACCTAGTCAGGATGTCAAAGGCTGCAGAACGGGGTTGAGAGGGATAATAAATCAGCCATGATGCAATAGTGGAGCAGACTTGATGGGTCAAATGGCCTAATTCTGCTCCTGTGTCGTATGTTTTAGCTTCTAATTCCAATGGTAACACAGCATTGCTTCAGCCCTCACCTAGAATACCTCCCAGATTTTGCACTCAAGCCTCTGAAATTTTAAGTGGTTTTTAACAGTACCTTGCCTTACATTGAGTCGATAATTCTAACTCTCTGTACTGACACTCCTTCTCTGAATCAAAGGAAGGCAACATGCCCGATCAGTGGGTACGGACACAGCTCCTGGGGGACTTTCAGTGGAACCACACTCCTCCCCACGCACTCCCTCCACCCTCTCCCAACATGGCCAAAAGTTGATGAGACTTCAAGAGAGGTGCTGACAGAAGGGAGGAACATATATTAGTCACTGCAGGCACAGGCATTAACATTCCTGGCTTGCAAGCCAGAAAATGACAGAACCGCTTCCTGTCAACGACCACAGACCAGTGATAACATCAGCCCCTTTATGACCATGGGGGCCAGCCGCCACGATTCAGGCAAGTGTAGATCACAATCCTCATTAAATGGATGGGCTGAAACTCATTGTAAACAATTTTCCATCCACAAGCCGCCAGAGATTATGAAAATGGTTTGAATCTTCTTTTCCTTTCCTTTCCCCAAATAAAACTGCTTCTACAACTGGCCACAGACATTAATTCAGCTGCGGGCAACACCGTCTCTGTTCCGAGCCAGCGTGTAGTGACTCACCTTTCCCTTCACCTGGTCTCACCTATCACCTGCCAGTTTGTATTCCTCGCTCTCCCCCCCCCACCTTCTTATTCTGGCATCAACCCCCTACCTTTCTCATCCTGAGCCTGAAACATCCGCTGTTTATTCCTCTCCATAGACGCTGCCTGACTTGCTGAGTTCCCCCAGCATTTTGTATGCATGGCTCAAGGTCACGAGCATCTGCGGAATCTCTTATGCTAAGTATATTCCGGACCTCTTTGGAGGTAATAATGTACTTCCCATAAGCGTGGTCGTTTCATTGGTACAGAATAACCAGAATAAGAAGGTGGGGGAGAGGGAAGAGTACAAGCTGGCGGGTGATAGGTGAGACCAGGTGAGGGGGGGTGATGGGTGGGGGAGAGGGAGTAAGAAGCTGGGAGGTGATAGGTGAGACCAGGTGAGGGGGGGATGGGTGGGAGGGAAGAGGGAGTAAGAAGCTGGGAGGTGATAGGTGAGACCAGGTGAGGGGGTGGTGGGAGAGGGAGTAAGAAGCTGGGAGGTGATAGGTGAGACCAGGTGAGGGGGGGATGGGGGGGTGGGGGAGAGGGAGTAAGAAGCTGAGAGGTGATAGGTGAGACCAGGTGAGGGGGTGGTGGGAGAGGGAGTAAGAAGCTGGGAGGTGATAGGTGAGACCAGGTGAGGGGGGGATGGGTGGGTGGGGGAGAGGGAGTAAGAGGCTGAGAGGTGATAGGTGAGACCAGGTGAGGGGGTGGTGGGAGAGGGAGTAAGAAGCTGGGAAGTGATAGGTGAGACCAGGTGAGGGGGGTGGTGGGTGGGTGGGTGGGGGAGAGGGAGTAAGAAGCTGGGAGGTGATAGGTGAGACCAGGTGAGGGGGTGGTGGGAGAGGGAGTAAGAAGCTGGGAGGTGACAGGTGAGATCAGGTGAGGGGTGGGTGGGTGGGAGGGGAGAGGGAGTAAGAAGCTGGGAGGTGATAGGTGCGACCAGGTGAGGGGGTGGTGGGAGAGGGAGTAAGAAGCTGGGAGGTGACAGGTGAGATCAGGTGAGGGGTGGGTGGGTGGGAGGGGAGAGGGAGTAAGAAGCTGGGAGGTGATAGGTGAAAGAGATAAAGGGCTGAAGAAGAAGAAATCTGAGAGGAGAGACCAGTGGAGCATGGAAAAACGGGAAGGAGGAGGGAGGTGATGGGCAGGAGAGTAGAAGAGGTGAGAGGGACACCAAATTGGGGGATGGATAAAGGGAGAAGGAGAGGGGAAGAATGACCAGAAGTTAGAGAGATCAATGTTCATGCTTGATATTCTATGTTTACAATCTTATGCCCAACAATCTGGAGGCAGGTTTGATTCCACAAGGCTCTGATCTTGAACAGAAAACCAGGCTGATATTTCCGAATGCAGAGGTGTTGTTTTTTTGTTTGAGTCAATAGATGGTGACTTGGTTCATTCTCTCAAGTGGGTAAGACTCCATGCTGCTACTTGTAAAGTGTTGAAGACCCCACCCCACCTGTAGCATTCTGACCAATCTTCTTCCCTCAATGACAACACACACAAAATGCTGGAGGAACTCAGCAGCTCAGGCTGTGCCTGCGTCATTTTGGACTGAGACCCGTCTTCAGGATCGGAAAGGAAGGAGGAAGACACTAGAATAAAAACGTGTGTGGGGGAGGAAGGTGACAGGTGAAGCCAGGTGGGTGGGAAAGGTCAAGGGCTGGTGAAGAAAGCATCTGATAGGAGGAGGAGAAGTGGAGGAAGTAATAGGCAGGTGTGAAGAAGTGAAAGGTCATAGTGGGGAACAGGAAGGGGGAGAGGTAAATTTGGTCACTGGAAGGGGAAATCAATATTCATAATATCAGGTTGGCGGCTGGAATATAAGGTGTTGCTCCTCCACCCTGGCTTCATCTTGGCACCAGAAGAGGCCACGTATCGACACGTCAGAACAGGAATGGGAATTGGAATTAAGGTGTTTGGCCACCGGGAAGTTATACTTGTGGTGGATGGTGTGGAGGTGCTTGACGAACACCTCCCTCAATGAATGTTTGAAGGCGAACTACCTGGTTATTATGACTATGAGATGAGTATGGATCAAGAATCGTGACCCATGGCCAAGTGCTGCTGGGACAGAAGCTGGGGCCAAATCAACCCCGGCTGGGTCGCCTGGGTGAGAGTGTCTGATGTTGAAAGCCCTGAAACACCTGATGACCCCAGGTTACATCACTGATGATGTGTCCCAGCACATTCTAGGATGTATCTCAGCATCATGAGGGCTTGCTGGGTTGAAATTGGAGAGCAAACTTTCCCCAGGGTAATACAAGGGGGCAGAATTTTAAGGTGATTGTAGGAAAGTATAGGAAGGATGTCAGAGGTGGGGTTTTTTATACTGAAGGCAGTGGCTGCGTGGAATGTGCCACTGGTGTTTATCAGAGACATTTAAGAGACTTTTAGATAGTCACATGGATGAAAGAAAAATGGAGGGCTATATATGCTATATTATTCTATGTTCTGTGTTATGTTCCACGTGCTGGTAGATTACTCATTTTCAGTAAATTGCCCCAGTGAATCAGAATCAGATTCAGGTTTAATATATATAAATAATAGTTAACTTAAGTAAATAGTGAAAAAATAGAAATAAAAAGTAGTGAGGTAGTGTTCATGGGTTGAATGTCCATTCAGAAATCGGATGACAGAGGGGAAGAAGCTGTTCCTGAATTGTTGAGTGTGTGTCTTCAAGCTTCTGTACCTCCTTCCTGAGGTAGCAATGAGAACAAGGCATGACCTGGGTGACGGGGGTCCCTAATGATGGACGCTGCCTTTTTGAGCCGTCGCTCCTTGAAGAAGATGTCCTGGATACTACGGAGGCGAGTGCTCATGATGGAGCTGACTGAGTGTACAGCTCTCTGCAGCTTGCTTCGATCCTGTGCAGTAGCCCACCCCTCTCCATACCAGGCGGTGATGCAGTCAGTTAGAATGCTCTCCATAGTGCATCTGTAGAAATTTGCAAGTGTTTTAGGTGACATTCCAAATCTCCTCAAACTCCTAAGGGAATATAGCCACTGTTGTGCCTTCTTTGTAACTGCATCAATATATTGGATCCTCAGAGATATTGAAACCCAGGAACCTGAAATTGCTCTCTCTTTCCATTCCTCATCCCTCTATGAGTACTGGTGTGCGTGTTCCCTTGTCATACCCTTTCTGAAGCCCACAGTCAGTTCTTATGTCTTACTGACATTGAGTGCAAGGTTGTTGCTGCAGCACCACTCCACTAACTGCAGGTGGATTGTAGGTTGTAGGAGAATTGGAAGGGAGACTGCACAGATTATAGGAAAGTGTTTGTCCTGCAGTGAAATCAATGGTTTCCTTCTGTTTTGTATAGGAATATACCAAAAACATATAATGCTTTGAAATATCTTAAAAAAGGGATGTGAAAGGTAGCTGCAGAAATGTTCAGATGTGACAATGAATAGCAAGATGGGGGCGGCACAATAGCTTAGTGTAACACTTTAAAGCATTAGCTGTAAGATCAGGGTGCATTTCCTGCCACTGTTGTAAGGAGTTTATACGGATCACCACATGGGTTTCCATTGGGTGCTCCAGCTTCCTTCTTCATTCCAAAGACATACGAGTTAAGGTTAGTGCATTGCGGGAGTGCTATGTTGGTGCACTGCGGGAGTGCTGTGTTGGTGCACTGCGGGAGTGCTGTGTTGGTGCACTGCGGGAGTGCTGTGTTGGTGCATTGCGGGAGTGCTATGTTGGTGCACTGTCGGAGTGCTATGTTGGTGCACTGTCGGAGTGCTGTGTTGGTGCATTGCGGGAGTGCTGTTTTGGTGCATTGCGGGAGTGCTATGTTGGTGCACTGTCGGAGTGCTGTGTTGGTGCATTGTGGGAGTGCTGTTTTGGTGCATTGCGGGAGTGCTGTGTTGGTGCACTGTGGGAGTGCTGTGTTGGTGCATTGCGGGAGTGCTATGTTGGTGCCGGAAGCATGGTGGCACTTGCAGGCTGCCCCCAGCACAATCCTCGGGCATTGATGTGAACAACGCATCTCACTGTATGCTTTGGTATATAACACGTGACAAAGAAAGCTAATCTTTAAACTGCATCACCTGCAGGAACCCTTCCTAATCATAGTCCAGTGCTGACTCGGAAATATATCACCATCTTTGAGTTTAAATACTTCCTATACAACTGCACATTAACAAGTCAGAACAGCAGTCAGATAATTAGGGGTGTGCAACATCTCACTGGCCCTAGCAGAAACTGCCACATCCCAGAAATAAACGTAGAAAAAATAAACTTGTGCCTTGATATAAAGTCCCAGATTGGAGCTTTCCCATCAGATGACCCATCCCATTCACTTCCAAGATTTAAATAACAAAATCTTCCTAATGGACGCACGGGGGGGGGGGGCAGGGGGGATGCTAATGAGTGGCTGCTGGACGGGGAGCAGCAATCGCTCCCTGCAGCTTACCCTGCCCCCCACGGTCTGAACTCCATTCATTTCCTACCAGCCGTCCCTCTCTAATGGATAAATACCACTCATTAGGTGTCCCGCAGAGGCAGACGCTTTCAACAGAACAGCCAGAGGACTCCAGCGTGTGTTAACCCTTTCCTAGGCAATTTGGTTTCAACTGGTGGGGGGGGGTGGTGCAAAGATTTACAGGGATTTTTGCCATGTCTGGAACTTTCTGGTCATTTCTAGTACACAAGTGTACAGGAGAAAGTTATAAAGGTTACTCTGGATCCGATACAGCACAAAAGATAAAGAACACAATAATAACAAAAAAAAAGCACAATCAATCTAAATACATAAGATGGCTTATATATGTAGACTGATTGTATGCCCATAAAATGATGCTAGGCAAAGCAGTGTCTGTAGGTAAGGAAATGCTGAAGGGGTGGGGGGGGGTGAAGGGGTGGATTAGTGGGTGGAGGTGTTGATCACCTTTACTGCTCGGGGAAAGTAACTGTTTTTGAGTCTGCTAGACCTGGTGTGGACGCTACATAGCCTCGTCCCTGATGGGAGTGGGACAGGCAGTCCATAGCGGGGTGGGTGAGCTCCTTCATGATGTTACTGGCCCTTTTCCGGTACCTTTCTGTATATAGTATGTCCTTGATGGCGGGCTAGGCTGGTGCCAGTGATTGGGCAGTCTCAACTTCCCATTGTAGAGCCTTCCTGTCCACCACTGTGCAGTTTAAGGAAAGATTGCCTCAGCTGGGATTGTTTTCTTTTCAATAAAGGTCTCAATACACTGTTCGGGCAAAAACATATTTTTAAAGTCCCCGCCGAAGAATATACCAATTAACTTGAATCTGCCACCCTTGTAGTTAAAATCTTAAGCTGTGCCTGAGATGATGGTGATTATCACGTTTGAATGATAGAGCAGAATTTAATGCTGTGCTGTCACCTCAGAATCAGAATTAGGTTTATTGTTGCTCTCTTATCTGATGTGGAATTTGTTGTTTCATGGCAGCAGTACAACAGAGCAAAGACATTTATGTTGCTATGAGTTACAAAAACATGGAATAACAAGGTAGTATTCATTGGTTCATGAACCATTCAGAGGAGAAGAAGCTGTCCCTGAATGCTTTTTTAAGCACTGCCTCTTGAAAATAGGGTGGCTAAGGACCAAGAGAGCATTAACTTCACAGCCTGGTTTCAATGAGATGAATGGCCTCTTCTTAAAATGGTCTCTTCCTGCACTGTAAACGTTTGCAGTTCATAAGACCATAAGACCATAGGAGCTGAATTAGGCCCTTTGATCACGTCTGATTTATTTTCCATTTCAACCCCATTCTCCTCCCTTCTCCCCATTAGCTTTATCACTCTTACTAATCAAGACCGATGCCTGTGGCTTTGAATTCCACAGATTCAGCGTTCTCTGGCTAAATAAATTCCTCATCACCTCTTGGTCTCGGCCTGAAAGAATGACTGTTTATTTTCCTCTGTAGATGCTGCCTGACCTACTAACTTCCTCGAGCATTTTGTGTGTACTCTTTCCCTCTGTTCTAAAATGACATCCCACCATTCTGAGGCCGTGTCCCCTGGCCCTAGACTCACTCACTAAAGGGAACATCCTCTCCTCATCCACTTTGTCTAGGCCTTTCAATATTTGGCAGGCTTCTATGAGATCCCTTCATTCTGTGACAGAGCCCCTCGGTGCCTCCTCCAAGAGAACGTACAAGATGAGGTGACACTTCACCCATGAGTCTGTTGGGGTCATCCACGTCAACTGTTTATTCCTATCCATAGATGCTACCTGACCTGATTAGCTCCCCCTGCACTTTGTATGTAATGCAAACACTATTTCAGAAAACCGAAGAGTTGGGATGTCACATTGCAATTTTACAAAACTAAGCTTAGACCACGTTTGGAGTATTATGTGCATTTCTGGTTTCCACAAAGGATGTCACTGTGGTGGAGAAGGTGTAGAGGAGATTCACCGAGATGTTGTCTGGATTGGCGGACTTTACTGACTGGGAGAGATTGCATCGACTGGGCTTCTTTCCCCAACAGTGAAGGAAGTTGAGGGGGATCAGGGTAGATAGTCAATTTTTTTTAATCCATGAGAGAGACAGTATCCAAACTCAGAGGTTATAAGGTTTAAGAAGCTGAAAGAGGATTTTAGGGATTTAGAAATGCAGTGGTTGATATCTGGAATGTACTGTCAAAAGAGGTGATGATTCAAATATAAATACTATGTTTATAGACCGGAAGGCAGTCCCAGTAGGGGCAAATTACATTTGTATAGATGGACGATAAAATGTCAGCGTGGACCATGTGCTGAATGTTTCTGTGATTCTGTGAGGAAGTTGTGAAAGTTTGAGCTTTGGTGAACATTACAGTTAACACCCAGGAATACGAGTCCTGGCCCCTATTGCATTGCTGTCAGTTGGGATCTTGCAGTATGGAGATTAGTCAGCCTGATTCAGAGAATCATTAGAATGTGGAACCGAGGAACTGATGCTGTCCGTAGTTGCCCATGTACACTAAACCCAATTGCCTACACTAATCTCAAATCCCACAGCATTGTTACAATCTGTGTACAAGTATCTGCCTCATTACATTTTCTAGCAGTTCCTTGTGAGAAACTGTGCAGGTGAAAAACTTGCCCCTCAACAGCTGCTTCAAATTTCACCCCTCTTAAACCCATGGCCCTCGAACCTCAGCTGTACACTCACTGGGGTTCAATTCCCGCCGCCGTCTGTAAGGAGTTTGTACGTTCTCCCCGTGACTATGTGGGTTTCCTCCGGGTGCTCCAGTTTCCTCCCACATTCCAGAGATGTGTGGGTTAGGTTAGTGAGTTGTGGGCGTGCTGTCTTGTTGCCGGAAGCGTGTCGACGCTTGCGGGCTGCCCCCAGCACACCCACAGACAGTGTTGGCTGTTGATACACTGCATGTTTTGATGTACATGTGACAAATTGAAACTAAACTTTCGGCAATCTCCTGGCCAGGACAGGGTGTGCTGATCGGGTGGAGAACCAGGGATGCAAACGACGCTGGTCCATTTGCGGCTGGATCCCAAGGGAAGCCGGCAGGGGAGGGACAGAGGCTGTTTCGCTGCCTTTAAAAGTTTCCTTGCAGGGCTCAGTCAAAAAGCAGTTGCTTTGAAACCAGGCAGCTGGAACTGCTTGACCCTGTCTAATTTACTCTTTGATGCAACAGACAATAGTTGGCTCACCGAGGGGTGGGGGCGAGCAGGGCAGCATCTGTCACAATGAAATATGAATTTCAGGCAGCTTCAGCAAAACACCCCTCCCCTCTCACTCCGATGCACACGCCTCTTGCAAAACCAGCACTCTTAATTCTATTTCAGCAGGTCGACTGGGTTCGGCTGTAATGGCTCGGTTCCAGCGTGATGATAGACGCCAAATGTGCCAGGCCCAATTTTCTGAGACACTGATCAGGGTATAATCAGAGGCGCCTAATGGACTGGGGTTAGACGGTGCATACAACCGGTTCTAGACATCACCTTAACCCTTTGAAAGCCGTGCAGCAGAAATAAAACACTGGCAATGAAGCTGAACAGACCTGCTTTCATCCATATGTTCATCATATCATCTCTTGATAAAACACGGAACCACAAAGTGCTCTTGTCCAGGGGAGACGTTAGCTCTGCTTGCTTACTCCGATGGACTCAGTAGATCCTGTGACATGAATTGGAAGAGGTTCTCCCCATATGCAGGGGAAGATGGTGGGGATCAGCCCCCACCACCTACCACTGCTCCCAATGGCGTGCATCTCAAATAGACTCTGACAACCAAGTGTGGCTTAGCTGCTAAGTGGAAACATTTCTACTGACAGGAGAAGGGGCAAAGCTGGGCTACTGGTGCCTTAAAGCCAGTCGCTTCAGGCAGATGGGGCTCGTCAACCATGGTAGGCAGCTCAGCTAGGGGAAGAATAACTCTGATCTCAAACCTCCACGGCCTTGTGGTTGTACCCACTCATGGGGAAGGCTTTGTGGGAGCAAAGCTTAAGGAAGAATCCAGTTCAATGCTGACTGGTGACTCCTGCGATGTCGCTGTATTGGTCTCTGCTGTTCTTTTGGGTTCATCAGCTGCATGGACAGGGAGAGCCTGCTGCGTGGGCACCAGCTCTTGTCCTGCGTATTGTTCTGCCCCAGCTTGCATATCACGTAGGCAGCTGGTACACAACATCCATGGTCAACTCTGACCACCAGATATCCTCTCCCCGGTGCCCTCAACCAATTTCACAAGAAACAGATAATGTGGTTACTCTTTCGTGGGTTCTTGCTATCTGCTGATTGGTATATTTCCAATGCTGGCTGAACTTCAAAAAGCACCCCATCAGCTGTGAGATCCTCTGGAATATCTTAATGGACTAGCAAAATGCAAGATTTATTGCTGAAATTAAAACAACAGGAATGAAATGAGAATTGTATTCAGGGTGTGCAGTTAGAAACAACATGGGAATAGTAGGAGGTTGTTCAGCCCACGATGCCATTCACTTAGAATCTGGCTGACCTGTGGAAAGCTTGGAGGTCTTCTCCTCGGCTCCATAACCCTTTATACCCTGACCCAAAAATACTGTCAATTGAATTCTGAGCCACAGCAAAGAGCTTAGGAAACTGCCAGTATAAAGTCATTCAGCATATCCTTCTTAACACTCACCAGTTTTTAATAGATGCACAATAATCATATCCTAATGCATCACAGTTTGGTATGGCAACTGATATGCTTATGGCTGCAAGAAAATGCAGTGAGTTGTTGACACAATTTAGCACGCATGGGAACCAGCCTCCTCTTATTGGAGTCTTATTTAGATGCTGTATTTCACTATTTCGATGTACATTTGACAAATAAAGCTAATCTTTAATCTTTAAAATCTTTATACTCTCTGCCTCAGTAAAGCAGCCCGCATAATCAAAGACCTTCCCCACTCCATATACAGTGGCATGTAAAAGTTTGGGCACCCCCGGTCAAAATTTCTGTTATTGTGAATAGCTAAGCGAGTAAAAGAATACCTGATTTACAAAAGGCATAAAGTTAAAGATGACACATTTCTTTAATATTTTAAGCAAGAATACTTTTTTATTTCCATCTTTTACAGTTTCAAAATAACAAAAAAGGAAAAGGGCCCAAAGCAAGAGTTTGGGCACCCTGCATGGTCAGTATTTAGTAACACCCCCTTTGGCAAGTATCACAGCTTGTAAACACTTTCAGTAGCCAGCTAAGAATCTTTCAATTCTTGTTTTGGGGGATTTTTGCCCATTCTTCCTTGCAAAAGGCTTCTAGTTCTGTGACATTCAGGGTGCATCACAACCTGACATGGAAGTTGTCCTGTCCAAGACCGAAAGAAGCTGCAGAAGATCGTGAAAACGGCGCAGCACATCACACAAACTAATCTTCCGTCCATGGACTCACTTTACACCGCACGCTGTCGGAGCAGTGCTGCCAGGATAATCAAGGACACGACCCACCCAGCCAACACACATTTTGTCCCTTTTCCCTCCAGGAGAAGGTTCAGGAGCTTGAAGACTCGTACGGCCAGATTTGGGAACAGCTTCTTTCCAACTGTGATAAGACTGCTGAACAGATCCTGACCCGGATCTGACCGTACCCTCCAAATATCCAGACCTGCCTCTTGGATTTTTTTTTGCACTACCTTACTTCCCATTTTTCTATTTTCTATTTATGATTTATAATATAAAATTTTAATATTTACTAATTTTAACTATTTTAATATTTTTAATATTTAATATTTGTAATACAGGGAGTGTGAAGCGCAGAATCAAATATCGCTGTGATGATTGTACGTTCTAGTACCAATTGTTTGGCGACAATGAAGTATAAAGATTCTTGGGCTGTCTTGCATGCACTGCTCTTTTGAGGTCCAGATGATGTTTAGGTTGGGGGACTGTGAGGGCCATGGCAAAACCCTCAGCTTGCGCCTCTTGAGGTAGTCCATTGTGGATTTTGAGGTGTGCTTAGGATCATTATCCTGTTGTAAAAGCCATCCTCTTTTCATCTTCAGCTTTTATTTACAGATGGTGTGATGTTTACTTCCAGAATTTGCTGGTATTTAATTGAATTCATTCTTCCCTCTACCAGTGAAATGTTCCCCGTGCCACTGGCTGCAACACAAGCCCAAAGCATGATCGATCCACCCCTGTGCTTAACAGTTGGAGAGAGGTTCTTTTCATGAAATTCTGCACCCTTTTTTCTCCAAACATACCTTTCCTCATTGCGGCCAAAAAGTTGTATTTTAACTCCATCAGTCCACAGGACTTGTTTCCAAAATACATCAGGCTTGTTTAGATGTTCCTTTGCAAACTTCTGACGCTGAATGTCATGGTGAGGACGCAGGAAAGGTTTTCTTCTGATGACTGTTCCACAAAAGTCATATTTCTGCAGGTGTCACTGCACAGTAGAACAGTGCACCACCACTCCAGGGTCTGCTAAATCTTCCTGAGGGTCTTTTGCAGTCAAACAGGGGTTTTGATTTGCCTTTCTTGCAATCCTACAAGCAATTCTCTCGGAAAGTTTTCTTGGTCTTCCAGACCTCAACTTGACCTCCACCGTTCCTTTTAACTGCCATTTCTTAATCACATTACGAACTGAGGAAACAGCTACCTGAAAACACTTTGCTATCTTCTTATAGCCTTCTCCTGGGCATCATTTATTTTAATTTTCAGAGTGCTAGTGCTAGGCAGCTGCTTAGAGGAGCCCATGGCTGCTGATTGTTGGGACAAGGTTTGAGGAGTCAGGGTATTTATAAAGCTTTGAAATTTGCATCACCTGGCTTTTCTTAACGATGACTGTGAACAAGCCATAGCCCTAATAAGCTAATTAAGGTTTGAGACCTTGGTAAAAGTTATCTAAGAGCTCAAATCTCTTGGGATGCCCAAACTTTTACATGGTGTTCCTTTCCTTTTTTTCACTCATAATTGTACAAAACAAAAATAATACACTAATCTTGCTTAAAATGTTGAAAAGAATGTTTCACCTTTAACTTTATGACTTTTGGAGATCAGTTCATCTTCTACTCACTTAACTATTCACAGTAGCAGAAATTTTGACCAGGGGTGCCCAAACTTTCACATGCCACTGTATTCTCTGTTCTCCCCTCTCGTATTGGGCAGAAGATACAAAATACTGATATCATGTACTACCAAGCTCAAGGACAGCTTCTATCCACTCTGATAAGGCTACTGAAGTTAAAGATTAGCTTTATTTGTCACACGTGCATTGAAACATCAAAACACACAGTGAAATGCGTTGCTTGTGTCAAAGATCAGCACAGTTCAAGGATGCGCTGGGGGCAGTGCAAGTCTTGCCATGCTTCTGCCGCCAACATAACATATCCACAACCTACTAAAGCTAAGCCGTACATCTTTGGAGCAAACCACAACACCTGTAGAAAACCCTCAAGGTCACAGGGAGACCATAAAAACTCCTTACAGTCAGCAGTGTGAATTGTACCTGGGTCGCTGGTGCTGTAGGAGTGTTACACTAACTACTATACTACACCTTATACACACCTTCATACACCTTGTATACACCTTAAAATGACACCTCTTGTGCAATAACAACCTCGTTGTGGCCTTCTACTATATTGTCTGCACTTTCTCTGTAATGGCAAGGTTATATTGCTTTTCCCTTGTACTACCTCGATATACTTAATGTGATGAAGTGATCTGTATGGATGGCATGCACTGTTCTCTCTAAGCTGTGCGGGTGCGTGGCTGCCTAACAATTGAAATGCTCCTGTGCACATAGCCTTTGTTGCCACGCAGCTGTAATAAAACATGAAAGATTTTCATTATTCCCTTCAATTAATAAATGAAATAAAATTTCATTCTAAATATTTGCAGTCTGCATATTACAAAAAAAAAGTATTTAAAATGCCACTCAGTTTTCAGTCCATGTTAAAATTTCCTGCTCAGAGCAATACGGTTGGTTCGCAGAGTTGTAAAAAAAATTAGAGAAAACATTGATGGCATGCAAGACAAATTTTGTCACTGAATCTTGGTACATGGGACAATAGCAACCAATTTACAAATTTATTTTGTGCCAAGAAGTGTTTCCTGAAATTTCTCTCCATTTAATTTTAAGGTAAGATTCCTGACCTCAGCAACTTAATTTCTCAATCTCCATACAAGTGTATCAACTAAATATTTTACATTCTATGTTAGTTCAATAAGTGTAAAAGCAATTCCTATAGAACTTATACTTCATGTTTTACAGGATTACTTTTATAGTTTTTGTTTTGTTTATTGTGTTCTTTAAGTTTATTGTGTTTTTTTTTGTGCTGCATTGGATCCAGAGTAACACTTGAGTACTGAAGAATGACAAGAAATGATCTTCAAGTTCAAGTTTACTGTCTTTCCACCATACACATCTATACAGCTAAACAAAACGTTGTTCCTCTGGGGACAAGGTGTAAAGACCTTGTACCTTGAATATTTTTTCTTTCCGAGCTTACTTCAGGATCTAAGCTCAGAGCCTGAAGTGAAAATTTCGGTAGGTACAGAGAAAGTGCTTTACTCTTGGATATTACATGAGGCCATGCTGGCATGGTTTTGCGAATGGTTCTGTCTGAGCAAGAGCAGGGAGCTGTGGCCAACACTGATTCTTCAATGAACACCGATGCAGGCAGGATTAACTATGGTGTTTATGGGATCTTGCTATGCTCAATGGCTAGTATATTTATCTATATGATCATCACTACATTGCGCAGCATTTTGCAGGATGTTTTCAGAGATGTGATAAACCGTTAGTTAAAGAGAGACATTGACTAACATCTACTTAAGTTTATGATCTGGAATCGTACTCTGATACGCTTACCTCTTTAAAACAGATTTATTCACCGGATCACACCAGTAACAGCTACACATCGAATCCATCCACACCTGTGGGCTCCCCACCATCTATAACAGGTAAGGAAGGAATGTTGTGGATTTGTTCTCTGCGACTTCATGACTTGAACTTTTTTTTTTCTCCTCTGCAAAATCCAAACTTAATTTGGGAAGACTTCTCGACCTGATTTCCTCCCTCCCTCAGTCCTCCCAATGTCTTGTCTATGTATTCTGTCCACCATTATCTGTACTGTCCCATGTTCATCACGAACCTAGATTGTATGGTCATCTGGGGTATTTGACTCTGAGAGTCAGACCGGTACTCTGCTCATTGGATGTTCATTTGTGTAATTACCAGGAGGAATTGGATCACGGTCAACCTCAAAAATCAACATTTTTGCATACTCTTTTAACCACTTCTCCCATATCCCGAAATCTCCCCAACCAGGCAAAGAAGAGGACGCATATGTGCGTTAGGGAGGGTGTGCCTAGGGTAGCCCGCAAGTGTCGCCACGTATTCCGTCTCCAACATAGCATGCCCACAATGCTCGGCAGAACAACACAGAATGGAACAAGCGAGTAAGTGACCTTAGCAAAACAAGCCCCTTTCCTTCCTCAATGCACATATGCAGTCCTATGACCCCAGGACTTCTTTGGCCTCTAGTGGACTCGTAGTTTCGCAGACATGGGGCCCTGATTGCCCCACTCCAGTTCCGTAGATCTGAGGTGACTGGTCCATGTGGACACCACAGTCTCTTCCATCGATGAGGTAGGAGGTGCCCAGCAGGGAGTGGATGGGTGGTGTACATTGTAAGATGGTGCACAGCTCCTGCCATTTATGAAGGAGTAACATTTCAAATGAAGTTCCTTTTCCAATATCTTAATGCACCCCTTTAACCTTTGGTCGGTATAGCCATGGCCTCTGAGATTGGAGATCAGCTTTATGGGACCAGCCCGCAAGTGTTGCCATGATTCCAGCACCAACATAGCATGCTCTAAACTTACTCACCCTAACCCGAATGTCTTTGGCATGTAGGAGGAAACTGATGCAACAGGAGGAAGCACACACGATCACAGGGAGAATGTACAAATTCCTTACGGACAGTGATGGGAATTGAACCCTGATCTTTAGGGGAGGCATAGTAACCTAGCAGCTGGCGTAACACTATTACACCATCAGCGACCGGTGTTCAATTCCCACCACTGTCCGTAAGGAGTTTGCACGTTCTCCCCATGACCGCGTGGGTTTCCTCCTGGTGCCCCAGTTTCCTCCCACAGTCCAAAGATGTACAGGTTATCCAGTTAATTGGTCACATTGATGTAATTGGGCCATGTGGGCTGGAAGAGCCTGTTATCGTGCGGTATCTCTGAATAAATAAATTACAGTAGGCGCTGTAAAGCATTACGGTAACTGCTATGCTACCATGCTGCTGAAATTGTTCCTGTCCCATTTCAAAGACATCATGTAATCTAGACTGGTGCCACTGTCATTCTAATGGAGCCCTGTACTGCTGGATGTGGGCATAAATCCAAGCATAGATTAATGCTGTGAATGGATGTGCAACCGAATGGAAGATTGGTTGTTTATTTATACATGGCCACGGCATGCAAAAGTTTGGTCGCCCCTGGTCAAAATTTCTGTTACTGTGAATAGTTAAGTGAGTAGAAGATGAACTGATCTCCAAAAGTCATAAAGTTAAAGATGAAACATTCTTTTCAACATTTTAAGCAAGATTAGTGTATTATTTTTGTTTTGTACAATTTTAGAGTGATAAAAAGGAAAGCAGCACCATGCAAAAGTTTGGGCACCCCAAGAGATTTGAGCTCTCAGATAACTTTTACCAAGGTCTCAGACCTTAATTAGCTTGTTAGGGCTATGGCTTGTTCGCAGTCATCGTTAGGAAAGGCCAGGTGATGCAAATTTCAAAGCTTTATAAATACCCTGACTCCTCAAAACTTGTCCCAACAATCAGCAGCCATGGGCTCCTCTAAGCAGCTGCCTAGCACTCTGAAAATTAAAATAAATGATGCCCACAAAGCAGGAGATGGCTATAAGAAGATAGCAAAGCATTTTCAGGTAGCCGTTCCTCAGTTTGTAATGTAATTATGAAATGGCCGTTAAAAGGAACGGTGGAGGTCAAGTTGAGGTCTGGAAGACCAAGAAAACTTTCTGAGAGAACTGCTCATAGGATTGCTAGAAAGGCAAATCAAAACCCCCGTTTGACTGCAAAAGACCTTCAGGAAGGTTTAGCAGACTCTGGAGTGATGGTGCACTGTTCTACTGTGCAGCCACACCTGCACAAATATGACCTTCATGGAAGAGTCATCAGAAGAAAACCTTTCCTGCATCCTCACCACAAAATTCAGCATCAGAAGCTTGCAAAAGAACATCTAAACAAGCCTGATACATTTTGGAAACAAGTCCTGTGGACTGATGAAGTTAAACTAGAACTTTTTGGCCACAATGAGCAAAGGTATGTTTGGAGAAAAAAGGGTGCAGAATTTCATGAAAAGAACACCTCTCCAACTGTTAAGCATGGGGGTGGATCGATAATGCTTTGGACTTGTGTTGCAGCCAGTGGCATGGTGAACATTTCACTGGTAGAGGGAAGAATTAAATACCAGCAAATTCTGGAAGCAAACATCACACTGTCTATAAAAATGCTGAAGATGTAAAGAGGATGGCTTTTACAACAGCATAATGATCCTAAGCACACCTCAAAATCCACAATGGACTACCTCAACAGGCACAAGCTGAAGGTTTTGCCATGGCCCTCACAATCCCGCGAACTAAACATCATCGAAAATCTGTGGATAGACCTCAAGAGCAGTGCGTGCAAGACGGCCCAAGAATCTCACAGAACTAGAAGCCTTTTGCAAGGAAGAATGGGTGAAAATCCCCCAAACAAGAATTGAAAGACTCTTAGCTGGCTACAGAAAGCGTTTACAAGCTGTGATACTTGCCAAAGGGGGTGTTACTAAATACTGACCATGCAGGGTGCCCAAACTTTTGCTTCGGGCCCTTTTCCTTTTTTGTTATTTTGAAACTGTAAAAGATGGAAATAAAGTAATCTTGCTTAAAATATTAAAGAAATATGTCATCTTTAACATTGGTAAATCAGGTTATCTTTTACTCATTTACCTATTCCTGGTAACAGAAATTTTGACCAGGGGCGCCCAAATTTTTGCATGCCCACTGTATGTTTGTTGGAGAATCAGAATCAGGTTTAATATCACTGGCATATGTCGTGAAATTTGTGAACTTTACAGGAACGGTACAATGCAATACATAATAATAGAGAAAAATGGTTAAATTAAATAAATAGCGCAAAAAAATACAAATAAAAAATTGGTGAGGTAGTGACCATGGATTCAATGTCCATTAATAAATCTGATGGCAGAGAAGCTGTTCCTGAATTGTTCAGTGTTGGTCTTCAGGCTCCTGTTCCTCCTGTCTGCTGGTAGCAATGAGAAGAGGACACGTCCTGGCTGATGGGGTTCCTTAATGATGGATGCCGGCTTTTTGAGAACTGCTCCTTGAAGATGACTTGAACACTACCGAGGCTAGTGCTCATGATGGAGCTGACTAATTTTACAACTCTCTGCGAGTATCTTTCGTGACATACCAAATCTCCTCAAACTCCTAATGAAATATAGCTGCAATAATATGTTGGGTCCAGGTTAGGTGTTCAGAGATATTGACAACTAGGAACTTGAAATTCCTCACTCTTTCCACTTCTGATTCCCCTATGAGGACTGGTGTGTGTTCCCTCCTCTTACTGTTTCTGAAGTCCACAATCAGTTCTTTGGTCTTACTGATGTTGAGACGTCTGCTTTCAAGCTAGCTAATGAAATTGCTTTTACATATATGACGACATATATGGAGGTCGGATTGAGGTTGTAAAAGGAGACAGTTATTTCCCTCCAGGTCCCCAGTCTGAGATTTTATTGGTTAATGGTCACAAAGGTATAGTTTAACTCCTAAGTATCCCTTTAATGATTTCCACAGCCAGACACTTGGCTCATGCCAGATTCCAAATTTATTTATTGTAATTTTTATTGGTGCTTGGGTGACGCAAGTCTGTCGGTTTTTGTGTCTAGCAGTAACTTGGCTCATTGCTGTACTGTATAGGGTGATTGGAGGAGTAAGCTATTTTAAAGGTGCCCTTCCCGCTCAGTGGAAGAGTTAGTGAGGTTAAACTGATTAGATTAGATTAGATTATGAGAATACTCAGTCCTCTTTTATTGTCATTTAGAAATGCATACATGCATTAAGAAATGATACAATGTTTCTCCAGAGTGATATCACAGAAAACAGGACAAACCAAAGACTAACACTGACAGAACCACATAATTATAACATATAGTTACAGCAGTGCAAAGCAATACCATAACTTGATGAAGAACAAACCATGGGCATGGTAAAAAAAAGTCTCAAAGTTCCTGAGTCGATCGACTCCTGAGTCCCCAATAGCAGGCGGCAAAAGGGAGAAACTCCCTGCCATAAACCTCCAGGCACCGTCAACTTGCCGATGCCTTGGAAGTAGCCGACCGCAGCCGACACTGAGTCCATCCGTCCGAAAACTTCGAGCCTCCGACCAGCCCCTCCGATACAGCCTCCCGAGTGCCATCCTCTGCCGAGTGCCTTCGACTTTGCCCCGGCTGCTGAAACAAGTAAAGCCAAGGATTCGGGGCCTTCTGCTCCGGAGATTCCGGTTACCACACAGTAGCAGCGGCAGCGAAGCGGGCATTTCAGAAGTTTCTCCAGATGCTCCTCTGTACTCTCACGTCCGTCTCCATCAAATCAGAATTGTGCACGGTCCCCTACTTGACAGATTACAGATATCATTCACCAGAGAGGCTGCGCGCGCTGCCGTCACGCCACCATCTTCTCAACACAGACTCAATCGGGCATATTAAGCAGAACACACACAAAATGTTGGAGGAACTCAGCAGGTCAGGCAGCATCTATGGAAGGGAATGAACAGTTGTTGTTTTAAGCTGAGACTCTGTATCAGGACTGGAGAGGAAGGGGAACCCCGACTGACAGTGCTCAGCCATGGAGTTCCTCCACAGGTAATCTCAAAGGCTGTGAATATTTGCTGATGCTGCTCCAAAATTTTGGGATTCGCTGTACGCTGAACATGGAGTCTGTTCTGTACTCTTACATATTTCAGTATCTTTGGTTCGTGAGGCCGTTTTACTACAAGTTTTTGGTCAATCTGAGGCCTTTACGAGTTAGAATCAGAATCAGATGAGGTTTAATATCACTGACATATGTTGTGAAATTTGTTAACTTTGTGGCAGCAGTACAATGCAATGAATAATAATAGAGAAAAAATGTGAATTGTAGTAAATTTATATATTATGTAGTTAAAATAAATAAGTATTGGAAATAAAAAAATAGTAAGGTAGTGTTCATGGGTTCGTTGTCCATTCAGAAATCAAAAGGCAGAGGGGAAGAAGCTGTTCCTGAATCACTGAGTGTGGGTCTTCATGCTTCTGTAGCCCCTCCCTGATGGTAGCAATGAGAAGAGGGCATGTCCTGGGTGATAGGGGCTTTTAATAATGGATGCCACCTTTTAAAGGCATCGCTCCTTGAAGATGTACTGGACACTACCAAGTCTAGTGCCCATGATGGAGCTGACTGAGTTTACAACTCTCTGCAGCTTACTTCGATCCTGTGCGGTAGCCCCCACCCCCACCATATCAGGTGGTGATGTTGCCAGTTGGTTGCTAATGAGATCCTCACACACATTTCTGGAAGGTGGAAGTGTCTTTGGGGACATACCAAAACTCCTCAAACTCCAAATGAAATATAGCTGCTGGTGTGCCCTCTTTGTAGCTGCAGTGATATGCTGGGTTTGCCTGAAGCCTATAGACCATAACTTACAGTGTAGTAGCACAACATTATCTGCGAGCTCTGAGTCTTTTCAGATGATTTTGAGTTCAATCCCAACGTTGTACACCCTTGGTTAACAGAGAGACTTGGGGCTCTTAACTTCTGGGCTGATATCAAATTGGATGTTTGCATCCAAGGAGAATAGGGCAAGAGGTCCCATTCACACCTCATCTCTTCTTAACTGTACACACTGACTTATGCAGACATCCCAATGACTCAATTCTAAAATTCTCCTTCTTATCTTCAAACTGTAAGACCATAAGACATAGGGGCAGAATTAGAGCCTGCTCCGCCATTCCAACATGGCTGATTTATTTTCCCTCTCAACCTCATTCTCCTGCCTTTGACACCCCGACTAATCCTGGGCTTCACCCACATTTTAAAAAATTTCTGCAATGCCCCCTGAGCCCCACAATGCTCTGAGTTCACTGTACTTTGTTTCCGGCCTCTTGCATGCCTCGGATTTCTATTTTTGGAATCCATATCTTTAACTGCTTAGGTTCTCAGCTTTGAAATTCTTTTTATAATCTTTGTGTCTGTTTCTCCTCCTCTGTCTCTCGTTAACCTAACCATGTATAAAACTTCTGGGTCACCTGTTTTACAACTCTCTTAATGTGTCAACAGTGTCAATTTTTAATCACTAATTCAGTCTGGAACATATTGGGAGTCTTTTAGTTGCATTAATGTCTTGCTTTAACCTGGAAAGGCACTGCTTTTCTTCGTCCATTGTACATAGGCTAAAGTCAGCAAGATTAGGGGGAGGGGAATGAACCCAGGAAATTAGATGGCGCAGAAATTAATACAGACCTGTCAGGGTGTAGATATTTTGAGCAGGTGCAGCGTAAAGTTTCATGGAGTCATAGGGCTGGAATTCTCTCTGTGCCAATGCTCCGCTGGGCTTTTCCATTAATCCTGCTATTAAGCGAATGTTCTAGACGCTGATTGAATGGAGTTTTCTGACAAACAGGTTATTTGCCGGACGGGAATTGTCTGTAATTGCTGTGCCCCTGGTTGGGGTCCCCAAGGGAGGGATTGCAGAGAGCAGCTGCCACACTCTCTCAAACCCTGCTTTGTTGAATGCCAGTGAGGGGCCTCTTCTCTTTCCTTTGTTGCCTCAAGGCAGTGCGACCGCTTTGATTAACTGTGCTGGACGAGGCTTGCTGTGGTGGGGCCTTTTAAACTTTTTAAATAAATAAATCAGGGTAGCGAGGAAGCCCATGAAAAGCTCGAGCTGAACTTTTCTGACCCACAGTGAATCACTGTAAAAATATTCTTCCTGGTTTTTAAGAATTGCAAAGTGGGACGATGCCAGAATGCTGATTTAACTCACATACTACTGGTATGACCAGCAATAACCTCTAGAGCCATTGTTTGAAATATCTGTCAATGGCTTGTTTCTAATGGCAAAGGTTCTCCCACCCACTGGCTCCGTCAGGTGTCAAATTTGACGTCCTCCCTATGCCGAAGAGATTCTAGTTACGGTATCACTCGAGTGTGATGTCTAACGGGTTGTCTAATGGTGGGTCCTCAGGTCGCTGTAGAGGCCAATTGGGGATCCACATATTCTGGTGCAGTGCGGGCAAGGGTAGGTGATGGTTGTGGTTAGTGGGCGGGTCTTTTGGTTGTTCAGAATCAGAATCAGGTTTAATATCATTGGCATTTGTCGTGAAATACACAATAAATAACTATAGAGAAAATACTGAATTACAGTAAGTATACGTATGTCTATTAAAGAGTTCAGTTAAAATAAGCAGCACAAACTAAAACAGAAATAAAGTAGTGAGGTAGTGTTCATGGGTTCAATGTGCATTTAGAAATTGGACGGCAGAGGGGAAGAAGCTGTTACTGAGTCGTTAAGTGTGTGCCCTCAGGGTTCTGTGCGCCTTTCCGATGGTAACAATGGGAACGGGGCATGTTCCTTTCAGTCCCTCCTATCACAACTGCTGCATGTTCTCCGTAACACAGTGGAGTCACTCTCATGTAGCACAGCTCCCTCTTAAACAGATTTCCTCCAGGTGTATCTATTGAGTGCAATGTCTTCCCAGTTTTTAGATGTCATGTTGAATTTCTTGTTAGCCTTCCTTCAACTGGAAGTAAAGGATTTGTTAAGGGGAGACATGAGTTAGGCATCCGAATGACATAAACATCCATCAGATTTGGTATTACTTTATCATGGTGGAAATGCTCTTTATGTGAAGTGATTCTCTACACCGGTCATTCCACATGTAGATTTCCATCAATAACTGTGTTGCTGTCTGCTTGCCTGGAGTCCAGCTGTGACTCAAGTAATTTATACCCTTCCCATCAGATCTGAGAACTGAATTTAAGCCCCACCCTAGAGATTCAAACATTAAGAACTAGGCAAGTATTCCTGATACCCCTCAGGAGGAATAACTGCATGGCTGGGAGTAACACACACAAAGTGCTGGATGAACTCAGCAGGTCAGGTAGCATCTGTTGAGGGGAATAAACAGTTAATGTTTTGGACCGAGACCCTTCATCAGAACTGGAAAGGAAGGAGGCAGAAGCCAGGTTAAGAAGGTGTTTGAGGGTACCATCTTTTGCTGCAGATATGTAACTGAGATCCAAAGTACCTCAAGGAACAAGAAGCTGCCGGAGGAGCTCAGGAGGCCAATCAGGGGGTTGAGCAGCATCTGTGGAGGAAGGGACATCAACAATTGCTTCCCCACACCCTACAGATGTTGCATGCCCTGCTGAGTACCTCCAGCAGATTGTCATGCCGCTGACCTGCAGCCTATTTAAACCTAGCTCTCATCCACAGTCCTTGTTCACTCATTGAACCAGCCAGCATTGACCAGTTGCTCCCCACCTTCAGCAATCTTGTTGCCTGTAGTGTTTAGTATCTGCTCTCTCTTGTTTTTGTGGCCCCTTGGCCCCTGGTTTTTTATTTTTGTAGTCTGTTATTAAAGTTATCATTCGCTGCTGAATCACCTCTGGTGCACTGACTCTGAGTCAGGCCTCCTCTTCACTTCCTGACACTAATCCCATGGGTTGAAGTTAAAGAGCCAATGGGAATTCGGGCTGGAAAAGTGGGAATGTTGCTGAGAATTGAGGGCCCGAGTCATAGGGAAAGGTTGAATAGGTTAGGACCTTATCCCTGGAACGTAGGAGAATGAGAGGAGCTTTGATAGAGGTATACAAAGTTATGAGGGGTAAAGATAGGGTAAGTGCTTGCAGGCTTTTTTCACTGAAGTTGGGTGAGACTAGAACTGAAGATCATAGGTTAAGGGTGAAAGGTCAAATATTTAAGGGGAAGCTGAAAGAGAACTTCACTCAGAATGTGGCGTGAGTGTGAAACAAGGTGCCAGCAGAGGTGGAGGATGTAAGCTCAATTTCAACATGTAAGAGAAGTCTGGATAAGCACATGGCTGGAGATCTCGAGTCTCCGGGCACACAGCCGTAGATATTCTGACTCCCCCAGTGACACACAGGTCTCCTGCCGTGGCACGAACCTTCGATCCACCCGTCTCCCAAGTCCTGAGATCCTAGGCCTCCAAAGCTGAGCCCTTGGCGTGCCGAACAACAGCCAGTTATGAAACCCCGAGAGCGGGTCCCATTTCCACAAAGGACCGTAGTCAGCATGTAACTTCAGGACAGGGTCTTTAAAAGAACCCTGAAAGGGTAAAATAAAGATATTAAAGATGGAAATAGAGCTGTTTCCAAAGATGCAAGTAAAGGAGTCGCCGTTTAGTGCCATCATCACTTCGCTCTGCCTCCGAAGGCCATAGAACTAAAGATCACAGCTTATCTGTTTGGCATCTTCTGCACAATTACCAGGTCTTTTCAACCATTGTCCAAATATCTATTGATACCAGTTTTGACTAAAGCCCTGCAGCTCTTTAGGGTACACAATTCCAGACTCCAGGCCTTCTGGAAATAGAAATTCCTCTTCTTCTCAAACCTGAATGAGGATCCCTTTGTTCGAAAATTATGTCCCAGTTCTAGATTCCTCATCACAGGAAACATCCTCTCAACATGTATTATGTTAATCCCCTCATGATTCAGTAAGATCTCTCATTAGTTTCTAACATATAACAAGTATTAGGCCAACCCTAGGTATCAGCTTCATGAACTTTTCTCTGAATAGTTTCCAACATAAGTCTGTTGACTGTGGTTAAAAAGGCTTAAGGTGTGTTGACCTTCACTTGTCGGGGGATTGAGTTCAAGAGGTAATGTTGCAGCTCTATAAAACCCTGGTTAGATCACACTTGGAGTATTGCGTTCAGTTCTGGTCTTATTATAGGAAGGATATGGAAGTTTTAGAGAGGGTGCAGAGGAGATTTACCTGGATGTTGCCTGGATTAGAGAGCAGGCAATTATGAGGACAGGTTGAGCGAGCTAGGGCTTTTCTCTTTGGAATGAAGTAGGATGAGAGGTGACTTGATAGATAATTGGCACCTTTTCCAGGGCAGAAGTAGATAATATGAGGTCCAGAATTTTAAGGTGACTGAAGGGAAATAAAGGGGGTGGCTGGCGTCAGAGGTAGTTTTTTTTACATAATGGTAGGTACGTGCAGGAACTTAGCAGGTAAGGCAGGGGTCTTGACCCAGTATGTTGACTGTCCATTTCCTTCCGTAGATGATACTTGACCTGCTGAGGTTCTCCAGCTGGTGTAAGTTGCCTGCTTCTGCAGCTATAACTGGATCAAAGCACTTTTCCTTGTATAAACCATATCCAGTTACACCCAAAAGGGGTAGTAGAGTTCAACATGGGCTGAACCTGGGCAAAAGGGACTACTATTTCAGTGGGCATCATGCTCAGCGTGGTCAAGATGGGCCAAAGGATGCTGTATTTGATCTATAACTCCTCTACAAAACATTATTTTAATTGTTATGTCTCTTAAGGTTCCGCTCAGTGGCCCAGACCTGGAGGGCAGGCAGCTGCTTCCCCAAGCTATGAGAATACCCTGCACTCACTGGTAAGTCTGCCTAATGTTACCCTAAGGTCATTGCAGGTTGGATTGAGCTAACACACATTGGTCTCTTGTTACTCAACTATGTGAGCAATTACGTACTGTGGTTGTGCTCAGTGTTTGTGACGCAACAGATGGGTGCAATTACTCTTTCGTCTGGATCAGAAGTTCCAAGTTTATTGTCTGATGTCTTAATGCAGGGGTTCCAAACCTGGGGTCCATGGAGCTCTTGCTTACTAGTATTGGTCCATGGCTTAAAAAAGGTTGGAACATGATGTTTAATGAAAGGCCTAGATAAAGTGGACATGGAGGAGATGTTTCCAATAGTGCAGGACCAGAGGTCACAGCATCAGAATACAAGGACATCTCTTTAGTACAGAAAGGAGGAGGAATTTCTTTAGCCAGAGGGTGGTGAATCTGTGGAATTCATTGCCATAGATGGTTGTGGAGGGCAAGTCATTGGGTATATCTAAAGCAGAAGTTGATAGGTTCTTGATTAGTGAGGGTGTCAAAGGTTAATGGGAGAAGGCAGAAGAATGGGGTTGAGAGGGATAATAAATCAGCATGATGGAATAAGGCCATAAGATATAGGAGCAGAAGTTGGCCATTCGGCCCATCGAGTCTGCTCCGCCATTCAATCATGGGCTGATCCAATTCTTCCAGTCATCCCCACTCCCCTGCTTTCACCCCACACCCTTTGATGCCCTGGCAAATCAAGAACCTATCTATTTCTGCCTTAAATACATCCAATGACTTGGCCTCCACAGCCACGCATGGCAACAAATCCCAGATTTACCACCTTCTGACTAAAGTACTTTCTCCGCACCTCAGTTCTAAATGGACGTCCTTCAATCCTGAAGTCATGCCCTCTTGTCCTAGACTCCCCTACCATGGGAAATAACTTTGCCATATCTAATCTGTTCAGGCCTTCTAACATTCGGAATGTTTCTATGAAATTCTCCTGAATTCCAGGGAATACAGCCCAAGAGCTGCCAGACGTTCCTCATACGGTAACCCTTTCATTCCTGGATTCATTCTCGTGAATCTTCTCTGAACCCTCTCCAATGTCAGTATATCCTTTCTAAAATAAGCAGCCCAAAACTGCACACAGTATTCCAAGTGTGGTCTCACGAGTGCCTTACAGAGCCTCAACATCACATCCCTGCTCTTATACTCTATACCTCTAGAAATAAATGCCAACATTGCATTTGCCTTGGAGCAGACTCAATGGGCAAAATGACCTAATTCTGTTCCTATGTCTTATGGTCTTAAGAAGCTCCAGGACTTGAACCTGCAGTTTGGATCACACTGCCTTTGCACCGTGGGAGGTAAATCTCAGCCTTCTCTTGAGACTTAACAGCAATTAGCAGCTAATATATTTAAACGAAAATGAGTTAAAACTGCTAATATCTGTTGTGACATCCTCCACTTCACTGTACAAAAATGAGAAGTCAGATTGCCAGGTGGCTTTGACTAACATTCCTCCCTCAAGTGAAGCTGTCACAGGTTGTTCAGCTCACTGTTGCCTCCTAGTGGCTTGGATGTAAGGATATTTCAATGTGCTAATTAGGTAGTACTTCTAAATAATTACACTAATCTTTCTTTCCCTTCTTATTCAATCAAAAGTAGACAACAGGGGACATGATTATACGGTGTTGGGATTGTTTTCTTGTGAATCATTGGCTTCTGTTCCTCAAAGTGTGCTGTGCAATGTCTGGATGTTTTTAAGGCAGGTAAATGAATATTCCACAGACAAGGGGTTAAAAAGTTACCGGAGGTTGGTAGGCAGGTATGAGGACTCACGACTGCAACAGCTCATCTGTGGTATTACTGAAAGAGAGAACAGGTTTGACAATCTCTTCATCTCTGGAATTGATACTGGGATCTGGAAGAAGGGAAGTTAATGATAAAACTCGAGGTATTGATATCAAGAGGCTGATCTGTCTGGGGAGTCTAGATCTAGTGGGTGAAAATAAAGAAAACTGTAGATCTTGGGAATCTGATCTAGTAGGTACTTCTTGGGAGAATGGATTGACCATTTTGGACCAAGAAGAGGGGAAATTTCTTCACTTGAAGTGTTGTAAACCTGTGTAAATCTCTACTCCAGGTGTCCTTGGTTGAGACTGATAGTTTCTAAAGATAAAGATTCATTTTATTTGTCACATGGACATCAAAACATGCAGTGAAATGCATTATTTGTGTCAAATCAAATCAGTGAGGATTGTGTAAGTGTTGCCACACCTCTGACATAGCACGGCCACAACTCACTGACTCTAACCGTACGTCCTTTTTGGGTTGTGGGCAGAAACTAGAGCACCCAGAGGAGACCCACGTGGTCGTGGGGAGAACGAACAAACTCCTTACAAATAGCGACAGGGATTGGAGCTGGTGCTGTAAAGGGTTACCCTAACAGCTATGGTACCACACCATCCCTGATAACTGTTACCGTACTGTGCCATCCCTGATAACTGTTACGTTACTGTGCCATTCCTGATAACTGCTATGGTAAGATGCCATCTGTGATAACCACTATGGGACTGTGCCAACCATGATAACTAATAAGGTGCCATGCCATCCCTGATAACAACTACAGTACTGTGCCATCCTTGATAACAAAAGTAATTAGGACTGAAGGAGAAAGAGGAGTTGTCAGAGAAGATTAGCTATGATCTCAGTGATAGGGAGACTTCAGTGGTTGCGTGGTCTAATCACGCTTCATTTTCATGCATCCAGTTTCTGATATTTCTACTTCACTCAGACAGCCTGTTGCTTTAGTTCTTGCCAAGCATCTATTTGGAGTTTAGTGAGCAGTTTTTGTCCTCTTATCTAAGAAAAGATATGCTGGCATTGGAGAGGGTCCAGAGGAGGTTCACGAGAATGATCCTGGGAATGAAAGGGTTAACATATGAGGAGTATTTGGTGGCTCTGGGCCTGTACTCGCCGGAGTTTAGAAGAATGATGGGGATTTCATTGAAACTTATCAAATATGGAAAGGCCTAGAGAGAGTGGATATGGAGAGGATGTTTCCTATAGTGGATGAACTTAGGACCAGAGACCAGAGAGCACAGCCTCAGAATAGAGGGAAGTCCATTTAGAACAGAGATGAGAAATTTCTTTAGCCAGAGAGTAGTGAATCTGTGGAATTCATTGCCACGCATGATTGTGGAGGCCAAGTCATTCAGTTTATATAATGTAGAGGTTGATAGGTTTTTGGTTAATCAGAGTGTCAAAGGTGGAAGTGGAAGACAGAAGAAAGGAGTAGGGAGGAATAATAAATCAGCCATGATGGAACGGTGGAGCAGACTCCATGGGCCCGAGGGACTAACTTTGCTCCTATGGTCTTAAGGTCTTAGCTAGTAACATTCCAGAGTGTGGGGTAAGGAACTGGTTAATTTTCACACTCCGCATCCCTATCTTCGTCTCATTGAATCAAGAAAGGGGGCATGCTCCACAGTCCACAGAAATGCAGAGTTTATGCTTTTGAGTACAAGCCTGCCTCTTTTCCTCCTAATGCCCAAATGTCCCAAATAAAGAAAGCCACTCAACACTGAACCTTAAACAAGTTGGAGGGCCACCAAATGAAGGCTGTCTGATGAGTTTGTGATGCCTGAAAGGGCTGTGAGTTTTGTATAAAATGCTATTACCCGTTCCCTCATTGTTTGGTTGTCCCGTGCTTGCTATATCTGCTTTGCATGGCCTGTTTGTTTTCTAACATACTTTCCTCAACTCTTTGCATCCTATAGAAAAACCCAGCCGAGCGGCAGCTTAAGGAGCACTTACATGACGCAATCTCTGTGTTAATGGATGTGTGCGAGGTAGTAGCGTTTTCTATTAACATAATTCACTTTTTCCCAGTTTATTTTATTTCCTGTCCAGTTTCTGTGGTATTCGCCACCATGTCATCATTTGAAAGAGCTATTTACTTTGTCTGCCGTTTTGAACTTCCTAAGAATCCTTATTTCCCAACAGCATCTGTTCACTTGTGGGAATTTTCTGATCCCAAGGAGGAAATTTTAGAATGGTGGAAATCTGAGATAAAAATTAAAAGATTAAAAATTAGCTTTATTTGTCACATGTACATCGAAACACACTGTGAAATGTATTATTGCGACAGTGACCATCACTGTCCAAGGATGCGCTGGGGGCAGTCCAAAAGTGTCATCACATAGCATGTCCACAACTTACTAACCCTAGCCCGTACACGAAGCGCCCAGAGAAAACCTATGCGGTCAGGGGAGAATGTACAAATCCCTTAACGGCAGTGGTGGGAATTGAAGCTGGGTTGCCAACGTTGTAAAGCACTGTGCAAACCACTACGCTACTGTGTAATGTTTGCAGCGTGGCGATCTTTTCACCAGTTTTAATGGAAATTTAGCAGTATGTGCATAGTTGGTAATAAAAACAATACTTGGTGTGAATCCCATATGTGTCAAACAGCAGAATGCATAGGAAGGACGCTGAACATTAATGTTTGATATAATAATCCTCCATCTTGGAACTAAGGAAATTCCCTGATGTAAGAATCACTTGGGCCATTTAGTCAACCCTTGCTATCCCATAAAACCATAAGACATGGCATAGAATTTGGCCATTAGGTCTACCAAGTCTATTGTACCATTTGATCATGGGTTGATTTATTTCCCTCTTAACTCCAGTCTCCTGCTTTCTCCACATAACCAATGATGCCCTGACTAATCAAGAACCTATTAACCTCTGCTTTAAATATACCCAATGACTTGGCCCCTACAGCCATCTGTGACAACGAATTCCACACTTTCACCACCCTCTGTCTCAAGAAATTCCTCTTCATCTCTGGTCTGATTCCTCACACTATTTGAAGTATCTTCTCCAATTCCACACTATCTAGATCTTTCAATATTAAACCTAGGCCTTTCAGTATTCGTTATGGAATCAAAGTTCAAAGTGAATTTATTATCAAACTCCATATATGTCACTATATACTACCCTGTGGTTTCTTGTGAGCTATTATACTCCTGAAGGGTATATTGATGGGAAGGTGATTCCAGCCATTCTGATAAATTATTGTGAACTAGACTTGCCTGTTTATGATCTGTTGTTACTGTCTCCCTGCCCCACTACGCAGGACATGCTCTTTAATGTTGTGTGTGCTTCCATGAGACCCATGCTGAGGTTTCTGCTCACTGGTTCTTACAGCAAAGCCGAATGGAAGATCGACTGGACAGACTGGATGATGCCATTCACATCCTGCGCAACCATGCTGTGGGGCCCTCGTCCAGCTTGCCCAGCAGTCATGGAGACCTGCACGGCATGCTCGGCCCCTCGGCACACAGTGGACTGGTCACAGCCTTGGGCTCAGGCTACGCTGCACCCAACCTGGGACCTACGGCTCGAGCAACATCAATGGTAAGTCAAAGTGGGCAACTATGGTGTTACCAAAGGTTCTTGGGCTTCAGTTAGTTGGAGAGAGGGAAGAAAATAATCTTTCCCAGTGTATGAAACTTCTTCGCACCAATGTTGAGAAGAGGGACCTTGGGGTTCAAGTTCATAGCTCCCTGAAAGTGGCTGCATAGATTGATAGGGTGATTAAGAAGGCAAATGACATACTTACCTTTATTAGTCAAGGCATCGAGTTCAAAAGTCAGGAAATTATGTTGCAATTCCAGTTAGGCCACATCTGTAGTTTTGCATAAAGTTCTGATCGCTCCATTGTAGAAAGGATGTGGAAGGATTTGGAATGGGAGCAGAAGAGGTTTACCAGGATGCTGTCAGGATTTGGGGGCATGTGTCTTAATGAGAAGTTGCACAAACACTGGTTGTTTTCTCTGAAGCAGCAGAAGCTGAGGAGAGATCAAATAGAGGTTTATAAGATTATGAGAGGCATACATAGAGTATCTTTTTCCCAGGGTTGAAATGTCTAATACCAGAGGGCATGCAGTGAACTAAGAGCGGGGTAATTTCAAGATGTGCGGGGAAAGCTTTTTTACACAGAGAGAGCGGTGGGTGGCTGGAATGCGCTGCCTGGGGTGATGGTAGAGGCAGATATCTTGGGAACTTTTTAGAGGTGTTTGGATAGGCACACAAATGTGAGGAAAATGGAAGGACATGGACACTGCGAAGCCAGAGGGGATTAGTTTAATAGGCCATTTAATTACTAACTTACTCAGTTCAGCACAACATTGTGGGCCAAAGGGCCTGTTCCTGTACTGTACTGTCCTATGTTCTGTGTAATTTCATAGAGTTATAATATTCCAATTTAATTTATCCATGCTGACCAAGATGTTTATCCAAGCTATTGCCATAAGTCCATAACACAAGAGATTCTGGGAATCCAGAGTAACACACACAAAATGCTGGACGAACTCCGCAGGTCAAATAGCCTCTATGGATCAGCCCTGATGAAATAGTGGAGCGGACTCGATGGGCCAAATGGCCTAATTCTGCTCATATATCTTATGTTCTTGTGGTCTATCCCTTGCAAATCTTCTTCCTCAAGCCTTAAACCTATGTCCTTTAGTTTTTTTGAGACTCCTCTACCTTGAGAAAAAAACTGAGATAATCCACCCTTTTCGATGTCCTTCATGAATTTATAATGAGGAGATAATCTTTGGTTAAGGATTAAAAACACCAGAACATTGGGGATAAATTCCATGGTTCTCTTTAGAATACTGCCAAGGGATCTTTTCTGCCTCCTACCTCACTGATGTTATGCCTCTCTGACAGTACAACCCTAGTTAGAACTTGGGAGTTGTAAATGTTGTGAGCTAACTTTAAGGTTGCAAGGGTTGGGAGATTTTGAAACAACAAGTTCAAAGTTCAAAATAAAATTATTATTTAAGTATATATATGTCACCATATACTGTGGATTATGGTTAATCGGGCACATCGTAACCAGAAAATTTAAATGGCTGTCTCAATTAGCCAAAATTTCATGGAAATAATTAAAAATAGCCTAGAGATCTACAATAGGTCTATGGCAAAAGCAATCTCAATGGCTCTTCACATAAACTTAGATCACCTGGACAATACAAACACCTGTCTCAGGATGCTGTTTGTTGACGATAGCTCAGTGACACCATCAATCCTATAATCCTGATCAATAAATTACAGAATCTGGGTTTCTGTACCTCCCTCTGCAATTGGATCCTCGACTTCCTTCTGGGAAGACTACAACATGTGCGGATAGGTGATAATACTTCCTCCTCTCTGACGATTAACCTTTGCTCACCTCAGGGGTGTGTGCTTAGCCCACTCCACTGCTCTGCTCTCTCCATACCCATGACTGTGTGGTTAGGTACAGCTCAAATAACATCTATAAGTTTGCTGATGATACAACCATTCTCGGTAGAATCTCAGATGAAGATGATAGGGTGTATGGGAGTAAGAGGTACCAACTAATTGACTGGTGTCACAGCAACAGCCTTGCACTACATCAGTAAGACGAAAGAGCTGATTGTGGACATCAGTCAGGAAGGGTAAGACGAGGGAACACAAACCAATCCTGATGGAGGGATCAGAAGTGGAGAGAGTGAGCAATTTCAAGTTCCTGGGTGTCAGTATCTCTGAGGGTCTAACCTAGTCCCAACATATCGATGCAGTTATAAAAAAGGCAAGACAACAGCTATACTTCATTAGGAGCTTGAACAGATTTGGTTTGTCAACTAAAACACTTGAAAATTTCTATAGATGTACCATGGAGAGCACTCTGACAGGCTGCATCACTGCCTGGTATGGGGTGGCTACTGCACAGGACCAAAAGAAGCTACAGAAAGTTGTAAGATTAGTCAGCTCCATTATGGGTATTATCCTCCGTAGTACCCAAGACATTTTCAAGGAGCAGTGCCTCATAAAGGTGACGTCCATTATTAAGGACCCCCTTCACCAAGGGCATGCCTTGTTCCTATTGTTACCATCAGGAAGGAGGTACAGAAGCCTAAAGACACACACTCAGTGACTCAGGAATAGCTTCTTCCCCTCTGCCATATGATTCCTAAATGGACATTGAACCCATGAACACTAACTCACTGTTTCTGCACAATTTTTAATCTATTCAATATACATATTGAATACTTACTATAATTGATTGATTTATTTATTTTCTTTCTGTATTATCATGTATTGTATTGAACTGCTGCTGCTAAGTTAACAAATTTCACGACACATGCTGGTAATAATAAACCAGATTCTGGTAGATGTGTGGTGGAGAGTATATTGACTGTCTGCATCACAGCCTGGTATAGAAAACACCAATGCCCTTGAATGGAAAATCCTACAAAAAGTAGTGGATATGGCCCAGTTAATCATGAGTAATGCCCTCCCCATCATTGAGCACATTTACATGAAATGCTGTCACAAGAAAGCCGTATCCATCATCAGAGACTACCAAGGTCCTGCTCTCCTCTCACTACTGCCATCAGCAATAGGGTACAGGAACCTCAGGTCCCACACCACCAGGCTCTGGAACAGTTATTACCCCTCAACCATCATGCTCTGAAACCAAAAGGGATAACTTCACTCAATTTCACTTGCCCCATCTATGAACTGTTCCACAACCTATGGACTCACCTTCAAGGACTCTTCATCTCAAGTTCTTGATATTTATTGCTTATTTATTTATTTATTATTATTATTATTGTTGTTGTTGATTTGTTTTTTGTATTTCCACTGTTTGATGTCTTTTGTACACTGGTTGAACACCCAAGTTGGTGCGGTCTTTCATTGATTCTATTATGGTTATTATCCTATTAAGGATTTATTGAATATGCCCACAGGAAAATGAATCTCAGGGCTGTATATGGTGACATATATGTAGCTTGATAATAAAATTACTTTGAACTTTAATCTTTTGAACTTTAAAAAGATTAAAAAAGACAATACTGTTTAACTGAGTAACAATTTATGTACTTAAATGAAATACAGAACAAATTAGAACATTATCAATACCTCCACAGTACTATAAAGTCCTGTATAAAGTGTATTAGTTCCTAATAGTTATTGACGGAGGTATTCATCCACCCTGTTCTTTTGATTGACTGTAAATGAACAAAATCAGTGCAGACACCTTGCACAGATAAATGAATGCCTTCATACAATGCTTTCGACGACTGCATCTTCCAAATCTTCATTTTCACTGTAACAATCAAGACCAGGTAATCAATACCTGCATAGTGCCTAACTTGTTGAAGTAGAGAAATCATTTCACTTTCACTCCCAGCCACCTCTGGTATCTCTAAGCCTGAATACTTGAAACTGCGGTGAGCAAAACAGTTCTGTTTTACTTCTTATTTCTCACTATCAGTGACAAAAATCACTGCTTTTTGAGCACAAGCACACACAACTGATGCTATCTTAAAACTGATTGCTCTAAGCATGCTGTGGTGTCTAATGGCCACACAAGTGCACATGAATGACGCTAATTAGAAACTGTTTAGCAACAGTCTCCAGTCTCAGTTAAGTTGCATAGTGTCCCAAATAAATGACGGGAATCCCGGCTCCTTTCTCAATTTAGTTTTTGCTTTTTATGAGTCGGGAGGTGCATATGAGGTGTTCCAAATAAAAAGCTGATCTGATGAACTGTTCGCTTAATTAACTGGAATCCACTGTACTGCCTTGAGACCCATTTTTAGAATTTTTATTGATTTTGAGATAGAGTGCCAAACAGGCCCTTCAAGCCACGCCATCCAGCAACTCAGCTATTTAACACCAGCCTAAACATGGGACAATTTACAATGACCATTTAACCTACTAACTGGTATGTCTTCGGACTGTGGTGGGAAACCGGATCACCCGGAGGAAACCCACGTGCACATGGGAAGGAACATACAAACTCCTTACTGACAGTGTCAGAATTGAACTCAGAACACCACAACACCCTGAGCTGTAACAGCATTGTGTTAACCACTACACTACGGTGCACACTTGCAGGCTTTTATAGGAAAAAGAAAATATAGTAGAAATTTATGAAAAAGAAGCAAAGACATAACCAGTGTACAAAAGCAGATAAACTGTGAACTGTTCTCTAATTAGGTCACAGATTTAGAATCATTGGTAAAATATCAGAGGGGTTAAGAACTTCCACTTGAGAATTGATTTATTCTATTTAAAGATGTTGGAAGCTGACCTGGTAATTAATTCTAGATGGGAGGTGTAAGAGGAATTTACAGGATTGAGGACACAAAGCAGGGTTGTGGACAATTACCCACGCACCCTTTCAAGAAGTCAGCATGTGAATGATTCTCCTTCATTCACATGCTCCCACTCTGGACTCTCTCCAATACCAGCACATCCTTTCTCAGCTATAGAGCATAAAACTGCTCATAGTCATAGTCATAGTCATACTTTATTGATCCCGGGGGAAATTGGTTTTCGTTACAGTTGCACCATAAATAATAAATAGTAATAAAACCAAAAAAAAACCAATATTCCAAATGTGGTCTGACCAATGCCTTATAAACCCTCAGCATTACACTCTTGCTTTTATGTTCTAATCCTTTTGAAATGAACGCAAACATTGCACTTGCGTTCCTCACCATGACTCAACCTGCAAGTTAACCTTTAGGGGATCCTGCACAAGGACTCCCAAGTCACTTTGCATCTCTAACTTCTGAATTTGCTCCTCATTTAGAAAACAGTCCACTCCTTTATTCCTTCTACCAAAGTGCATGACCATACACTTCCCAGCACCGTATTCCATGTGCGCCACTTTTTACTCATTTTCCTAATCTGTCCATGTCCTTCTGTTATCTCCCTGCTTCTTCACCTCCACCAGTCCTCCACCTATCTTGATAGCTTCTACAAATTTGGCCACAAAGTTTTTTTGTGTCACTTACAAACTTAGCAGAAGGAAGAACAGCAAGTGAGCACTTCTAACGTGAAAGTCAAAGTAAATTTATTATCAAAATATTTAAAAGTCACTATGTACTACCCTGAGAATCTTTTCTCTTGCAGCATTTAAAGGAAAATAAATACAAGTGAATTTATGAAAATCTATACTTAGGTAGACTGACAAACAACCAAAGAGCAAAAGAAGCCGTATTGTGCAAATAAAATTTTTAAAAGTTAATACATATTACTAAGAACATGCGTTGTAGAGTCTTTGCAAGTGAGCTTATAGGTTATGGAGTCAGTTCACTGTTGAGTCCACACTGGTTCAGGAGCCTAATAGTTGATGGGTAATAACTGTTCCTGAACCTGGTGGGGGAGAGGGGATGAAGTAAGAAGCTGGGAGGGGATAGAAGATAGAAGGAAGAGATAAAGAGTTGAAGAAGGAGTTCTGATAGGAGAGGGCAGTAGACCATGGAAAAGGTGCACCCGGGGGGGGGGGGGTAGATGATAGGCAAGTGAGGAGGAAAGAAGCAGTAAGATGAGGTCAGAGTGGGGAATTGAAGAATCGGGAAAGGGAGGAAGAAAATAACTAGAATTTGGAGAAATTGAGGTTCGTGCCACCAGGTTGGAGGCTACCTAGATGAGGTGTTGCTCCTCCAAATTGAAGGGGGGGGGGTCCTCTATGATAGAGTCGAGCCATTGCACTGAGAAGGTCAGATATCCACTTGAAGTCAAAAGAGCATCCCTTGGGTGGTCAGAGGTACCCAGCCACCTTGCTACCATTTACACACTGCTGTTTGGAAATCTCAGTCTGAGCAGTGCATACATTGACTATGGGGGAGGGGAGTAATGACACGCTGCCTCAGATCTGTTGGCTGTTCTTGGGTAAACGCAGATTGTGAACTGAAATTCCATTGCAGCAACGCGTGAGATTAAGCAGTGCCAGCTTTTATTGCGGAAAACACCTGCTCTTGTTTACACACCTGGTGTGTACCTGTAAGGTGGGTGGAGCTAGCAGAACCTGATACCTGTTGGAGCGACAAGGGGCCAGGGTCTACTGGTGTTCACTATCAGTGACATCTGTCAGTACTGGCGAACTTGCGAGAGAAAATAAACACAGGAACAGATACGTTGCTGTTGTAAAGCATATGCTGGAAAGTAAATATGGGATGGTTTTACTCCCAGATTTGTGAATGCTTTTTCTCCCTGGAGAGGCTCTACAACACAAGCCGCCTTGTGTGGAGGTCTGCAAGAGAAGTGATTCACCATGTGTCGGCAGGCTTTCATCCCGACAACTGAAAATCTGCAAAGCCTCCACGTACACTGGGAAAGGTGCAGAGAGGAATGCGCACAGATGATTCCCGAACTGCTCGTGCTGCATCAATGTGTAGGCCGAGGCATGTTCAGAAAGATGTCTTTAAGATTATGGATTATAACTGTTGAATGTTGTTTGTCTGTTGCATGTCACACCGACACATCACAGCAAATTCCTAATACATGTAAATGTATCTGGCAAATAAAGTCAATCCTTGATAGGGCAGATACAGGGAATTATCTATCCCCTATCAGCTACTATGCAAAACTGGACATCATACATATAAAAGTCACCAATGGTTAACTGAAGATCTGGTTTTTTCACTAGTGAGTGGTGTGAATCTGGGATTTTCTTCCATAGGAAGTGTTTAGGGAGAACAGAGATGTATTTAAGGGATAGCTGGATAAAATACACAAGGAAGGAAGGATTTGTAAATGGGGTCAATATGAAGGAGGAAAAGTGTAATAATTGAGCATTAACTAAGTACTAGATCCTTTTTCATAAACTAAGTAGCTCGAATCTGTGCTTCACACTGTGTTCAGTACACCATAAGGCATAGGAGTACAATAAGGCCTTTCAGCCCATCGTCTACTCTGCCATTCTATCATAGCTGATTTATTATCTATTATTTATTTTTCTTCTCAACCCCATTCCCCTGCCTTCTATCCATACCTCTGAAACCCTTACTGATGAAGAATCTATCAACCTTTGCTTTAAATATACCCAATGACTTGACCTCCACAGCCGTCAGTGGCAATGAATTCCACAGATTCACCGCTCTCTGGCTAAAGAAATTCCTCCTCATCTCTGTTCTAAAGGTATGTCCTGAGGCTGTGCTCTCTAGTCCTAGACTCTCCCACTACAGGAAATGTCTTCTCCATGTCCACTCCATCAAGGCCTTTCAATATTCGATAGGTTACAATGAGATCTCACCTCATTCTTCTAAATGCCAGTGAGTACATCACCAAACTCTCCTCAGACATTAATCCTTTCATTCCCGGAATCATTCTCATGAACTTTCTCTGGACACTCTCTAATACCAGCACATCCTTTCTTAAATAAGGGGCCCAAAACTGCTCACAATACTCCAAGTGCAGTCTGACCAAAGCCTTATAAAGCCACAGCATTACATCCCTGCTTTTATATTCTAGTCCTCTCAAAATGAATGCTAACACTGCTTTGCCTTCCTCACCACTCACTCAACCTGCATATTAACTTTTAGGGAATCCAAAATGCATAACCATACACTTCTCAACACTATATTCCATCTGCCACTTCTTTGCCCATTCTCCCAATCTGTCTAAGTCCCTTTGCAGACACCCTTCTTCCTCAACACAACCTACCCATCCACTTATCTTCATATCATCCGCAAACTTGACCACAAAGCCATCAATTCCATCATCCAAATCATTAACATATAATGTGAAAAGAAGTGGTCCCAACACGGACCCCTGCAGAATACCGCTAGTCACTGGCAGCCAATGCTTTATTTCAACTCTTTGTCTCCTGTCAGTCAGCCAATCTTCTATCCATGCTAGAATCTTTCCTGGAATACCATGCACTCTCATCTTGTTAAGCAGCCACATGTGCGCCACCTTGTCAAAGGCCTTCTGAAAATTCAAGTAAACAACACCCTCTGACTCCCCTTCATCCATCTTGCCTGTTATTTCCTCAAAGAATTCTGACAAATTTGCCAGGCAAAATTTTGCCTTAAAGAAACCATGCTGACTTCAGCCTATTTTATCATGTACCTCCAAGTACCCCGAAACCTCACCCTTAATAATGGACTCCAACATCTTTCCAGCCACTGAAGTCAGGCTAAGTTTTTTGCCGTCTTCCTCACTCCTTAAAAAGTGGATTGACATTTGCAATTTTCCAGTCCTCCAGAACCATTCCAGAATCTAATGATTTCTGAAAGATCATTACTAATGCCTCCACTATCTCTTCATCTGCCTCTTTCAGAACCCTGGTGTGTAGTCTATCTAGTCCAAGTGACTTACCTACCTTCAAACCTTTCAGCTTCTCAAGCACCTTCTCCTTAGTAATTGCAAACACTTCTGCACCTGACACTCTTACATTCCTGGCATTCTGCTAGTGTCTTCCACAGTGAAGACTGATGCAAAATACTTACTAAATTCCTCTGCCATTTATTTGTCTCCCATTACTACCTCTCCAGCATCATTTTCCAGCAGACCAATATCCACCCTAGTCTCTCTTTTACTCTTTGTGTATCTGAAAAAACTTTCTGATCCTCTTTAATATTACTGGCCAGCGTACATATTTCAGCCTTTCTCTCCTTATGGTTTTTTAGTTGCCCTCTGTTGGTCTTTAAAAGCTTCCCAATTCTCTGACTTCCCACTAATCTTTGCTGTATTATGCCCTCTTTTTTTGCTGTTATGTGGTGGTTGTCTCATCCTCTCTTTAGAATACTTCTTCAACTTTCGGATGTATTTATCCTGTGCCTTCCAAATTGCTCGAGAAATTCTAGTCATTGTTGTTCTGCTGTCGTCCCATTTCTATCAACTTTGTCAGCTCCTCTCTCATGCCTCTGTAATTCTCTTTACTCCACTATAATATTGATACATTTGACTTTAGCTTTTCCTTCTCAAATTGCAGGGTGAATTCTATCATATAAATCATAGCTGATTTATTATTCCTCTCAGCCACACTCCCCAAAACCCTTAACACTTACTACTCAAGTACCTATCAACCTCCACTGTAAATATTCCCAATGACTTCAAAGTTCAAAGTAAATTTATCAAAGTGCATATATGTCACCATGTGCATCCCTGAGATTTGTCTTCATGTGGGCATAATCAATAAATCCAAGAAACAAAATAGAATCAATGAAAGACTGCACTCAACAGGATGGACAAAAGACAACAAACTGTGCAAATACAAAAAGAAAAAATAACAAAAATAATAATAAATAAATGTAGAGAACATGAGATGAAGAGTCCTTGAAAGTGAGTCTGTGGGTTGTGGGAACAGTTCAGTGATGGGGCAAGTGAATTTGAGTGAAGTTATCCCCACTTGTAGAGGGGCAATAACTGTTCCTGAACCTGCTGGTGTGGATCCTGAAGCTCCTGTGCCTTCTTCCTGATGGCAGTTGTGAGTAGAGAGCATGACCTGGACGGTGGGGGTCCTTAGTGATGGATGCTGCTCTCCTGTGACAGCACTCCATGTAAATGTGCATTACCTGTGATGGACTGGGCTGTATCTACTAGTTTTTGTAGGATTTTCCATTCAAAGGCATCGGGGTATCCATACCAGGCTAAGATGCAGCCAGTCAATATACTCTCCACCACATATTCACAGAAATTCGTCGAAGTGTTGTCATGCCAAATCTTGGCAAACTTCTGATAAAGCAGATGAACTGCATTGCTTTCTTCATAATTGCACTTACATGCTAGGTCCTGTACAGATCCTCTGAAATGATAACACTGAGGAATTTAAACTTGCTGACCTTCTCCACCTCCGATGCCCCAATGAAGACTTGCTCATGCATGTCCAGATTCCTCCTCCTGAAGTCAATAATCAGCTCATTGGTCTTGCTGACATTGATTGATCTAGTTGATGAGAGCCAGATTTTCAGTCTCCCTCCTATATGCTGATTTGTCACCACCTTTGAATCAGCCAATGACAGTGGTGTTGTCAGCAACTTAAGTATGGCATTGGAGCTGTGGTTAGTTACACAGTCATATGTGTAAAGCAAGAACAGGAGACTGAGCACACAGCCTTGTGGTGCACCTGTGCTGATGGAGATTGCGGAGGAGATGTTGTCAATCCAAACTTGCCTCACACACAAGGCAGTTCTCCCTCAGCGCTACTCCTTTGACAGTGCTGGAGCCTCAGCACTGGCCTGCTGAAGGCATGATACTCCCTTGGCACTTTGAGTATGCCTGCAAGAAAATGGTGTCATATTTGTACTTCAGTAATAAATTTACTTTGGAATCAGAACTTTTTCAGCACCTGTCCTCTGCCGGTGTGGCTCTCCCTTATCACTGCCCGAAGAGTATTGTCCTGGTTTAATCATTCAACCCTTTGAAATGAGTCCTGAACCTGGATTCTTTATATACAAGAATGTTAATCACTGAGGCTCGAACTTTGATGGAATGTCTCAAGCTGTGTGTAGTGAGGAAGCTTTAAGAGATTGGTGGGGGGGAGGTGGAGCAAAGTTGAGTATATCACCACAGTGTCTATGTTTTAATAACAAATCAATGGAAGTAAACACTTTAGGACATTTTGGGGGTATGATACATTGTGCTGAATTACTGTTGTCCTCAAGTTGTCTGCATTAGAGCACAGAAGTGTGGGCCTCAAGTTGTCTGTGTTCCGTGCATCATACACAAAATGCTGGAGGAATTTATGAGGACTGGCAGCATCTATGGAGATGAATATTTTGGGTCAAGATCCTTCATCTTCATGAGTGCTGATGAAGGGTCGTGGCCTGATACATCGCCTGTATATTCCTCTCCATAGATGCTGCCTGACCTGCTGTGTTCTTCCAGCAATTTATGTGTTGCTCTGGATTTTTCAGCATCTCTTGTGTTTATATCTCTGTTTAGCACCTGTTGGGGTACACTATGGAGAAACAAGAGGGATTTCCACCCACAGCGTCTCCCATTTCATCACATCCCCTGGGCAGTTGGAGATCTGAGTTACAGGGAAAGGTTGAACAGGTTTGGACTTTATTCCCTGAAGTGTAGGAGAGTGAGGGGAGATTTGAGGGAGGCATACAAAATTATGAGGGGTATGGAGAGGGTAAATGCAAGCAGGCTTTTTCCACTGAGGTTGGGTGAAACTGGAACTAGAGGTTATAGCTGAAAGGTGAAATGTTTAAGGGGAAGCCGAGGGGGAACTTCTTCACTTAGAGGGTGGTGAGAGTGTGGAACAAGCTGCCGGCACAAGTGGTGGATGTGGATTTGAGTGCAACATTTAAGAGTGTTTTGGACAGGTAAGTGGATGGGAAAGGTATGGTGGACTACAGATGAGTCAATGGGCCTTTTTCTGTGGTATAACGCTCTATGACTCTAGAGTAAAGAGAAAAATAGCCCTTCTGTTTACTTTATTACCTAGATGGGCTGAAGAACCTCTTTCTGTGCTGTAACGCTGTATGACTGCAGACACTAACATGGAGAAAAGTCACAGAAACATACTCAGTAATGAACAGTCCCAATGATACAGGTAGTAGACTCACTGCTTCACAGCACTAGAGTCCTGGGTATAAGACCACAGAAGCAGAATTAGGCCATTAAGTCTGCCCTGCCATTCTAACATGGCTGATTTATTACCCCTCTCAACCCGATTCTCCTGCCTTCTCCCTGTAATCATTGACACCCTGTCAACCCCTACTTTAAATATACCCAATGACTTGGCCCCCACAGGTATCCATGGCAATGACCGTGTAAGTATTGAACCATTTCCTGCTTTGAGAGACAAGATGCACCCTTAATAGGGGAGGATTATCCAGTTTTCCGAAGTTGATGGCACCATCAATCCTTGGGTTATGGCCATTCAGGTAATGGAAGTTAGTCGTTACATAATTCACAAATTACCACCTGAAACTTTGAGGTACAGAGTAAAATTCACTGCTGGACTTCATGAACATTTTATACATTAATCAATGCATGTTTCTTGGTGCATGTGCAAATGACAAGGCTTCACATTCAGGAAAATCGCAATACCATAAGACAACATAGGAGTAGAATTAGACCTCTCAGCCCATCGAGTCTGCCCTGCCATTCTATTATGGCTGATTTATTATCCCTCTCAACCCTATTCTCCTGATTTCTCCGAACCTATCAACCTCCACTTTAAAAATACCCAAATCACTTGGCTTGCACAGCTGTGTGTGACAATGAATTCCGCAGATCCTGACCTTGGGTTTGTCTATGGAGTTTGCATGTTTTCCTTGTAACTACATGAGTTTCCTCCGGATTATCTGGTTTCCTCCCACATTCCAATGATGTACGGGATGATAAATTAATTGCCAGTTGTAAAGTCCCCCAAGCGTCTTGGTGAGTGGAAGAATCTTCTGGTTGAGATGGCACAGAGCTGTGGTGTCCATCAGGTCATGGCTCAGACTTACAGTTGAAGTCAGAAGTTTACATACACCTTAGCCAAATACATTTAAACTTAGTTTTTCAAAATTCCTGACATTTAATCCTAGAAAACATTCCCTGTCTTAGCTAAGCTAAGATCACTACTTTATTTTAAGAATGTGAAATGTCAGAATAATCAGAATAATAATAGAGAGAATAGACAATAGACAATAGGTGCAGGAGTAGGCCATTCGGCCCTTCGAGCCAGCATCACCATTCACTGTGATCATGGCTGATCATCCACAATCAGCACCCTGTTCCTGCCTTCTCCCCATATCCCTTGACTCCGCTATCTTTAAGAGCTCTATCTGACTCATTTTTGAAAGAATCCAGAGAATTGGCCTCCACTGCCTTCTTAGGCAGAGCATTCCACAGATCCACAACCCTCTGTGTGATTTCCTCAACTCCGTTCTAAATGGTCTACCCCTTATTCTTAAACTGTGGCCTCCGGTTCTGGACTACCCCAACATCAGGAACATGTTTCCTGCCTCTAGCGTGTCCAATCCCTTAATAATCTTATATGTTTCAATCAGATCCCCTCTCATCCTTCTAAATTCCAGTGTATACAAGCGCAGTCGCTCCAATCTTTCAACATATAACATTCCCACCATCCCTGGAATTAGAGACCAAAACTGCACGCAATACTCCAGGTGGGGTCTCACCAGGGCCTTGTACAACTGCAGAAGGACCTCTTTGCTCCTATACTCAACTCCCCTTGTTATGAAGGCCAACATGCCATTAGCTTTCTTAACTGCCTGCTGTACCTGTATGCTTACTTTCAGTGACTGATGAACAAGGACACCCAGATCTCGTTGTACTTCCCCTTTTTCTAACTTGACACCATTCAGATAGTAACCTGCCTTCCTGTTCTTGCCACCAAAGTGGATAACCTCACATTTATCCACATTAAACTGCATCTGCCGTGCATCTCACATAAAAGTTGCTGGTGAACGCAGCAGGCCAGGCAGCATCTCTAGGAAGAGGTGCAGTCAATGTTTCAGGCCGAGACCCTTCGTCAGGGCTAACTGAAGGAAGAGTGAGTAAGGGATTTGAAAGTTGGAGAGGGAGGGGGAGATCCAAAATGATAGGAGAAGACAGGAGGGGGAGGGATGGAGCCAAGAGCTGGACAGGTGATAAGCAAAAGGGATACGAGAGGATCATGGGACAGGAGGTCCGGGAAGAAAGACAAGGAGGGTGGGGGGACCCAGAGGATGGGCAAGGGGTATATTCAGAGGGACAGAGGGAGAAAAAGGAGAGTGAGAGAAAGAATGTGTGTATAAAAATAAGTAACAGATGGGGTACGAGGGGGAGGTGGGGCATTAACGGAAGTTAGAGAAGTCGATGTTCATGCCATCAGGTTGGAGGCTACCCAGACGGAATATAAGGTGTTGTTCCTCCAACCTGAGTGTGGCTTCATCTTTACAGTAGAGGAGGCCGTGGATAGACATGTCAGAATGGGAATGGGATGTGGAATTAAAATGTGTGGCCACTGGGAGATCCTGCTTTCTCTGGCGGACAGAGCGTAGGTGTTCAGCAAAGTGGTCTCCCAGTCTGCGTTGGGTCTCGCCAATATATAAAAGGCCACATTGGGAGCACTGGACGCAGTATATCACCCCAGCCGACTCACAGGTGAAGTGTTGCCTCACCTGGAAGGACTGTCTGGGGCCCTGAATGGTGGTAAGGGAGGAAGTGTAAGGGCATGTGTAGCACTTGTTCCGCTTACACGGATAAGTGCCAGGAGGGAGATCAGTGGGGAGGGATGGGGGGTACGAATGGACAAGGGAGTCGCGTAGGGAGCGATCCCTGCGGAATGCAGAGAGAGGGGGGGAGGGAAAGATGTGCTTAGTGATGGGATCCCATTGGAGGTGGTGGAGGTTACGGAGAATAATATGTTGGACCCGGAGGCTGGTGGGGTGGTAGGTGAGGACCAGGGGAACCCTAATCCTAATGGGGTGCCGGGAGGATGGAGTGAGAGCAGATGTACGTGAAATGGGGGAGATGCGTTTAAGAGCAGAGTTGATAGTGAAGGAAGGGAAGCCCCTTTCTTTAAAAAAGGAAGACATCTCCCTCATCCTAGAATGAAAAGCCTCATCCTGAGAGATTAACTTTATTTGTCACATGAACATCGAAACATCCAGTGAAATGTGTCTTTCGTGTCAACGAACAGCGTAGTCCGAGAATGTGCTGGGAGCAGCCCACAAGAGTTGCCATGCCCACATGCCCACAACTTTTTAATCCTGACTCATATGTCTTTGGAATGTGGGAGGAAACCCACACAGTCACGGGGAGAATGTACAAACTCCTTTCAGACAGCGGCAAGGAATTGAGCTCTGATCGCTGGTGCTCTGAAGAGTTGTACTAATCGTGCCGCCCAAGAAGAGACTTTTATTTTGAAAAGGACCTTTGTGTGGAATGCTAATCGTGGCTGGTTGATGGATCTACCCTTCCCCCAACTCCCCCCCACCTTCCAGGTCTCTCACTCCTCCTTCCCCACCCTATTAATACCAGCCCACTCCATTTCTCTGCCCACCCAAGCTCAGAGGCAGCAGCTGTATGTTAATGCACAGTAACAATGAACAGAAACCTGATCTGACCAGGCCAGGCTTGGTAAGAGTGACACAGAGGCTTCAGCTGACTGTTTGCACACCTGCTGTCTGGCTTTTCCTATTGCTGCCCAGGGAGAGAAAAAAAGTTTTGTTTTTATAACCAAAGACAAATTATCCCAACCTTCCTTTAAAACAAAGATGCATTTTGTGAACTGCCATAGGTGGGGTGGGGGGTGGGAAATTTAACTGCGATTTCATCTCCCAGTCTTTTCAAAATGCCGCTCAGTGGCTGAGAGTTTTACTGGAGGGGGAGTGTGGGAAATCAAAGTTAGGGCCTAAAGGTATAAAATAAAGACAAATGATTAGCTGTATTTGTCACATGTACAGCAAAGCATATAGAGAAATGCATCATTTATGTCAAATTAAATCAGCGAGGATGTGCTGGGGGACAACCTTCAAGTGTCACCATGTTCCTGGCGCCAACATAGCATGCCCACAACTCACTAACTCTTACCCGTACATCTTTAGAATGTGGGGGGAAACCAGAGCACCCAGAGGAAACCCACATAGTCGTGAAGAGAATGTACAAACTCCTACAAACTGTGATGGGAATTGAACCCCGATCAGTGATTGATGGCAGTGTGAAGCAATGGCGCTAACCACTACGCCGTCACGGTAATGGTAATTCAGCGTCATCTGTGCACTGTGGCTCTTTGGTTCACGCTCCAAGTACAGATGTGTGATTCATTGAGGGCGCCAGAAGGGTTGAACCCCTCATCAAAGACTCAGTCCAAGCTGATTTTTCTTCTTCTTCTTCATCTTAGCCCTTCATCCCTACAGGGGCATAGGCCACTGATAGCAGCTTGCCAGAGTCCTCGGTCCTGAGCCAGTCTTTCAAATTTTCCCATCGTCCTCTCCCAGGGATGAGTTCTTTGGAGCTTCTGTTGGCATTACTATAGCTCTGGGTTTTGAAGGGATGGGGTTGCTAGACCCATGTCCAATCCTCCTTTCACAGCCAGGCTTAGGACTGTCCATGGCAAAGTTCCGTGTAGGTTTTCCATACATGTTTCAGGAACACTCCAATGCCTGTAAATGTTTTGGGAGGAATTGAGTTTGTGAAATATTTTGCTGAATTACTACTCTCTCCCATCTGATCAGAATCAGGTTTGTTATCACTGACACGTTATGAAATGTGTAGTTTTACGGCAGTAGTACAGTGCAAAATTACTGCAAGTTACAATAATATATTTTAAAAATATATAAATAGTGCAAAATAATGGAGTAGTATTCATAGACTGTTCATGTACTGTTCAGAAATCTGATGGCGGAGAGGAAGAAGCTGTTCCTAAAATGTTAAGTATGCCTCTTCAGGCTCCTGTCTATCCTGCTTGATGAGAACATGCCAGGTCCTGAAGGTGAGGGTCCTTGATGATGGATGCCACCTTCTTGAGGCTTCACCTTTTGAAGATGTCCTCAATAGTGGGGAGGGTTGTGGCCATGATGGAGCTGACTGAGATTGTTTGGTGGTGCGGCTCATTGTGCTGGAAGGGCCTGTTCCATGCTGTATCTTTACATAAATAAATATAATCAGTCGCAAGTCTAATCGTTTTTGAAAGTAAATCCTCCCTGATTTTTTGGGTAAATATTAATTTTTTAACCAACTTTACTAAAATCGACGTTACTCATCAGCACACCCCAGTTAATTTGCAGTGCTTCCTCAGTTTTAACTGTGACTGCATTTCAAAAGTAATTTGTCCATCCTGAAATCTAAGTCTTTTAAGTACCTGCTGTACTGTGCTGCATGCTTATAAAAACTGCCGGCCCACAAGATAATTGTGGTTAGCTCCTTGTCCTGTTTATAACATTGAATTATTTCAATGATGAGCAGTGTGCAGTGGGAAAACCATAAATGGGGAGTAAGGTGAGAGGAAGATACGTACATCAGGTGGGGTCTCAGCTCCGTTTTGCTATACAGTGAGACTTGTTGGAAAGTTGTAAGCATATGGTATCAGATCAGATATGGATGGCCCTTTCTGAAAGAAAAAAAATGTTAATTAAAATCAGAAAAAGAATCCTATACTTATTAACCATACACACGAGAGTTTCTGCAGATGCTGGAAATCCAGTGTAATTCAAACACAAAAAGCTGGAGGAAATCAGCACATCAGGCAACATCTATGGAGAGTTGATGCTTAAAGTTCAAAGTAAGTTTATTATCAAATGTTGCCAGTTACAACTCTGAGATTGATTTTCTTGCGGACATTCACAGTAAATAGAAAGATACATCTTTGAATCAATGAAAGACCGTACACAAGTTGGACAAACAACTCGTGCAAAAGACAACAAACTGTGCAAATACAGAAAGTAAAGTAATGATAAATAAATAAACAACAAATACCAAGAACGTGAGATGAAGAGTTCATAGGTTGTGGGAACAGTTCAGTGTTGGAGTGAATGAAGTTATCCGATGAGGGGTTTCAGGCAGACCCTTCACCGGGATCTTGCACAACCCTCAGCAGGTCGAGCAGCAACTGTGAAGGAAAAGGACTCGTGGATTTTCCAGGTTGAAACCCTGGAGCAGGGCTGGTAAGACTGTGGATCGATCAAACTGCAGTGCAAAATCAGTTTGATAATTCAGATGGAAAGAAACTGCTCTGGTGGGAGAATTCAGAACATGAAGGCTTGAAAATTAAGCATAGGTTGTCAAGGGGCGTAGGTTATGAAGCTTCATAGAGCTGGTAGCGGAAATCTGAAGCTCTTCACCACTAGTATCCGGGAATAATCCTCTCATCCATTGGTAGGGAAATCTGATATCCTTACTCTGCAGATATAGTACAAATACGAGGTTTGCAAAATAGTTTTATACTGATTTTCAGCAGCCAGTTTTCATCCTGAAATAAGAGATAATTCATGGCACAAATCTGCAGACGCTGGAAATCCAAGCAACACACACAAAATGCTGGAGAAGCTCAGCAGGCCAGGCAGCCTCGATGGAAAAAAGTAAACAGTTGACTAGAGGCTGCCTGGCCTGCTGAGGTCTTCCAGCATTTTGTGTGTGTTGGTAATTCATGGCAGTTGAGTTGAAAGACTAGAGTAGATGTGCAGAGGAAGTTCCCTATGGCGGGGGAGTATAAGACCATAGAACACAAACTCAGAATTGTGGGGGGGAGGGTGTCCTTTTAGAACGGAGATGACGGTGGATGCTATGACTTTATATGTAGTTATGGCTGAAATTGATTCTTGATTAGTCAGGACATGAAGGGATATGGGGAAAAGGCAGGGGACTGGGGCTGAGGGGGGAAGTGGATCAGCCATGATGAAATGGTAGAGCAGACTTGATGGGCCGAATGGCCTAATCCTCCTCCTATGTCTTATGGTCCTATGGTATTATTATTAGAATATGTTGGTCTAGAACGATGCACAAGTGAATACTTTTTTCAGTGCAAAACAAGTGAAAATTAGGTATATGCAGGGTGTAACATGATTGCAACCATATCCAAATCTTGAAATTTGTGTGCCTCTGATCTATGGCTTTCAAGGGGGCTGCAAGGAAAAAACTTTGAAGCAGAAAGGGGTTAAAGATCAGGATTTCTCTACCAGTCATGGAATTACAAGAAAAAGGTTTATGAGATAGCTGGAAGGACCTGATACCATGCTGAATCTCTAAAGTAAATTAAAGTTAAAGATTTGCACTGTTTTGGGCAAGGAGCTGGGGAAATTGCTCTATTTAGAATGGGCACATATTCAGTGGGCCAAAGGGCTTCCTTTGTACCACAGTTGGTTGATTGTAGAACAGCTTAGGGAGGGTAAGTAGCTATTCTTGTTTGTAGTGACTCCGTTGCTTTCAGCAGCACAGACCCATAGACAACGGGGCTGAAGATCTTTCCTGTGGATTAAAGCCTGCCTTGAGCATTAAAAGTACATTCTGGGCACACTAATATGACCCCAGTATTTACTTTGACTTCTACCCCTCTTCCTTTCCAGTCCTGATGAAAGGTCTCAGCCCAAAACACAGATGCTGTATAACCTGCAGCATTTTCTGTGTCCTGAGTCTACTTTGCCCTGGTGTACAATTCCCAAGTGCTGTTGACAGACTCTGGCACCACCTAGTGTTCTCAACTCAAACTGACAACTGCATTTTAAATCCTTCCACGTTGTCACTTGACTTTGATTGTAGTCAGAATCAGAATTAGAATCTGGTGTCACGAAATTTGTTGTTTTGCTGCAGGAGTCCATTGCAATACATAAGAATTGCCGAGTTAAAATGGGAAACATGTAAAATAAATGAGTAGTGCAAGAGGAGTGGTGAAGTAGTTTTCATTGTCCATTCAGAAATCTGATGGCGGAGGGGAAAAAGCTGTTCCCAAAAACATTGAGAGTGCGTCTTCAGGCTCCTGGACCTCCTCCTTGATGGTAGCAATGAGAAGAGGGCACAAAAAGAGAGAGAATGGGGGTCCTTATTGATGGATACCGCCTTCTTGAGGCACCACCTTTTGAAAATGTCCTCAGGCTGGGGAGGCTAGTGCCCATGATGGAGCTGACTGAGTTTACAACTTCCGGCAGGTTTTTCTGATCCTGTGCGGTAGCCCCCACCCCCATACCAGACGGTGGTGCAGCCAGTCAGACTGCTTTCCACAGTACATCTACAGAACATTGTTGGATATTTGGTGACATACCAAATCACCTCAAGCTCCTAATGAAGTATAGCTGCTGCCTTTGTAATTGCAGCAATATATTGGGCCCAGGATAGATCTTAAGAGATGTTGACACCCTTGAACTTGAGAGAGCTGCTTTCTTGACCTTAGGTTGTCCTAGCACCTTACAGCCAAGAGCTACTTTTTGAAGTGTCTCTGTTGTAATATGGACACAGAACAGCCAATTTGTGTACACCTAGCTCAGACAACCCTGATATCACCTGCTTGTGGTTGTGGGATAAATAATAACCCCACAACAATATTGATAATTTTCCTGCTCTCCCCTTCAACATAACAACCTTCTCATGCCTAAGAAGCCAGGTGGGACTTTGTTTTAATGTCTCAGAGTTTGGCACTACCTCAAACATTGCTCCAGTTAGTCCCACTGCCATTCACATAATTAGACCCTCCTTTGAAACTTTCCCTGTGCTTGGGCTCCCTCAGAATAGCACAATGCTCTTCCAGTGGCATAAGAGCTCTGGACTGGGATTTGAACCCAGAACTTTAGGAATTGTGCTACTCACTGAACTAAAGCTAATGAGAGCCACAGAGCTGTGTTGCACAGAAAACAAACCCTTCAGCCCAACTCCTTCATGCTGACCAAATGCCTAACTGAGCCTGAATTTGGCCCACATCCCTCTAAACCCTTCCTATCCATGTACCTGCCCAAATGTTAATTTTCTTAACTGTATCCATCTCTGTACCACTTTCTCTGGTAGCATGTTCCATTTACCCACTAACCTCTGTGTGGAAAATGTAACTCTGCAGGTTCCTTTTAATCTTATAAACCACATGCGCGAGGTTGTGCGCTCACACACACACACACACACACACACACACACACACACCGACACACACAGGTAAAGGTATCCCCCGCTTTACGAAAGTTTGCTTTACGCCACTTCACTTTTACGAAAGACCTACATTAGTACCTGTTTTTGCTAACTGAAAGAAATCCGGAGGATTTTCGCTTTTACGAAAAGAAGTGAAAAGCCAAAATAGCGTTCAGCGTTTGTTTTGCAGCGAGCCGTTATAGAGCTTTGAACTGCGTGAGATTTTCACTACGATTGACAGAGCTGCAACGATTACAGAAAAGTATGACTTTGATTTTGAAAGGGCTTGTAGGTATAGGGCAGGTTTGCAGGATGCTTTGAGTGCTTACAAAGAACTGTATGATAGAAAAATGCGTGAACCTTCCAGTGTGCTTGCTGTCTTCCCGATTCTGGTAAGTGAAACTACACAGTACATATATTTTTCTACTTTATATAGGCTGTGTATTTATCATATCATATTCCTGCTTTTACTATATGATAGTGTTATTTTAGGTTTTATGTGTTATTTGGTATGATTTGGTAGGTTATTTTTCGGGTCCGGGAACGCTCAAAAATTTTTCCCATATAAATTAATGGTAATTGCTTCTTCACTTTACGGCATTTCGGCTTACGCAAGGTTTCATAGGACCGCTCTACTTTCGGATAGCAGGGGAAACCTGTATTGCCTTCATCTAAACATTAAAAATTAAAGATAATCTTTATTTGTCACATGTACATTGAAATACACAGTGAAATACATCATTTGAGTCAACGACCAACGGAGTTGAGGATGTGCTGGGGGCAGCCTACAGGTGTCACCATGCTTCTGACACCAAAATAACATGCCCACAACTTATTTAGACTGTGCAAGGAAACTGAAGCACACAGAGGAAACTGGCATGGTCACAGAGAGAATGTACAAACTCCTTACAGACAGCGACGGCAACTGAAGCCTAATCTTACTACTGGCGCTGTAGAGCACTGAGCAAACCACAATGCTATCGTGCCACTCAGTATTGGTCCTAACCTTGTCTTTTGCTTATCTTCCACAGGCAACCACTCATCGGGATGACGCAACAAGTGTCCACTCTAGTTTGACAGGTCTGCCCACTGTGGTCTCTGCAGCCTTAGCAGCAGCCGGACTCAACCACCAGGCTCAGGATGTGTGCCGAGGTAAGGTGAAGCGAAAGTGATACCTTTCTAATCAATTCCACTGAGATGTCACTGCCGTATTTATTTATTTTTGTGAATTTATAGATTTTTATGTCTTTGCACCTGTACTGCTGCTGCAAAACAACAATTCTCATGTCATATGTCAGTGATACACGGTAGCATGGCAGTTCGCGTGATGCTATTACAGCTCGGGCCGTTGGAGTTCAGTTCCAGCATCCTTTGTAAGCAAATGTGTATGTTCCTTCTTGTGAGTGCGGGGGTTTTCTCTGGGTGCTCTGGTTTCCTCCCACAGTCTAAAGAAGTACCGGTTAGTAGGTTAATTGGTCCTGTGATTAGGCTCGGGTTATATCAATGGGTTGTTGGGCAGGGCAGCTCGAAGGGTCAGAAGAGCCTCTGCATCTGTAAATAAACAGATTATAGAAAGGTACAGCACAACAACTGGCCATTTGGCCCATCTAGTCCATTCTGAACCATTTAAACTGCCTACTCCCATCGACTACTTGTCAACACTCTCACAACCCTCTGAGTGAAGAAGTTCCCCTTCATGTTCCCCTTAAACTTTTCACCTTTCACCCCGAACCCATGACCTCTGGTTGTAGTCCCACCCAAGTTCAGGGGAAATGCCTGCTTGTGTTTACCCTACCTATACTCCTCATAATTTTGTTTACATCTAGTCAATCTCCTCTCATTGTTCTACATTCCAAGAAATAAAGTCCTAACCTATTCAATCTTTCTTTGTAACTCAGGTCCTTCAGATCCAGCAACATCCTTATAAATTTCCTCTGTACTCTTTTGATATTACTTGCATCTTTCCTGTTCGTAGGTGACCAAGGCTGCACACAGTACTCCGAATTAGCATCACCAACTTCAACATAACATCCCATTTCATGTACTCAATACTCTGATTTATGAAGACCAATGTACCTTAATAAATAAAATTTGGTACATGCTGCAGTATAAGCAGAAAGAGTATAAGGTGTGGAATTCGGGGGTTATGGATGGTTTCTCCAGTTGGTTGTTGAGTTAGAGATTGATGTGAGAGACAGCATTGAGTCAATGGGCCGATCGATCTTCCCTTTTGTTGTAGATGGTATGAAAGAAATCTTTCCTGCATTGTAGTGATTTATACATTCAGTGTCATAGAAGCATCAGATGGGATGAATCATGGCTTTGTTTGTTTTCAAGGAAGGTTAGGCAAGACACAATGTTGATCCTGACTAAGTGAAGCTGAGTGCTTCTCCTTTAAGATCCCTTTTGTTTTGGCTGAACTTTGACTGTCTTTTTTATAGAAGAAGAGTACAGTACAGGAACAGGCCATTCGCCCCACAATGTTGTGCCAAACCAATTAAAAAGCAAATCAAAAGTACCCAAACACCAATCCTTCCTATCTACACCATGTATATATCCCTCCATCTTCCTTATATCAATGTGCCTATGCAAACATCTCTTAAAATCCTCTAATGTATTTGACTCTACCACCATACCAGCCAGCGCATTCCAGGCATCTGGTACTCTCTGAGTAAAAAAACCTACTCCTCACATTCCCCTCAAACCTACTCTCTCTCACCTTCAATGCATGCTCTCTGCTATTAGATATTTTTACCCTGGGAAAAAGATACAAAGACACTCTCTGTCCACTCTATCTATGCCTCTCATAATCTTGTAAATCTGTATCAGCTCTCCCCTCAGCCTCCGGCACTCCAGAGAAAACAACCCAAGTTTATCCAGCCTCTTGTGATAGCATATGTCCTCTAAACCAGGCAGCATCTGGTAAATCTCTTCTGCACCCTCTCCAAAGCCTCAACATCCTTCCTATAGTGGGGTGACCAGAACTGTGTGCAATACTCCAGATGTGGACTAACCAGAGTTTTATAAAGTTGCAACATCACCTCCTGACTTTCGAACTCAATGCCTTGACTAACAAAAGCAAGTATTCCATAAAGCCTTCCTAAACACCTTATCCACCTGTGTAGCCACTTTCAAGGAGCTATGGATTTAGATCCCAGGATTTTCTCTGCTCAGCTAAAGACCTTGCCTTTAACAATGTACTGTCTCCTTACATTTTCCATACTGAGGTGCAACACCTCACATTTATCTGGGTTAAACTCCATCTGCTATTTCTCAGCCCATATCTGCAAATGGTCTATATCATACTGTATTCGTTGCCAGTCCTCTGCACTTTCCACAGCTCCACCAATCTTGGTATCATCCACAAAGTTACTAACCCACCCATCTACGTTTTCATCCAGGTCATTTATACACATCACAAGCAGCAGAGGTCCCAGTGCAGATCCCTGTGAAACACCACTAATTGCAGACTCCAGCTTTAATAAGTCCTTTCAACCACTGTCCTCTCTCTTCTATGCGCAAGCCAGTTCTGAATCCACACAGCCAATTCACCGTGGATCCTATACATCTTAATCTTCTGGATTAGCCTCCCATGGGGAACTTAGTTCTGGGCTCTCTTTTTGTATCACAATATCAAATTTTATATGATCACATTTCTAAGAATGTTTCAGTTGTGTAAGTTGTCAATTAGCTCCATGAAATACGGCAAAAAAATTAAGCTTCTTGACTGATAGTGGTCTTGATATATTTTAGCTGCTTTCACGTCAGGATCGCAGGCACTCTCTTCCACCATCTCCACGGAGACCAAAGGAGATGAGAAGGAGAAGGAGAACAGCTTGAGCTCCCAGCTGGAAGATGACTTGTCTGAGGATGACGATGGCGAGGATCACAGGAAAGACAAATCAGGACGCAGCCGATCAAGGTAAAGAAGGCATGGGGAGATTTAACGTTGACAAAAGCACAAAAGAGGTCATTATCAACTATAGATTTGCTCAGGTTTAATACTTAAACCCCGAGCTGTGCCCAAGTATTTTTCATCATCTAATCATCACCATAAGTATAATAATCGCACATAAATTATTAGTAAATGAGTCATCCTTACCTCAGTAAAATATTTAGCAGGCCAGAAGGTCACAGTTCAATTCTGAATGTTGTGGCATGGTAATGTAGCAGTTAGCACAACTCTTTACAACGTCAGCTATGAATGGATCAGAGTCAAATTCCCACTGCTTTCTGTAAGGAGTTTGTATGTTCTTCCTATGACTGCATGGGTTTCCTCTGGGTGCTCTGGTTTCCTCTCACATTCCAAAGATGTATGGATTAGGGTTATTAAGTTGTGGGCATGCGATGTTGTTGCTGGAAGCATGGCGGAACCTGTGGGCTGCCCCCAGCACGTCCTCAGATATTTTGGTCATTCAAGATTCAAGATTGTTTAATGTCATTTCCTGTACACAAGTGTAAAGGAGAATGAAATAATTGTTACTCCAGATCCAATGCAGCACAAAATAACACAATCAAATAAAGAACATAATAACAATAATAATAATAATAAACACAATAAATATAAATACATTAAATTAACTTATATAGATAGATTGGTTGTATATATAAAGTGATGCCAGGCTGGACATAAAGTAACTGATGGAAATATTGAAGTATTTGTGGAGTAAGTGGATGGAGGTATTGATCAGTCTGACTGCTTGGGGACAGTAACTGATTTTGAGTCTGGTGGTCCTGGTGTGGATGCTACGTAGTCTCCTCCTTGATGGGAGTGAGACAAACAGTCCATGAGCAGGATGGGCGGGATCATTCATGATTTTACTGGTCCTTTTCTGGCACCCTTCTGTATTTATGTATGTCCTTGATGGTGGGTAGGCTAGTGCAGTAATGCATTGGGCAGTTTTGATAACTCATTGGAGAGCCTTCCTGACCACCACAGCACAGTTTCTGTGCAGTGCAGTGATACAGCGTGTTAGGACAAACAATGTATTTCACTGTATATTGAAATATACATGTGACAAATAAAGCCAATCTTTACTTTATTAGATTTGTACCCAATCCAAACTGAACCTTAGAAACAAATAGAGGTCATTAGAGCAGTGAGAATTTGCACTACCCGTAGCATAGCAATGCTGCCCTCATGCCAGATTAAGAGATGATCATTGTGAAGCCCTTCAGGAAGCGAGGCCATGGAGTGACCAAATAAAGATCAATGAGTCCTACCTGTCCCAGTGGTATCTCATGAATGTTTCCCATAACCTTTCCTGTTTCATGATGTCTTTCCAATAGCTACTGGACCACAACTGCACTCGATACTCCAAGTGTGATCTCATCATTGACTTGCACAGTTCCACATTACATCTTTAGGAACTGTTTGCTTTCTATCAAGGTCCATACAAAAGGAAATGCTGAGACTTTATAAGACATTGATCAGAGAACATTTGGAGTTTTGTGGGCCATTTGGGCCCCATATCTAAGAAAAAAGTGCTGGCGTTTGAGGTGGTCTAGGACCACTGGACACAGATAGATTCTTGATTAGTCAAGGTCAAAGGGTTTGGAGAGAAGGCAGGAGAATGTGGTTGAGAGGGATAATAAATCAGCCATGATGGAATGGTGTAACATATTCGATAGGCCAAGTGACCTAATTCTGCTCCTGTGTCTTAAGTTTTTGTATTTAACTGAGTACACCTTTCGCCACAGGTAGATGCAAAGATCTCATAATACATTATCAAAGAAAGGCAATGACATTCTCCTCGGTGTCTTGGAGCCACAAGTTATCTCCTAATCAACATCACTAAAATAGATGGTCACATCGGCTGAATATTAGAGTAGATTCATCTCCTGTATCTTGCTCCTTTTATTGTAAGGAATAACAGTTTATTCTGAATTCTGTTGTTGTTTTTAACTTGTATTCCCTCAATATTGCAATGAATTGATCTGTATAACAGTATGCAAATACCTCAGTACACATGACAATGATAAACCAAGTTAACAGTTTACCACATACAACAAATACTAGCATTAAATATATTTGAAAAAAGGCCCATCATTATCAGACCTGCACAGTCTCTACCCAACCGACAGGAGTCATCTGCTACTCATTTCCAACTCATCACCTGCAGTCTGTTTAAACCCAGCTCTTATCCACAGTACTTGTTCACCCATCGAACCAGCCAGTTGCTCTTAGCCTTCAGTTATCTTGTCATGTTTATTATCTGTTCTCTCTTTTTTTGTGGCTTGTTATTTTGCAGTTTATTAGTAAAATATCGTTCACTGCTAAATTGTCTCTGCTGCTCTGCTTTTGGGTCAAGCCTCCTCTACATTTCCTGACAATTTTTGTTTCTTATGCTGTCCTTCATAGCTCGCTGGAGTAGAGAATGCCAAAGATTCAAACCTTTGAGTGAAGCAATTTCTCAGTATGTGTCCTCCTACTCTGGTTTAAGCTCTTAATGATCCATCCCTCTCAGTCTTAAACCTCTGCAAGATCTTGTTCAGTGTGGCTCAGAATCCACAAACATGGTCAGTGACCAGGTGAATCTTGGAGCTGGAAGAGCATCCATCTCAGCGCCAAGTTCTGGGATGGACTGTGTGCCCGTGGGTGGGGGAGGAGTGGTGTTGATGGGAATGAGCCAGGGTCTTACCTTCCCCCTGAACCAGAGGCTCAGAGGTGTCCGCTGTAACAATCAGCCTCACTAACCCCTGCTCAGACACAACAAAGCATCACAGATCTTTTGGTGCCCTGACCATTGACTTCATAGGCAGTAAGGTGATACACACTCAGTGGTCATTCATGTACACTTGCTCGATAATGCAAATATCTAATCAGCCAATCACGTGGTAGTAACAGCATGCAGACACGCTCAAGAGGTTCAGTTGTTTTGACCAAACATCAGAATGGGGAACCCTCCTCTACACTCCCTGACAATCATACCTGTTGGATTTCTGAGAGGGCAATCTGAAAGGGAAGTTTCTGGAAACAAAATGTTAAAGGTACAGAACCTGTTTGGATTTGTTCCAGCAATCACGAGGACGATGACTTGAATCCAGAGCAGAAGGCTGAGCGAGAGAAGGACCGGCGGATGGCAAACAACGCCCGTGAGCGCCTCCGTGTACGGGACATCAATGAGGCGTTTAAGGAACTGGGTAGGATGTGTCAGCTTCACATGAAGAATGATAAACCACAGACAAAACTTCTGATCCTCCACCAGGCTGTCTCTGTCATTCTGGGGCTGGAGCAACAAGTCAGAGGTTAGTTGGAGAAATATACAACCTGTCACACATTTGGTCACTTGCACAAAACATATAACATTGTGCTCTATTGTTGAGATTTGGTCCCACTGACTTCTGTGCGTATGCACTTTAAGTCACCAAGCTCTCAATGGGATCAATCCGTGTAATAGGGGGTCAGTTAGTTCACTTTAAGAATCAAGTCATGTCAAGTTTATTGTCATATAACTATCATCATGTATAAACTGTCAAATGAGACAAAGTTCTCTGGAACAGGATGTAAAGCACAGTGGTAAACACAACACACAATAACTTAGGAAAGTAAGGATAAAATCTACAGATGAATTATGCATAAATAAATAAAGTGCGTAAATGAAATAATATCAGATACAGAACAGATTAACTGGTGACACTTTGAATGTGATGCAGCAGTGAGTTCAGAAGCCTAATGGCCTGAGGGAAGAACCTGTTTCCCATCCTGACTCTTCTTGTTTTTATGCATCGGAGTCTCCTGCCTGAAGGTAGAAAGTCAAAGAGGATGCTGGACGGATGGATGGGATCCTTGATAATACTAAGGGCCCTGAGTACTGATAAATGTCCCCTATCATCCGTTCAGGCGTCCTCACTGTCCTCTGTAGGGACATCCAGTCCGATGCTCGGTGGCTCCCATACCAAATGGCGATGCAGCTTGTCAGGACACCCTCAATGGTGCTCCTGTAAAATTCAGTTAAAATGTGGGGGTGGGGAAAGGGAAGCCTCGCTTGTTTCAATCTCCTTCGGAAGTGCCTTCTTGTTCAGGGAGGTGATGTTGAGGGACATTAACAAGAATGTAAGAAATGAGTACGGGTGTGAATCATGATTGATCTTAAACACTTTCTCACCCATTCCCCATATCCCTCCATTTCCCCCGTATCTATACCCTCAATCTCGACCTTGAATGAGTTCGGTAAATAAACATCCACAATGTTCAAAGTTCAAAATAAGTTCATTATCAAGTACATATATATGACCATGTACAACCCAGAGATCCATTTTCATGAGGCCATTCACAGTAAATCCAAGAAATATAATAGAGTCAATGAAAGACAACACCCAATAAGACAGACAAGCAACCAGTGTGCAGAAGACAACAAACTCTGCAAATACAGAAGGATAAAAAAAAAATGAGCAATAAATATTGAGAACATGAGATTAAGAATCCTTCAAAGTAAGTCCATTGGTTTTGGGAACAGTTCATTGATGGGCGAGTGACGTTGAGTGAAATTGTCCACACAGGTTCAGGAGCCTGATGGTTGTGGGGTAGTAACTGTTCCTGAGGCTCCTGTACCTTCTACATGATGGCAGCAGTGACAAGAGAGCAGGGTCTGAGTAGGGTGGGTCTTTGAGGATGGAAGCTGCTTTCCTGTGACAGTGCTCCATGTAGATGTGCTCAATGGTGCACGGTCTCTGGAGCAGAGAATTCCAAGGATTCACAAACATTTGAACATAGAACATTACAGAACTGTACAGGCCTTTGGCCAATGACGTTGTACCAATCTTTTAATCTAATCTAAGATCAAACTATCCCTTCCCTCTCACATAGCCCTCCACTTTTCTATCAACCATGTGCCTATCTAAGAGTTTCTTAAATGTCCCAAACATATCTGCCTCTACTACCACCACCCCTGGCAGTGTGTTGCATACACCCACCACTTTCTAAGTAAAATACCTATTTCTAACATCCACATTATACACTCAGTGGCCACTTTATTAGGTACACCTAATAGTTAATGCAAATATCTAATCAGCCAAGCATGTGGCAGCAACACAATGTAGAAAAGCGTGCTGATATGGACGAGCAGTTCAGTTGTTCAGACCAAACCAGAATGGGGAGGATATGTGATCTCAGTAACTTTGACTGCGGAATGATTTGCGGTGCCCGGTCGGTGGTTTGAGTATCTCAGAAACTACTGGTCTTGTAGAGTTTTCACACACAACGTTCTAGAGTTTTTAAAAAATCCAATGAGTAGCAGTTCTGTGGGTGAAAATGCCTTGTTAATGAAAGACGTCAGAGGAGAATGGAAGATGACAGTAACTCAAATAACTACACATAACAAGTGTGTGTAGAAGAGAACTTCTGAATGCACAACATGTCAAACCTTGAAATGAATGGGCTGTAGCAGCAGAAGACCAATACATTGGCCACTGAGTGTAATTTTCTCCAATTACCTTCAAAGTATGCCCCCTTCTATTAGTCATTACTGCTCTGGAAAAAAGTCTCTGGCTGTCCACTTGATCTTATCATCTTGAACACCTCTATCAAGTCTCCTCTCATCCTCCTTCACTCCAAAGAGAATAACCCTAGCTTGCTCAACCTTTCCTCATAAGGCATCCTGGTAAACCCTTGAATAAGTACAGGTAAATTTTGCTCTTATCTTGGTCCTACTCCTGGAAGTGTACAAAGTGGTTGTTTACCACAATACTGTAAGAACTTTGCCATGTATCGCCAGTGCCATCTTGGCCCTCCGAGCCACAATGCCTGTGAGTATATACTGTGGCATCACCACACTCGGTACATTTATAAAGCACCTCATTAACTATCATGCATTTGGAAACATCCTGAAAGCAAAGTGATGGAAATAATAATATAGAAAGGATATTCTTGATTTAATAGTGGTATTGTTTAAATATAATTTTGGAATATATTCCTGAGACAGAAACCACGTCATTTGTTCCTACAGAACGGAATCTTAACCCCAAAGCTGCTTGCCTTAAGAGAAGAGAAGAGGAGAAGATTTCTAATGTCGAATCCACGTCTGCACATATGGTAGTTCATCAGGGGCTTGGTGACACTACGAACCCCATGGGTCATATGTGAAGCAGGTAGATACCAGTCTTATTTGAAACCATTTATATTTTATGAGGGGCAGGAGGGAAACCAGATGGTTTCTGAATTATGAATCTGGTCAAGGTTCAAGATACAGGTTTATTTGTCGTATGTACATTGAAACATCCAGTGAAATGTGTCGCTTGCCTTAACAACCAACAAAGGGTGTGCTGGGGGCAGCGGTAAGTGTTACAACACATTCCAGTGCCAACATAGTATGCCCACAATGGCTGGCAGAACACGGTAGCATAGTGGTTAGCGTGACACTATTACAACTCGGAGTGTTGGGAGTTCAATTCCGGCGCTGTCCGGTTTCCTTCTATGTGAACTACCAGTTAGTTTTCTAATTTACTTAGTGATATAACACCTCAGTCTCCTCTCATTTACCTCGTGATCTCAATGAGATGTTCTTCAATAATTACCTATCAATCTCCACTTTAAATATACACAATGATATCACTCCTTAGCAGCCTGTGGCAAAGAATTCCACAGATTCACCACCCTCTGGCTAAAAAAATCCTTCTCATCTCTGTTCTAAAGGGATGTCTCTATATTCTGAGGTTGTGCCCTATGGTTCTAGACGCTCACACTGTTGGAAACATCCTCTTTACGTCCATTCTATCCAGTCACTTCAATAATTTAGGCCACAGCATACGGAAAACTCTCCTGCAACATCTCTGAAATGGTGGCCATGGGATCTTTTATGCCCATTTCAGAGAGCAGACTTTAATATCTCATCTGGTAAGGCTCTGAGTGTGTCACTTCCATTTTCAAGGGGGGGTACTTCAACTCACAAATCCAACAATAGGGAAAATGCTCTCCCCTACATACTAGAAAATCTCCCTCTGCCAGCTTGAACTCCTTCCATCTCCCACACCTTTTTATTTTGGGTTCTGCCCCCTTCCTTTCCAGTGCTGATGAAGGATCACGGCCCGAAACGTTGACTCTTTATTCCCTTCCATAGATGCTGCCTGACCTGCTTAGTTCCTGCAGCATTTTGTGTGTGTTGCTCTGTCATTAATATTCTGTTTCTTCACTTTTATTTTAGGGCAGAAATTACAAGTGGTCTTCATGAATTTAAAGGAGGAATTTGGGCCCCCTCCATTTTGACTGGATTTTGCATAAGATTCTGTTGCAACAAGACACCAATCTTCTGAGCAAGGAACATCCCAGATTCAGTTTTATGAATGCCAGAGGAATGCAAAGCAGAACTCTAGGGATACTGTTTCCATCTATCCCACAACTGCCCTTGTTACCTTTCCATTTAATGTGCCTGGAGTTGGATTCATCAACTGAAGAGTTTCTTTTTTTAATTGTCTTTTAAATTGTATCATCCTTTTCTTTGAGAAATATTTTCTTTCAAGGTCGTCTTAAACCAGGGGTTCAAAAAGATTTCTCTTGTTAGCACTTGATTAATATCCAGAGTTGGAGATGTAGATGGTGAGGGGAAGAGGAAGAAGTACCTGACCTTAGTTCAAAATAAGCCAGAAGGGGAAGAAGAATATTCTTGGGGATGAATGGTGACTGGGGTGTTGTAAACTTCCAATGTGGTTCATCACTGCTGATATTGTATTCACCCGACCTCCATTTGATGCCAATGAGGATGGAGAAAGTGATCATTTGCAACCTTAGTCTCAGTGGAGGGTCAAGCATTTCAGACATGATGAAGTAAATCCCAATTGATTCCAAGTCAGTGGACGTCTTTTTAAAGAGGCTGTATTAATCATACACCCAATATAAACACCCAAGTAGTCCTTTAACCCCCATACCTGTAATCCTAATCCTGCCAACGTGTCCTTTATTACGAGCCCTTAGGTTTCCTATCGACTTCTTCCTGAAAGTTGGCTTATTTGATCACTAACTTCAGGAATGCATTCCACAGGCCTTTGTGCCTCTGTGTTCTATCCTTGCTTTTAATCTTAGGTTGTGCAGAGTTCCTGAGGCATAAAGATATATTAGTATCTTTTTTTTAAAAACATGAGAAGGAAAATTGCATTTTCTAATCATGATACTTACTACTTTTAGTAATAGTACTACTAAATGTAAGTAGTACTTTTCTAATAAGTACTACTTTCTTACTGCCTATTATGCCACTGGTGTTTAGGGCAGTGATGAAGGTCCTTTAAGGATTCTTCATTGCTGTTTCCATAACAATTTTTCTTTTCCCCAGCCAGGGTTGTTAGCCCTGAGCTGAAACCCCCGAACCTGGAGGACTGGTAGACCATACTTAGTCTGGCTTCTACCCTTTGACGTATCTGGCATGGGTGACCCTACCAAGAGCCAAAGCACAGGGACCTGATTCCAGCCAACAAAACTCTCTGAGTCATGGAGGCACACAAGCCAACAAAACCTGATAAGGTTGTGGTCCTCTTGGAGGAGTGATAGGAGATATTAAGAGGTTAATTCTCTGGGTGGGAGGAAGTAACATGAATTCTGTATGGGATGAGTTTTAGATTTTCTTTTCAATGTGGCCAAGCTATAGAATTTCGTAACAAAAGATGACAGAGACCATTGAGACATCAAATGGCTTGCGTAATCCAGTATATTCCATTTCCTTGTTCTCTAGTCTTCATCCAAGTGGAAATTGCAATGGGATGCAGTAAGAATGGGTTATTCTGATAGTGGTGGGGAGGGAGAATCATGTTTCTTTTAACATTTGGATTCTGAGTCTAACCTTTGAACCCTTAATGCTGAGCAATAATATTCTGACTGTTGTTTTGATGGATTTTATTATTAGCAAAGCTCAGTTACTTGAACCCCTGTTTATACTTTGGATTTCAACTTCCTTAGCTCTGTATTATGGTGTCCCTCTTTTTGTTTTCTTTCTGGGAATGGAATTGGAATTTTAGAATTTTTTTTATGATCATGATTAACATAACAACAATTGAAATAGTATGAAACTGTTTCAGAGAGGCTCCATTTCGGAAAGCACTTGCAGAATTGAGTAGAGCCAGAATGAGACCATTCATCTTTTCGTGTCTATTTGGTTTATTTGATAGAGCCATCTAACTATTTTTGCCCCCTACTCTTATGCCCATTCATGTATCAGTTCAATTTTCCTTTGAAGGTTACAATTACATCTGCTTCTACCACCTTTTCAGTGAATGGATTCAAGCTCTGACAGATTCCTCTTTTGCCTCTTCTTCGTTTGCCGAAGACCTTAAACTTATAGATCCTCCTGCCAGTGGAAGCAAATATTCTGTAATATCAAAATACTTTACGATTTTGATATCTTGACCTGAATCTGTTCTGCCCTAAGGGGAGTTTCACCATATGAAGATTAGACTTATAAAGATGCTGACTCTTACGGAGTTATATGTCATCAGATTTTTCCCTCCACTAATTGGTTTTCCAAATTAACTGATGAAATTGAATATCGAACCTCCCCTCACCTGTCCCAGAGCAGCACAGGCTCTTCGGCCCGCAATGTTGTGCCTTTCTATTAACCTACTCCAAGATCAATCTAACCCTTCCCTCCCCCATAGCCATCCTTTTTTCCATCCATGTGCCTATCTAAGAGTCCCTTAAATGTCCCTAATGCCTCTACTACCACCCCTGGCAGCACGTTCACTCGCCCACCACACTCCATGGAAAAAAACATATCTCTGACATCCCCCAATACTTTCCTCCAATCACCTTAAAATTATCTACCATGGTATTATCCATTTCCATCAGAAAAAAAACTCTACTGTCCACTCAATCTATGCCTCTTATCACCTTATACACCTCTATCATGTCACCTCTCATTCTCCTTCTCTCCAAAGAGAACAGCCCTAGCTTGCTCAACCTATCCTCATAAGACATGCTTTCCAATCCAGGCTGCATCCCGGTAAATCTCCTCTGGATCCTCTCTAAAGGTTCCACATCCTATTTGTAATGTGACAAGCAGAACTGAACACAGTATGTCAAGTGTGGTCTAACCAGGGTTTTATATAGCTGCAACATTATCTCGCAGCTCTTGAACTCAATCCCCCGACAAACGAAGGCCAACACACCATATTCCTTCTTAACCACCCTATCAACTTGTGCGGCAACTTTACAGATAATGCAATTATTGAGTCCATGTAAATCCGGCATTATTTCAGAATGAGGTGTCCTGGATGAGTTTTTCCTTCCCTGTTGCAATTGATACCCTCCCAAAAATGCCCTGTAGCCCTTCCTACTGTCCGGAAAGGTAAAAAAGAATGGGAACAGAGGCACTTCCGAGATCTCCCCTCTCACACACACACTCCCAAATTGAACAGGTCTCAGACATTCCTTCAATTGCCCCCAGGTAAAATCCTGGAGAGCAAATTGACTTATCCTCTGAAATGGTAGTTTTTAAAAATTGCATTTAAATTAATCCCCCGTCAGAAGCTCTAGATGCAATATAACAGTACATTGTTCTCTGCCTCCTGTGTTTGTGAACTCAATGGTGAAACAATATATAATGTGCTGATATACACAAAATGCTGGAGGAACTCAGCAGGTTAGGCAGCATATGTGGAAAGGAATAGAGTTGACGTTTCGGGCCAATATCCTTCACCTGCTGTGATCCGCCAGCATTTGTGTGTGTTACTTTGCATTTCCAGCATCTGCTGAATCTCCTGTTTACGATGCTATATAGCACATGTTGGTGAGAACTGAGAATAAATTTTGAGCCTGCTGTCCATATTTAGTTGGCAAGTACAAAATTCTCTTACTCTAGCCCTACTTGATCAAGCATTCTCATGTGAAGTACTCCTGAGTCTTGGGAGATCCCTTGCTGCTGGTTTTCATGCCCATCCATTCCTTTAACAGCCCCAGGGAATAGGGACACATCTTTATCTTAATAGAGATGAAAAGCTAAGGAAAAAGACATTGATTTTTTAGTGACTGAGCTTGGAACTAAAATGACAAAGAGATTTCTGTAGATCTGAAGTCCAACAAAAACTGCTGGTGATGCACAGCAGAGTGTTTGAAAAGGCAGGCTAAATCGTTGGGCAAAATCCTTTGTTCCAGTTACAGAACAGCATCTTAATGGAATAAGAGAGGGTGGTTTTGCTCTGTCCTGTCAGGAGTGGTTTGCTGTTACTGCTTCACTATAAAATATGGTCTGTACATCTTCAACTTTTTATTTTTGAAATATGAATAGAAGAGGCCGTACAAGTGGCCATAACATCTCAGGAAACGTCTTAGGGTACAAGGCAAGGACCATGATAATTCCCTGAAGATGCGAGTCGTAAAGAACAGGTACATGTGTAACTTACAAAGAAAACCAAAATCCAACCTATTTTTCACTATTCCTAAGGTTTTATACAATAGTAATCTTTCGTACAAAGAAGTTTGAAACTGCAAAATATTACTCTTCATAGGTATTCAATATTTACAAAGAAAATCAAAAACAAAAGTTTGGAGCAAAAATGTTTCTAAGTTTATTTTACTATATTATGTAGAAGGATTGTAGTTTTTTTTTAGTGAAGCTGTTTATTGATGCTGTATAAAGTGACATGGTCACTTTAACAAAATGATAGGACTTTGCTGCAGTCCAACCTGTGTGGTGGTCACTCATGAAAAAAGAAATTTCTGTTAAATTTTATACCAGCCCTATTTCAATGTACTGGGGAGGTGCATGCTGCTGTTGAGTGAATTATTGATGTACATAAACGTGTGGGCACTAATATTTTCCAGGTATGGAAAAATGGTTGTTAACATTAGCACCTTGAGAATTGTAGAGTATATTTGGTCGGCTTAATAAATTGCACCCCCACTTGTTGTTTTGGGAGGGTGGGACAAGGTGGTAAAGGGATACTTTCCTTGTTACCATAGAGTCTTAGTTACCACAGCATAGAAACAGGCCTTTTGGCCCATCTAGTCCATGCTGAGCTGTTATTCTGCCTAGTTCCATCGACCTACACCTGGACTATAGCTCTCCATAGCCCTCCCATGCATGTAATTATCCAAAACCTCTCTTTAGTGCCGCAATTGAACCCACATCCACCACTTCAGATGGCAGTTGGTTCCACACTCAAATCAAATCAAATTTAATTATTGTTCAACCAGACACGGATACAGCCAAAAGGAACAGCGTTCCTCTGGGGCCAAGGTGTAAAACATACACAGCACATTCAAAATAGCCAAAAAAAAACACTTTGCCATGCAAAAAAAAAGCACATAGTTAGCCCAAGGCCCAGAGTTACACGTCCCGCAAATTGATGGTACAGTTCCAGGGAGTATGCATCAAAAATTGACACATGCAATCCAGCCCGTTATTCCACCCATTGGACATTGGGGGACAGCTCCTAACCAAACAAGGACGCCACCTCCAGCATCTCCTCGCCTGACTGCAGCAGTGGCCAAGCTCGCCGTACTCGCACCATACTCTGAGTGAAGGAGTCCCCACTCAGGTTCCTCTTAAACATTTCACCTTTCACCCTTAACCTACTGCCTCTAGTTCTAACCTCACCAAACTCAGTAGAAAAAGCCTATTTGCATTTACCCTCTCTATATCTCCACCCCATTCTCCTGTGCTCCAATATGAAATAGGGTGGGTGTAAGTCAAGTGGAAATTTTTTGCTTGGGAGGAAGCTATTTGTAACTGTAAGTCTTAACTATTATGATCTGGGCTTATAATAAGGGGAAAGTGGGTGTTATAAGCTGAGATTCATAAAAGGGTGACCACACAACACAGGCTTCACTGTATATCCAAAGTAGTGCACGGTCTGATAATTGGAGAGGTCTAGTAAAGTTTGTCCACCTCTCCACTGTGGGTTAGTAACAGGCAAAATGTGATAGCACTGTGATCACATCTCGACACGGTCCGCCTGTAGTTTGGGATTAACCTGTTTACCACAGAAATTTTACTCAGTGATCATGAGTGTTCACTCAAGAAGGGAAATGACTTTGAAATATTAGAATCTGTTTCTTACAGTTTTAAGGAAAATTTTGTATTCTTTCAATGGCAATAAAAGAGATTTTATAAAACTAACCAGTTCTGAGTATTTTTTGGAAAAATTTATTCAACTAGTGTCTAATTATCTTCAGTAATCAGAGCTAAATAAGAAATCTCTTTACTACTATGGGAATGCTGTTTCTCAGATTCATCATTACACCGTGGGACTATCTTCTGTTAGAGGTGGGTGTAAAATAGCACACGATACTGTGGATGTATCGTGCAGGGCATTCTAACTGGCTGTAACACCATCTGGTATGGGGTGGGGGGCACTACACAGGATCGAAATAAGCTACAAAGAATTGTAAACTTAGCTCCATCGTGGGCACTAGCCTCCAGAGTATCCAGAACACCTTCACGGAGCAATGCGTCAAAAATGTGGGGTCCATCATTCAGGACACCCATCACCCAGGTCATGTCTTGTTCTCATTGCTACCATCAGGAATGAGGTACAGAAGCCTGAAGGCACACCCTCAGCAAATCAGGAACTGCCTCTTCCTCTCTGCTATCAGATTTCTGAATGGACAATGAACCCATGAACACTACCTCACTACTTTCTTATTTCTATTTTGCACTACTTGCTGTAATTCATGTTTTTTTCCTTTACTATTATGCATTGCAATGTACTGCTGCCACAAAGTCAACTAATTTCACGACATATGCCATTGATATTAAATCTGATTCTGATGGTAAGTGTCCCAAATCCTGAATTAATATTTCTCTCTCTGTCATTACCACTAAAATTATTGTTTCTCAGCACATTGCTGTTTGTGAAGGGTAACTGTATATAAACTATAGTTATTCCATTATGATGTTCAGTATGCTTTTTAAAAGTACTTTTGGATTGAGAAGGAGGACGTGAGAACTCCTGAGGTGTGTAAAAGTATTAGTATTGGTAATTTCAGTTAAGATGGCAGCAGGCCCAGATGCAGCAGCTTCTATGGGGTCAACCAAAGGTGTTATTGTCCCATCAGCACGTTGTCATGGAATAAAATAAAATTTAAGATTAACAATATTTTTAATGGAAATGATCAGAGGATTATTGCTTTAAATATATATAGTACAGTTCCTTAGAAATACAGGTCTTTTTATAGAATTTGATACAAATATAAACATATAGGATTTAGATATCCTGACCCATACTCCAGTTCAGAAGGTGGCAGTAATATGCCTTCAAGCTGTTTACAACCACCATGAAACTTCAAAAGAAGAGGATCAGTTTTTGTTCAGACCGAACTTTAAAACCAACCAATCACTCTCTTGACTCTATCTTGGGACACCCCACCAGTACATGCTCAATAGTTTCTTGTTGATTCCCATTATTGTGTTTCTTCATTGAAAACAATGAACTATTTAACCCTGTGTGCCCAAATCTCAATCTCAATATTATCACCTCCTCCTTCCTGCTCTTTCCTGCATTCCTCAACCATCCCACTTCTTCATGGATTTTATAAAGATGTCTTCCTGTTCTCTCTTCAACCCATTGTTTTCTCCACATTTTAAATTTCACTTTTAATAATGTTTTTTTATTTCTCTTTTCATCATCATCATCATCAGGTGCCATGCCCAGTTTGAGCTTTGACTGCCATGGCCCACACACTCCTGTTTCGGGTCAAGTGGATCAATTCATTGGTATTCATTTCCAATTCTCTGGCTGCTGTCTCCATCATCATTTGTCTTTGTCTTCCTCTTGCTTTCTTCCCTTCAATCTTTCCCATAATTACCATGCATTCTAACTCCTCTTTCCTAATCACATGTCCAGTGAAGTTATATTGTCTTTTCATGATCTCATACATTATTTCTCTTTTTGTGTTTGTTCTGTTCATGACATCCTTTTTAGATATTCAGGAATTGTTTGAAGACGATCGAGGCAAAAAACCAGAAATAAATAAATATTTATAGAATATTTCTCCTTTACTGTAATTTATTTGAATGCCTACTTCTGCTTGTCTAGTTGTCTCCTTTGCTAACTTATCCACTTGCCCATTCCTTCTAATACAAACATGTCCTGGAATCCACATAAAACAAATACAGAGTCCCATTAACACACATAAAAGTTGCTGGTGAACGCAGCAGGCCAGGCAGCATCTCTAGGAAGAGGTACAGTCGATGTTTTGGGCCGAGACCCTTCGTCAGGACTCTTCCTGGAGATGCTGCCTCTTCCTAGCATCTGCAGATTTCCTCATGTTTACAGAGTCCCATTATTTCAAGTCTAAATCAGGTTTGCATTATCTCACACATAATATCTGGTCTTTGCCTCTGAATGTAAATCTTTCATACTCCCGATCGTTGTGCTTGAAACAGCCAATATTACAACTGTCATCGGTTTCCCTTTCTCCACCCACTGCAAAGCTAATAGTACAGCCGTCATTTCACCTGTATACACTGAGAAATCATCATCAGAATCAGTTTTAGTATAACCAGCATTTGTTTGTTAACTTTGCAGCAGCGGTACAATGTAATACATAATAATAGAGAAAAACCAAATTAGAGTATGAATGAATATATTAAATAGTTAAATTAAATACAGTAGTACAAAAAATGGAAATAAAAAAGTAGTGAGGCAGTGTTCATAGGTTCGGTATCCATTCAGAAATTGGACGACAGAGGGGAAGAAGCTGTTCCTGAATCATTGCTTTCAGGCTTCTGTACCTTCTCCTGATGGTAGCAATGAGAAGAGGGCATGTCCTGGGTGATGGGGATCCTCAATAATGGACACTGCCTTTTTGAGGTACCACTCCTTGAAGATGTCCTGGATACTACAGAGGCTAGTACCCATGATGGAGCTGACTAATTTTACAACCCTCTGCAAATTACGTTGATCCTGCATAGTTACCCCCTCCCCCATACCAGACAGTGATGCAGCCAGTTAGAATACTCTCCACTGTACATCAGTAGAAATTTGCAAGTATTTTTCATGACATACTAAATCTTCTCAAACTCTGTTGCCACTGTTGTGCCTTCTTTATAGCTGTATCAATATGTATGTTTGGCCCAGGATAGGTCCTCAGAGATATTGACACCAAGGAACTTGAAATTGCTCACTCTTTCCACTTCTGATCCCTCTATGAGGACTGGTGTGTGTGCTCTCATCTTACCCTTACTAAAGTCCACAATCATTTTGTGGACTTATTTCTGAAGTCTGCAATCAGTTCTTTGGTCTTGCATGCTCAGCAGCTTTTTAATATTAAAGTCAGGCACTGCCAATCATACCCTTAATCTACTTTTACCACTATTACCACTTGTGTATTTGTAAATATCCAGAATTATTATTTACATAAGATTCAACTTTATCTTGATTTAAAATCACTTCTCTATATTTCTATCTGCTTTCAAATAATTTAAGATCCACCTCCGGTGCTTCGCCAGCCGTGGAGGCATCCCAGGTAAAGGCCCTGCAGCAGTCATTGTCTTAGTACTAATTCCTGTCCTTTCTGCTTTTCCTTCAATAGTCCATTCAAAACTTCTAAATTTTTTTCTTTCCTTTTCCCAGCATGGATCTAAAAGCTGTTTAGTTGAATGATTTTCTCCATATCCTTGTAGGTTTACCCGATATGTTAATGCAAGCTGTGTTCTTCTCAGTTCCAGAGGTGTCTCTTCCAATTCCACCTGCATTGCCACCACTGATTTTGTCCTTATTGCCCTACTGATTAACCTTAATGCCTGACTTTGAATTATATCCAGTTTATTCAGCATACTGAGTGATGCTGATCCATATACCATACTTCCATAGTCCAGTATTGATCTTATTAATATGATAAAGGGCCTTGGCCCAAAATATCGACTGTTTACTCCTTTCCATAGATGCTGCCTGGCCTGCTGAGCTCCTCCAGCATTTTGTGTGTGTTGCTTGGATTTCCAGCATCTGCAGATTTTCTCTTGTTTATGATTGATGTTATTAATCCTATATTATATATATATTGCTTTCAAGGATATCCTATCAGCTCCCCATTCCTTTGTTATTACTGTAAACACCTCAGAACATTTAGCACTTTTTTACTTTTGGTTATTATTTCCTTAATATGTGCTGACAAAATGAGTCTTTTATCAAACCAAATAAAGGTATCCACATTTTCTAATTCTATACCATAAAGTTTTAGTTTTAAGTGTTGTTCTATCCCCTTCCTAGTGAAAAACGTTATTTTGTATTTCTCTGCTGAAAATCTGAATCCCCATTTTCATGCCCAATCTTACATACTTTAACTATTGCCTAAGTTTCTATATTATAAATTCTACATTCCCACCCCTTTTCCACTTAGCTCCATCACCTGCAAATAATGATACTCTGATACTACTATTTATATTAGAAAATATATCATTTATCGTTATAGCAAATAATAATGGACTGACAATACTTCCGAGGGGCTCCAGTTTCCACAATTTGTTTACTTAAAATAGATTTCCCTACTCACATCATGATAGATTTAATCTAACAATTAAAAAATCTTATCCATTCCATTCTACCTCTTATTCCCAATTTATATAATTTGATGATCAAACCTTCCTTCCACATCATATTACAAACGTTTGTATATGCTTTAACTACATCAGAGAAGACTTCTACACTTTCTCTGTTCAATTGAGACCTCCTCACCTCCTGTTCTAGACATCAAACTGGATCCATGGTTCTCCTTCCTCTCCTAAACCCACTCTAATCATTAAAAATACTCCATCTTCTTTCAATGTAAAATGTCAATCTCTTATTAATTTTTCCATGGTTTTACACAAATGTGAGGTTAATGCTATTGGTCTATAATATGCTGGATTATTAGGATGTCTGCCTGCTTCCGTATTGCAACTATGATTGCTTATTTCTATTCTTTAGGAAGTTTTCCTTTTCCACATACATGTTTAAATAACTTCCTTCCCTTTCTCACTCACATAATTTATCTGATTCTGCCCAGTAGATGGTTTCTTTCCTTTTCTAAGAATACAATTCAATTCTGTCACAGGAGCATCAAATTGAATGTACCTTCTATTCCATCCATCTCTAATGCTTCCAAGTTCTCTGATAATGCTAACTTTCCTCTCCCTTTCATTACTCATATTGTATTTTAACAAAAGTATGCACAGCATTTCTGTTTTATCTACATTCAATACTGTAGCTCTCTCCCTGTCACATAACACTGGGTATCCAATTTCCCTGGTGAGACCATTCATTCTTTTTATCATCTTACAAATTCTTTCATCTTATTTATAGCATTATGAACTTCAGATTTTAAAATACTTGGACCCTCAATGTTCTTCTTAATTTCTGGTTGTTCGCCTTGATCGTCTTAAAACAATTCCTGAATACACTCAATCCATCTGTTCATAATCTCATCTTTTACCATGATAATGGTACCATCCTTTGCTTTCAAACATCCACCTGAAGAACAGAAGAGCTTTTTACCAGTAATATTCTTGATTTGTGATGTAACCTTTTTGGATCAGTAATAAGGATTCTTTCTAGTTGCTCACATTCCTGGTTTAACCATTCTTCTTTGGCTTTTTGACATAGGCTTTTAACTTTTTTATCTAAGGACTTATATTCTATAGGATTTGCTTTCTTCATTCTCCTTTCTTCCACTAGATTTTTGAAAGAAAAGGCAGCAGGTCCTGATGAATTAGTAATAGAACAAATTATCGCCCTTGAAGATTATGGAATTGAAAAACTTACTGATTTAATCAATGACATTTATGAGACTGGAATAATACCAGAAGAGATGAAAAAATCAGTATTTATCACTCTTCCTAAGAAACCTGGAGCAATAGAACGTTAATTACCTAGGGCCATAAATTTAATGAGTCATATCACTAAGATACTTCTAAGAATTTTGATGACAAGAGCTAAAAGTAAGATACAAGCTGAAATAGGTAAAGAACAATGTGGTTTTGTGAAAGACAAAGGTACAAGAAATGCGATATTGATGTTAAGGATACTATCAGAATGAGCTATTCAAGTGCAAAAAGATTTGTTTGTTTTATTGACTACACAAAAGCATTTGATAAAGTGAAGCACAATAAGTTATTTGAAATATTACAGGAAACTCTAGATCTAGGTTTGAAAGACCTCGGCCTAATCAGAAATCTGTACTGGGAACAAACTGCTGCTGTAAGAATAGATGGAGAAGTGAGTCAGTTTACGAAAATCAAGCGAGGCGTTAGACAAGGGTGTGTTTTCTCCCCTGATTTGTTGAATGTGTACAGTGAAACAATATTACAAAAAATAAGAGACATCTTGGGAATCAAAGTTGGTGGTGAAAACATCAATAATTTTAGATATGTGGATGACACTGTGCTAATTGCAAACATGGAGGAAGAACTACAAAACTTAATTGATACAGCTGTTGAAGAAAGAGCAAAAATGGGTCTATCAATTACCAAAAGACAGAATGTATGGTAATATCCAAAAAGGAGAATCCTATCTGCAGGCTGAAAATAAATGGGGAAAACATAAAACAAGTACAGAACTTTTGCTACTTAGGAAGCTGGGTGACGTCAGATGGCAGGTGTGACATGGACATCAAAAGAAGAATAGGGATGGCAAAAGACACCTTTATGAGAATGAAGAATATACTGACCAACACTAAACTAGGCATGACAACCTGCCTCAGAGTACTGAAATATTATGTTTATCCAGTTATGTTATATGGCTCAGAATGTCGGACAATATCTAGTAACATGAGGAAACGAATTGAAGCGCAGAGATGTGGTTTTTGAGGAGGATGCAAAGAATATCATGGACAAAACAAATAGCTAACGAGGATGACCAGAGCAAGCACAAAAAGAGAAATAATGTATGAGATCATGAAAAGGCAACATAACTTCATTGGACATGTGATTAGGAAAGAGGAGTTAGAATGCATGGTAATTATGGGAAAGACTGAAGGGAAGAAAGCAAGAGGAAGGCAAAGACAAATGATGACGGAGATAGCAGCCTGAGAACTGGAAATGAATACCAATGAATTGATCCACTTGACCCGAAACAGGAGTGTGTGGGCCATGGCAGTCAAAGCTCAAACTGGGCATGGCACCTGATGATGATGATGACAAATTCTTTCAATAGGTGTTTGTATTACTACGGAGTCGTAAAACTAAGACCCATTGTACATTGGGGGAACTGCTTCATCGAGTATCTCTGCAACATCTGCCACAAGCAACACTTCCTTGAGGCTAAATATTTTAATTCCAAATCACATTCCTGTTCCAACATGTCAATCCATGGCCTCCTCTTGTGCCAAGATGAGGACACCCTCAGGGCGGAGGAACAACACCTTATATTCCGTCTGGGTACCCTCCAATCTGATGGTATGAATATCGATTTCTCCTTCCAGGAATAAAATTACCCTCCCCACTTCCTCTATCCCTTCTTTGACCTTTTACTTCTTCTCACCAGCCTATTACATCCCCCTGCATCCGCCCCTCTTTCCTTTTGTCCTATTGTCCACTCTCCTCTTCTATAAGATTACTTTCTCTCCTGCCCTTGACCTTTCCCACCCACCTGGTTTCACCTATCACCTTCCAACTAGCCTCTTTCTCCTCCCCCACCCCTTCCCCTCGCAGTCCTGAAGAAGACCCGAAGTGTCGACAAGCAGCATCTATGGAGATGAATAAACAGTTTAAAAATTTGGGCTGAGTATACCTTCCTCCTCTCGCCAACATTCCTATTCTGGTTTCTGCACTCTTGCTTCCCAGTCCAGATGAAGGGTCTTAGCCCAAAATGTCAACTGTTTATTCCCTTCCATAGATGCTGCCTGACCTCTGGCATTTTGTGTGTCTTACTCCAATATTCCTGTTTCACCTTTCAAACTTTGCTACAGTGGAGGAACTACTGCACGAAACATCCCCCCAAACATACAGGATTGACCTCTGGCAACAAAAAGCCAGAACCCCACCAAACAATACAGTGCAAGACCCCACAGAAATGTTGCCAGACGGGGCACTGACAGACGGAGGTGGTGCACTCTCAACAGAGCGAGAGCGGGAGTTTGTAGGACGGGAGACAATATGGTGAAGTGGGGTTTAAAGACCAGCGAATCCTGTGAGTGTGGCGAAAGGGTGCAGAACATCGAACACGTTCTGCGCAACTGCCCACTCTCACCTGATTCAGCTGACACTAACCTGCTCAACATCAACCAAACAACACTAGAGTGGCTGGCTGTCTGGTGTGACAAGCTATGGTGATGACCTTTCAAACTGTTTTTCTTACTTATTGCTTGCATATTTTTATACTCAATTAAACATTTAATATTCTAAATACTTTATTATAATGTCTTACTGCTTCCCCACATTCTTTTGTCCAGCATGGTACAATTTTCTTTTTCATTCTATTCTATTTCCCTGGTATATTTATCATTGCCACTGTCATTATCCCTTCTACAGCCTTGTCACACAAAAGATCCACATCCTGATTCATTACAATATTCTGTAATTCCTGATCACTTACTTCTTTAAATGTTCTTCAAATAGCCGGCGTTCCAGCATATTTTCCTGATCTAGCACTATCTATTCCTATTCGAAATAATACAGGGTAATGATCACTGTTTCTTTCAAACCCTCCCATCAACACTTTCCTGCCAAAGGGTACTGTAACTAAAGTTAAATCAATTGCTGATTCAGAACCTGTTCTTGTCCCACTTTCATCGTTTATACATACCAGATTTCCCTTTTCCATAAACTCTTCTATCAATGTTCCATGAATGTCATCATGCTCCCCCCACATTGTGCTGTGTGCATTAAAATTCCCACACCATACTCCATTTCCCTGTGTACCAATGTGCTCCAGTATAACTATTTCAAATTTTTTTACAATGATTATAGATATTAATAATTTGTATTGCACCTTCATTTATCCATACTCTGGTTACTATATAATCTGATTCTTCTTCTTTCTTTAGATCTCTATATTGTAACCCCTTTTTACAAGAGCTGCACACCTACCCCCTCTTCCATTAACTCTATCAGACATCCCACCTCTCCTGGAAGTTCCGGGAGTCTCCCGCATATTAATAGCGGCTCCCTGATGCCCGCAAATTATATACAATATCCCAGAAATCAATTTTTTGAGAGCGAGAGAGCAAGAGAGAGAGAGAGAGAGAGCATGCGAGAGAGTGCACGCCATGCCAAAGTGTTTCAAAAAAAGAAAATATAAAACGTACGTCACCCCAGATTACACTAAAGTGTACCCCTGCCTAATAGGGGTCAAAAATAATGACAGTATTGCTCGCTGCACTGTTTGCAACAGTGACTTTTCTATTGTCCATGGTGGGTTAAGTTGGTAAAAGACGTGTTGAGCTGAGTTTAACAGGTGTCATTCATTCATTGGCATAGCTAACGTTATTTAAACTAGCTGGCTAGCTGCTAAGGAGCTACTCTATTGCAGACATCCCACCTCTCCCGGAAGTTCCGGTAGTCTCCCGCAAATTGATGGTGCTACCTCCCTGAAATGAGTTTTTGCTGGGTGGGATGTCTGCTCTATCATTTCTTACACTATCATAACCATTAATTACAAAATCTGTGTTGGGTTAAGCCATGTTTTTTTGCACACATCTCACAAAGTTCAAAGTACATTTATTATCAAAGTATGTGTAAATTATACAACCTTGAGATTCATCTCCTTACAGGCAGCCACAAAACAAGGTAGCCAAAAGAACCCATTAAAAAAGACCAAATAACACTTAATGTGCAGAGAGAGAAGAAGAAAAAAATCACAAATTGCGCAAACAATAAAAGCAAGCAAGAGCAATCAGAACTAAAGTGAGTCTGTAGACAGGAAGCTTGGAGCTGGCCCACAGCCTCAGCCTCAGTCTATCACACAGCAAAGCCCGGAGCAGCCGGAGCAGCCGGAGCAGGCCCACAGCCTCAGCCTCAGTCTATCACACAGCAAAGCCCGGAGCAGCCGGAGCAGGCCCACAGCCTCAGCCTCAGTCTATCACACAGCAAAGCCCGGAGCAGCCGGAGCAGGCCCACAGCCTCAGCCTCAGTCTATCACACAGCAAAGCCCGGAGCAGCCGGAGCAGGCCCACAGCCTCAGCCTCAGTCTATCACACAGCAAAGCCCGGAGCAGCCGGAGCAGGCCCACAGCCTCAGCCTCAGTCTATCACACAGCAAAGCCCGGAGCAGCCGGAGCAGGCCCACAGCCTCAGCCTCAGTCTATCACACAGCAAAGCCCGGAGCAGGCCCACAGCCTCAGTCTATCACACAGCAAAGCCCGGAGCAGCCGGAGCAGGCCCACAGCCTCAGTCTATCACACAGCAAAGCCCGGAGCAGCCGGAGCTGGCCCACAGCCTCAGCCTCAGTCTATCACAGAGCAAAGGGCAGAGCCAACATCGCGGAGCAACGAGTATTGCTGCCTTCACTACCTTTTTTATATTTTCCTTTTTAGTTTTTGCTGTTCAGAACAATTAATAACATGTGCCGTGAATGAAACTAATTTATCTGTACTAATCACTAATGTTGAATTATTTCACTGAACTTGTCTTGAATCTGCATTTGAATCATTTCTTCCTTTAAATTTCTCTCATTGTTTACTATCCTAACTACTTCTGCATATGACACTTGATGCTGTTCCCATTAGTTGGATTTCCATTGCTTTTTCCTAATTTCACATTCCCCTGAGACTGATGTATGGGCACCATCACAACAACATTTTATCAGTTCACTCGTCTGCACTGCTCATACATATGATCTCCTCCATGTCTATCACACCTCTTTCTTCCTTTACACATCGCCGCTATGTGCCCATATTTCTGACATTTTAAAAAATATTTTTTATTTTTTTAACGAACAAAAAAATACAGCACATCCACAAAAACTACAACCATAATAAAATCAAATTAAATATAGAGCAGCAAAAGAGAGAAAAATATAAAGGCAAAAGTAAACATACACAGCAGAGGTGCACTGCACCAAAAACCTCAGTCCTCACCCCGTGAGAAAGTCCAATACAGGGCTCCATATCCTTTCAAAGATGTCCCCTCTGTCCTCATTATATAGTCTCAGTCTCTCCAAATGTAAAGTATTTGCCAGTTCTCTCAGCCACAGATCGTACGTAGGCACAGAGTCCATTTTCCATATTTGCAGGATTAACTTCTTAGCAATCACCATTCCAAACAATACAGCCACTTTGTCATACATATTGGCTAAAGATAGGGAGCTCGTTGTTCCAAGGATGGCTATGAGCGAATCTGGTTCCCACTGCTTCCCAAAAGCCTCAGAGGAACAGTGAAAAATACTTTTCCAGTATGCATAAAGCTTAAAACATGAACAGAATGAATGTGACAAGTTACTGTTTACAGATTTACATCTATTACAAACTGGTGAAACATCAGGGTAGAAGCTGTGCAACTTTTCTTTGGGATAATGGAGTCTATGTAGTGCTTTAAACTGTATAAGTCTGTGTCTGATGTTGACTGAACAATCATGTATACTCTTTAAACACTCATCCCAGACCTCCTCTGTCAGTTCTATACCCAATTCATCCACCCATGCCTGTTTAAGACCTGTAGTATTCACCCGAGCTCCATTATGTAGGATCTGATAAAAATAGGATACTGCACCACGAGTAACAGGATCAAATTTATTTATTGCCTCCAGGGACTCATGTTTGTCTAAAACCTCGAAGTTAGGTATATATTTCCTAACATAATCTCAAATTTGTAAATATCTAAAAAAAAAACTAGATACAGGGATATCTCTGACATTTATAACACCTAAGTAGTGGTGGAACATAGGTTCTGACTCCAGAGCGTATGAATCCCATTGATATTTTTTCTGATAAGATTGAACCCTGAAATATTAACAGAACAGATGTGCTATCAACCTTTCCTCCATTCCTCACTGCTTTCAATCTTTATCTCAGTCACCAATACTCCTTTAATACTCTTCTTTAATTCCTTGAAGTTTTCTCCAATTGGTAATCCCATTATTACCCCTTTAACACCATTCCCCCCCCATACTCTCTTTCCTATAACTTCTCTTTTGCCAATATTTAGTACCTTCATTGCTTTCTCCCCCAGCTCCAAATTTTTGCAAACAACAGTGCCCAATTATGCAGAATCTTTGCCATACTTATATCCTATTAACTTCTTTAGTTTGTTAGTCAGTACTATTGGACTCAATGCATTTACTTCAATCCCTTGCTTAAACTTAAACAGTACTTTAATCTCTTCTTCTATCAACTTCCTTTGAGTCGATCGTTGTTCTCCATCATGATTTTCTTGTTTATTTCCTCTTTTCCTACCTGTCTGCACTTTCTTCCATTCCTCATAGTCCCTTACATCTTCCTCTTTCATTCCACCACTACTACCTGCCATCTCAACCCAGTCATAGTTCAGATTATGCCAAACCACCACTTCTGTCACAACTCCCCAGTCGACCAGGCAACTGAACCACTTGACCATATCTTCACCCTTTTATGCATTGAGCTGCTGCCACATGACTGGCTGATTAGATACTTCATTAACAAGTCGGTATACAGATGTACCTAATCGTGGCCACTGAGTGTATATTCTGTAAATTGGGGGAAATCAGTTCAGAATTAGCCTCTCCCTTCTGATTTCATAATAGGCTAATTCTTGCACACATTTTATTCACCATATCCTTATTGTATATACCAGAAACTAGAGAAAGAAATAGATTTGCACTAACTTGTATGGAGACAAAAGACTGTAGATTCTACAGATCCATTTCTAAAGGGTTCATGGGGGTGGGGAGTTTGGTAATCCATAGCCTTAAGGAACAGGATGACTCAGAACCATAATGAGGATCTGCAGATCCTTCTATGCCAGTCTGTATGACAAAGACCAGAGCCTCCCAGAACTTCCCATCATCTATCACATAAGTGTTAGATAACAGCAAGCATGTATCTGGACCAGCCACTGACCCTGGAGGAGCTGATTGGCTCCATCAATTCCTTTGACCCGACTTTACAGGCTGAGTTTCACTCGGCTCTGTGGGATTGGATGGGCCCAAACCTGCTGGATGTGTACAATGCTATGCTTCTTGCAGGCAACAACTCAGACTCCATGAGGAAGGGCGTAATTACACCCATCTACAACCAGAAAGGGGGAAAGGAATGACATCAAGAATTGGACACCAATTTCACTTTCCAACAGGAGCAAGCCGGACTAAACCTGTGCTGTATCTGGCAGGAAGATCTTTGACAGCCCTGTGCTACTGTGGGATACCATTGCCTATGTGCAGGACAAGGGGGGTGGATGCCTGCCTGGTCAGCGTGGAACACGAGAAAGCCTTCAACAGGATATTTCATACATACATGATAGACATACTCTCCAAAATAGGATTTGGGGAGGGAATCAGGAATTGGATCCATCTGCTCTACAGAAGCATCTGTAGTGCAGTCCAAATCATTGGGTGGGAAACAGATAGCTTCTCCATCAAGTCTGGAGTCAAACAGGATTGCCGTCTCTCCCCTGTCTTGTCTGTGTGCTGTATAGAACCCTTTGCTGAAGCTAACAGGAAGAATGAGAGCATAAGAGGGGTAACACTAGTGGGCAGTGGAGGGACACAGGTATAAACCTCCCTGTAGATGGACAACATCACCACCTTCTGCTCTGACCCGAGGTCAGTTCACAAGTTTATCAGCATCTGTGACAAGTTTGAGTTAGTAGCGGGGCTAGGGTTAACCACAGGAAGAGTGAGGCCATGCTCTTCAGCAACTGGCCCAACCAATCCAGTGTCCCCTTCACTTTCAGGTCCAATTATGTGAAGGTGCTGGGGATTGGGTTCAGAGGGCCAGAGGCATGCAACAAAAATTGGCTGGAACGGACAGGGAAGATAAAACTGAAATTGGGACTGTGGGAAGGGTGCTTCCTATTGATAACTGGGAAGAACCTGGTATTCAGGTGTGAGGTGCTCTCATGGTTTCTAATCTGTGCCGAACTATTAATCTACCTAGTCCCATAGACCTGCACCTGGACTATAGCCCTCCATACCCTCCCTTTCACGCGTACGGATCAAAACTTCTCTTGAATGTTGAAATCGAACCCGCATCCACCAGTTCCACTAGCAGCTTGTTCCACTCTCTCACTACCCTATGAGTGAAGAAGTTCTCCCTCATGTTCCCCTTAAACATTTCACTTTCACCCTTAACTCATGACCTCTAATTCTAGTCTTACTGAACCTCAGTGGGGGAAAAAAACCTGCTTGCATTTACCCTGTCATTTACACTCAAGTCAGGCTGCATCTATGGAAGGAAATAGACAAATCAATGGCTTAAAGTTTTGCTTTATACCTTTTTTTCAGTCCAACCTAAAGGATTATCCTGGTTTAAAAGAACTGCACTATAATTTACTGCCTGTCAGTGGAGCTGTTGAGTAGTATCATAGTCCTACTGGCAAGGAAATTATTATTCAAACAGCTTCCAGTTACACCTCACTTGTAACAACAGAATACCAAACAAGTCACACACAAGAATATTAGATTAGATGACTAGAATTTTAGTCATAGAGACCGGTTTCAAGTTGAACCATCCAGCATAAAGTCATAGAGTCAGCCGTGTACATACATCTACTGATGCTTCTGGACACATCTAGAACCCTTCAGAATAGATACAGACCCTTTGGCCCATCTCGTCCAAGCCAAACTATTATATTTCCATTTTGTAAGCATCTTTACAAAGCAGAGTAGACCTAATAATGTCATTCATGGTTTGGAAAAATTGTGTGAGTGGGAAGCTTTCCACAGTTGCTATAGCAGGAGTAATGTTTCGCTTGGCTGTATTCATGTATGGTTGAATGACAGTTAAGCTTGAGTTATTGGGACATTTGCCAGACAGACGGTGAAGTACTGTCCACTTCCAGGTTTTCCTATGGGTGACAATGTTATTATTTGTGGCTTTAATGAAGCAGTTCTGCAGTTACAGGCAGGGTTCTCCCAATTATCAGTGGAAATGCTGACTTTCCTTCGTTGAATTTGTTATTGTATCACAGCTTCAGGCTTCTGTTGCGCTGTAGTTGGTGCTTGAGTTGGCCATAAAGCATGGCCTTCTATGAGTCACATAGCAATGCAGCACATATACAGGCCCTAGGGCCCAATGAGTCCATGCCCACCGTGTTGTCCATCTAGTTAGTCCCAATCTCCCGCATTCGGCCCATATTCCTCTAGGTCCCTTCCCTCCACGTACCTATTCAAGTGCTTCTTAATTGATACTATTGTACTTCCCTCAGCTACTTCCTCTGGTGGTCCATTCCATATAGTCACCATTCTCTGTGTGATAAACCTGCCTCTCAGGGCCCTTTTAAATCTTTCCCCTCTCACCCTAAATCTATGCCCCCTAATCTTGGACTCCTCTACCCTGGGAAAGAGACTTACTGGCCAATGTATCTATGCTTTTCATGACTTTAAACACTCCATAAGGTCATTTTTATAAGTATTAACTATCTGAAGCCATGAGCTCCACACGATCTATCCAGAGAAGCCTGCAGGTATCCAGAAGTCAGCTGCTAGTGATTCATTGAACTCCAGGGACTCTGAGGTTTTTTCTGAGACATCATAGATGGAGATTTTTTCAATCTGCTGCTTGGAGTACATGTCCCAGCTTTTAATGCCATTAAACAGGGTGCTGAAGGCACAAACTTGAATACTTTTATGCTTATGGTGAACAACTTTGTTTTCAAATACAATGGGGAGGGGGCTTTGGGGTTCTAATCTTTAACTGTCATTCATTCTTTGGGCACTCCTCTGTTTTCGTGGATATTTGTGAAGAAAAAGAATTTCAGGATGTATATTGTATACATTTCTCTGACGTTAAATGTACCTATTGAACCTATCGAACATGCTAAGTTTGAGAGCGGCTTTGCTGATTTTTGAATTACGTTGTCCGCCAAGGTGAAGAGTTGAGCCAAGTTGAGAAAGACACATTGTCCAGAACTTCATTATGGACAGATTTTGGTTGAGCTGATGATACGTTGTGAAAATAAAATGCACAGAATTTTGAACCTTTTCATTGTGATTTGTAGTAATTACAGAAGAATGAAATGCCATCTGTAAAGAGCAGAACCCCAAGTGTGAGCTGGATGATGTGCCTTTAACTCTGAAAGTGGTTAATGATGAATCAACTGCATTTACCATCAATGAATCAGTAGATTGGAATAATTATGAAAGATTAATATCAAGAAGTAATATACTTACAGGCAGGTTTTCTGGAGCAGTTGGGTGGGGGGGTTGGGAACCAGATTGATAGGGGTAGTCGGTATACAGCTAGATGCAGTATGAAGTGAGATTGTGAGGAAGGGCAGGCAGATGATGGGGCAAAATTGCAGTCAGTTGGATGAGTTAAAGTGTAACAGGTAGGCTAAATCAAAAAGGGTGATGAATACAGGACTGAAGGTGTTATATTTGAATGCAGACAGTATATGGAATAAGGTAGATGATTTTGTAGTGCTGTCAGAGATTGGCAGGCATGATGTTGTGGGCATTGCTGACTCGTAGCTAAAAGAAGATCATGGCATCAGATAGTTCATACTTAGCCGGGAGCTTAACATCCAAGGACAACACATTGTATTGAAAGGACAGGCAGGTAAGCAGAGGGGGTGATGTGGCTCCGTCGGTAAAAAAAAAATGAAATCAAATCCTTATAAGGAGGTGACATAGGATTGGAAAATGTAGAATCCTTGTGGGTAGAATTAAGAAACTGCAAGGGTATAAAGACCCTGATGGGAGTTATATATAGGTCTATGAACAGTAGCCAGGATAGGGGCTACAAATTACAATGGGAGATGGAAAAGGCGTGTGAAAAGGGCAATGTTGTGATAGTCATGAGGGATTTCAATATGCAGGTAGATTTGGAAGGTGCAGGAAAGATGCATCCCAAAGATGAAGAAGTATTTTAAAGGGAGGATGGGGCAACTGTGGCTGACAAGGGAAGTCAAGGACAACATAAAAGCAAAAGAGAGGGCTATGATATAGCAAAAATTATTGGTGAGATAGAGGATTGGAAAGCTTTTAAAACCAAATAGAAGGCAACTAAAAAGTCGTAAAGAGAGAAAAGATGAAATATGAAGTTAAGCTAGCCAATAATATAAAAGAGGATACTAAACATTTTTTCAGATATGGAAAAAGAGAGATGAGAGTGGATATTGGACCACTGAAAAATGATGCTGGAGAGGTAGTAATGGGGGGGGAGCAAAGAAATGGGGGACAAGGAAATTGTGGTCAAACTTAATAACTGTTTTGCATCTGTCTTCACTAGTCTTAAATGTGATGGTGTCAGGAGAAGTGTGTTTCATTGCTATTACTAACAAGATGGTGCTTGGGATGCTGAAAAATCTGAGAGTAGGTAAGTCCATAAGACTAGATGGACTACACCCCAGTGTTCTGAAAGAGGTAGCGGAAGAAATTATGAAGGCTTTAGAAATGATCTTTCAAGAATCACCAAATTCTGGAATTACAAATTTAACTCTCTTCTAAAGAAGGGAGGGAGGCAGAAGAAAGGAAATTATAGGCCAGTTATCCTGACTTCAGTGCTTGGGAAGATATTGGAGTCCATTATTAAGGATGAGGTTTCGGGGTACTTAGGGGCATATGACAAATAGGCCAAAGTGAGGACGGTTTCCTTAAGGAGAAATTTTGCCTAACAAATCTGTTGGACTTCTTTGAGGAAAGAAGGTTGACAGTATTGTTAAGAAAGTGTATGGTATGTTGGCATTCATCAACCGTGGGATTGAGTTCGAGAAGTGTGAGGTAGTGTTACAGCTATACAAGACCTTGGTCAGACTCCACTTAGAGTACTGTGTTCAGTTCTGGTCACCTCACTACAAGAAGGATGTGGCTACTATAGAAAGAGTGCAGAATAGATTTACAAGGATGTTGCCTGAATTAGAGAGTGTGCCTTATGAGAATAGGTTGAGTGAACTTGGCCTTTTCTCCTTGGAGTGATGGAGGTTGAATGGTGACCTGTTAGAGGTGTATAAGGTGTATAAGGACGGGTTCTCTGGGCCTGCGCAAGTGAGCCAGCTGGAGTATTTGCTGACATCTTCAACTGCTCCTTGCTTCAGTCTAAGATCCCCTCGTGTTTTAAGAAGGCAACGATAATCCCAGTGCCGAAGAAGAGCAAGGTGGCATGCCTGAATGACTATCGACCTGTGGCTCTGACATCAATTGCTATGAAGTGTTTCGAGAGATTGGTTATGGCACACATCAACCACAGCCTACCGATCAACCTCAATGCTTTGCAATTCGCCTACCGGAGCAACAGGTCAACGGCAGATGCCATCTCTCTGGCCCTACCTTCCTCCTTAGAACACCTGGAGAATAAAGGCGCATACGTAAGGCTCCTTTTCATTGACTACAGCTCTGCCTTTAATACTATCATTCCAAATAAACTGATTCCTAAGCTCCGGAACCTGGGCCTTAGCACTCAGATCTGCAGCTGGATCTTCAACTTCCTCACAGACAGGACCCAGGCTGTAAAAATAGGGGACAAGCTCTCCTCTACAGTCACTCTGAGCATCGGTGCCCCACAAGGCTGTGTACTCAGCCCCCTGCTGTACTCACTGTACACCCATGATTGTGTAGCAACATACATCAAAGTTGCTGGTGAACGCAGCAGGCCAGGCAGCATCTATAGGAAGAGGTACAGTCGACGTTTCAGGCCGAGACCCTTCGTCAGGACTAACTTGCACAAAGTTGCGTTCACCAGCAACTTTGATGTATGTTGCTTGAATTTCCAGCATCTGCAGAATTCCTGTTGTTCATGATTGTGTAGCCAAGTTTCCATCAAACTCAATAGATAAGTTTGCTGATGACACAACAATTGTAGGCCGTATCTCGTGTAATGATGAGTTTGAGTACAGAGAGGAAATTAAGAACCTGGTGGCATGGTGCGGAGACAATAACCTATCTCTCAACGTCAGCAAAACGAAGGAATTGGTTGTTGACTTCAGAAGGAGTAGTGGACTGCACGACCCAATTTACATCGGTGGTGCGCAAGTGGAACAGGTCAAAAGCTTTAAGTTCCTCGGGGTCAATATCACAAATGACCTGACTTGGTCTAACCAAGCAGAGTTCACTGCTAAGAAGGCCCGCCAGCACCTTTACTTCCTGAGAAAACTACAACTCTCACTAATTTTTATAGATGCACCATAGAAAGCATTCTTCTACAACCTGGTATGGAAGTTGTCCTGTCCAAGACCGAAAGAAGCTGCAGAAGATCGTGAACACGGCGCAGCAAATCACACAAACCAATCTTCCGTCCGTGGACTCACTTTACACCGCACACTGTCAGAGCAGTGCTGCCAGGATAATCAAGGACACGACCCACCCAGCCAACACACTTTTCGTCCCTCTTCCCTCCGGGAGAAGGCTCAGGAGCTTGAAGACTTGTACGGCCAGATTTGGGAACAGCTTCTTTCCAACTGTGATAAGACTGCTGAATGGATCCTGACCCGGATCTGGGCCGTACCCTCCAACTATCCAGACCTGCCTCTCGGTTTTTGTGCACTACCTTACTTTCCCTTTTCTATTTTGTATTTATGATTTATAATTTAAATTTTTAATATTTACTAATTTTTTCCTATTTTTAATATTTTTAATATTTAATATTTGTAATCCAGGGAGTGTGAAGCGCAGAATCAAATATCGCTGTGATGATTGTACGTTCTAGTACCAACTGCTTGGCGACAATAAAGTATAAGAGGTGTATGAGAGGCATTGGTCGTGTGGATATCCAGAGGCTTTTTTCCCAGAGCTGAAATGACCAGCATGAAGGGACATAGTTTTAAGGTGCTTGGAAGTAGATACAGAGAGGATGTCAGGGGTAAGTTTGTCACACAGAGAGTGGTGGGTGTGTGGAATTCACTGCCAGCAATGGTGGTGAAGGCAGATACAATACGGTCTTTTAAGAGATTCAGATAGGTACACGGAACTTAGAAAAATAGAGGGCAAAGCGGTAGGGTAACTCTAGGCAGTTTCTGGAGTAGGTTACATGGTTGGCACAGCATTGTGGGCTGAAAGGTTTGTAATGTGTTGTAGATTTCTATGTTCTATATTCTAAATAACAGGCAAGATAGACAAAGGAGAGTCAGTGGATGTTTATGTGGATCTTCAGAAGGCCTCTGACAAGATTACAGGAAAGGTACCAGCATGGATAGAAGATTGGCTGACCAGGAGGAGGCAAAAAGTGAGAATAAAGGGGGCCTTTTTTGGTTGCATGCTAGTGACTAGTGGTGTGCCACAGGGGTCAGCATTGAGAGTGCTTCTTTTCACATTATATATCATTGTCGAGTACTGCGAGCAGTTTTAGGCCCCTTATCTAAAAAAAATGTGCTGGCAATGGAGAAGGTCCAGAGGAGGTTCATGGGAAAGGGTTAGAGCATGAGGAGTGTCTGATGGCTCTGAGCCCGTACTCACTGGAATTCAGAAGAATGAAGGGGATGTCATTGAAACCTATCGAATATTGAAAGGCCTAGATAGAATGGATGTGGAGAGGATGTTTCCTATAGTGGGGGAAGTCTAGGACCAGAGGGCTCAACCTCAGAATAGAGGGACATCCATTCAGAACAGTGATGAGGAAAATTTTCTTTAGCCAGATGATGGTGAATCTGTGGAATTCATTGCCACAAAAGGCTGTGCAGGCCAAGTCATTGGGTATATTTAAGGCGTTGATTGATAGGTTCTTGATTAATCAGGGTGTCAAAGGTTACGGTGGGGGAAGACAGGAGAATGGAGTTGAGAGGGATAATAATTTAGCTATGATGGAATGGTGGAGCAGACTCAATGGGCCAAATGGCTTAATTCTGCTCCTATGTATTATGGTCTTCTTGAAATGCCTGTTATGCCACTGGCACTTAGGGCAGCAATGAAGGTCCTCCATCTCTGGTGGTGTTCAGGGCTTCCTTCATCTTGCTAGTAGCTTCCTCTCAGTCTTCCCTACTGTCAGACATGCAAGTCTTTGGTGGAGACTCAGGAATACCGTCACACTTAGATGTAGAAGACTTCTTCATTGCTGTTTCTGTAACAATTTTAGTTTACCAGTCAGGGCTGTTGGCCTGAGCTGAACCCCTGAACCTGGAGGACCGGTGGACCATTCTTAGTCTATCCTCTACCCTTTGATCTGTTTGGCATGGGAGACCCTACCAAGAGCCAAAGCATAAAGCCCTGACTCCAGCACACATTGAAGCACACACGACTCCAAACCACAAAGTTGTGGTCTTCTTGGAGGTCCTATTATTATTATTTATCTATTATTATCATTATTATTATTATTATTATGCTTATTATTTAAGAAGCAGATGATGGTGGAAAGTTTTAGGAAAAGGGCAGCATTCTAGAGCTTAATATTCCTGCTATTAGCAGAGTAATGGAAATCAGGGATGCTCAAGTGCCAAGAACTGAATGAGCCAAGAGATATTTGAGGGTTGTAGATGATTAGGTAGGTTTGAGGCTATGGGAAAAAAAAATTAAAATCAAGGAGGCGTTGGTGGACTGGAAAATTGTTATGAGTACAGATACTTCATGCAGGACATTCTTGACCATGTCTTTTTCCCTTGGAAAAGGACAGCAATAAAATACATTTATTAGATGCCTTACAATGCTGCCAAACTCAGTATGAATTTCAATATCAAGCCACAGCAACAGCAGAAACTGAAGATTTTGCTGGAAACCTGAGCAAAACACACAAAATTCTGGAGGACGGTTGATGTCCCTGACGGGACATTAACCGTCTCGACTTCACCGCACCTTGTCCCCATTCCAACCTCACTCCTTCGGAACGCTCTGCTCTCCACTCCCTCTGCACTAATCCTAACCTTATTATTAAACCCGCCGATAAGGGGGGTGCTGTTGTAGTCTGGCGTACTGACCTCTACCTTGCCGAGGTACAGCGACAACTCGCGGATACCTCCTCTTATTTATCCCTCGATCGTGACCCCACTAAGGAGCACCAGGCCATTGTCTCCCACACCATCACCGACTTTATCCGCTCAGGGGATCTCCCATCCACTGCTACCAACCTTATAGTTCCCACACCCCGCACTTCCCGTTTCTACCTCCTACCCAAGATCCACAAACCTGCCTGTCCTGGCCGACCTATTGTCTCAGCTTGCTCCTGCCCCACCGAACTCATTTCTGCATACCTCGACACTGTTTTATCACCCCTTGTTCAATCCCTTCCGACCTATGTTCGTGACACTTCTCACGCTCTTAAACTTTTCGATGATTTTAAGTTCCCTGGCCCCCACCACTTTATTTTCACTATGGATGTCCAGTCCTTATATTCTTCCATCCCCCATCAGGAAGGTCTCAAAGCTCTACGCTTCTTTTTGGATTCCAGACCTAATCAGTTCCCCTCTACCACCACTCTGCTCCGTCTAGCGGAATTAGTCCTTACTCTTAATAATTTCTCCTTTTGCTCCTCCCATTTCCTCCAAACTAAAGGTGTAGCTATGGGCACCCGTATGGGTCCTAGCTATGCCTGCCTTTTTGTTGGGTTTGTGGAACAATCTATGTTCCGTGCCTATTCTGGTATCTGTCCCCCACTTTTCCTTCGCTACATCGACGACTGCATTGGCGCTGCTTCCTGCACGCATGCAGAACTCGTTGACTTTATTAACTTTGCCTCCAACTTTCACCCTGCCCTCAAGTTTACCTGGTCCATTTCCGGCACCTCCCTCCCCTTAATAGATCTTTCTGTCTCTGTCTCTGGAGACAGCTTATCCACTGATGTCTACTATAAGCCTACTGACTCTCACAGCTATCTGGACTATTCCTCTTCTCACACTGTCTCTTGCAAAAATGCCATACCCTTCTCGCAATTCCTCCGTCTCCGCCGCATCTGCTCTCAGGATGAGGCTTTTCATTCTAGGACGAGGGAAATGTCTTCCTTTTTTAAAGAAAGGGGCTTCCCTTCCTCCACTATCAACTCTGCTCTTAAACGCATCTCCCCCATTTCACGTACATCTGCTCTCACTCCATCCTCCCACCACCCCACTAGGAATAGGGTTCCCCTGGTCCTCACCTACCACCCCACCAGCCTCCGGGTCCAACATATTATTCTCCGTAACTTCCGCCACCTCCAACGGGATCCCACCACTAAGCACATCTTTCCCTCCCCGCTTCTCTCTGCATTCTGCAGGGATCGCTCCCTACACAACTCCCTCATCCATTCGTCCCCCCCATCCCTCCCCACTGATCTCCCTCCTGGCACTTATCCGTGTAAGCGGAACAAGTGCTACACATGCCCTTACACTTCCTCCCTTACCACCATTCAGGGCCCCAAACAATCCTTCCAGGTGAGGCATCACTTCACCTGTGAGTCAACTGGGGTGATATACTGCGTCCGGTGCTCCCGATGTGGCCTTTTATATATTGGCGAGACCCGACGCAGACTGGGAGACCGCTTTGCTGAACATCTACGCTCTGTCCGCCAGAGAAAGCAGGATCTCCCAGTGGCCACACATTTTAATTCCACATCCCATTCCCATTCTGACATGTCTATCCACGGCCTCCTCTACTGTAAAGATGAAGCCACACTCAGGTTGGAGGAACAACACCTTATATTCCGTCTGGGTAGCCTCCAACCTGATGGCATGAACATCGACTTCTCTAACTTCCGCTAAGGCCCCACCTCCCCCCTCGTACCCCATCTGTTACTCATTTTTATGCACGCATTCTTTCTCTCACTCTCCTTTTTCTCCCTCTGTCCCTCTGAATATACCTCTTGCCCATCCTCTGGGTCACCCCCCCCTTGTCTTTCTTCCCGGACCTCCTGTCCCATGATCCTCTCGTATCCCCTTTTGCCAATCACCTGTCCAGCTCTCGGCTCTATCCCTCCCCCTCCTGTCTTCTCCTATCATTTTGGATCTCCCCCTCCCCCCCCAACTTTCAAATCCCTTACTCACTCTTCCTTCAGTTAGTCCTGACGAAGGGTCTCAGCCTGAAACGTCGACTGCACCTCTTCCTACAGATGCTGCTTGGCCTGCTGCGTTCACCAGCAACTTTGATGTATGTTGCTTGAATTTCCAGCATCTGCAGAATTCCTGTTGTTTGCGTTTAAATTCTGGAGGAACTCAGTAGGCCAGGCAGCATCTATGGAAAAAAAGTACAGTCCACGTTTCAGGCTGAAATTGGAGAAAAAACGCTGAGGAGTAGATTTGAAAGGTGGGGGAGGGGAGAGAGAAACTCCAGGCGATAGGTGAAACTTGGAGGGAGAGAGATGAAGCAAAGAGTTGGAAGTTGATTGGTGAAAAAGACAGAAGGCCATGGAAGAAAGAAGAAGGGGGGTGAGGGGCACCAGGGGGAGGCGATGAGCAGGCAAGGAGATGACATGAGAGAGGGACAAAGGGATGGGAGATGGTGAAGGGGGGGGGCATATGGAGACATTACTGGAAGTTTGAGAAATTGATGTTCATGCCATCAGGTTGGAGGCTACCCAATCAGAACATAAGATGTTGTTCCTGCATCCTAAGTGTGGCCTTATCCTGACAGTGGAGGAGGCCATGCTTGGACATATCGGAATGGGAATGGTAAGTGGAATTAAAATGAGTGGCCATTGGGAGATCCTGATTGTTCTGGCAGATGGAGCATAGATGCTCGGTGAAGTGGTCAAAGACTAAAAATTTTAAGTTCATCACTGGTCGGCACCTCAGTCATGACTAGGACGAGGCCTCAAGCCACAGTGTTGCCTGTTTGCAGCCATCTGGGGGAGGGGGATGTCAGAGTTGCCCTCAGTGGAGAACAAGCTGTGTTGTGTGCCACTGCAGAATGTGTGGCGTTCATGGAACCAGAGATTTAGTCTGTGCTCTTATTTGTGTGACTCTGTTTTACTACTACCTTGTATGTGCTATGTGTGCCTTGTGCTCTACAGATGGTGGGGGAGCTGTGTAGTCTCAGTCGTAGTGAGGACAAAGCTTCAACACTGCCTGTATGCAATTGTCTGCGGAGACGTATTGGAGTCAGTGCTGCTCTCCAGTGTTCACTCAGCAAAAGACAAGCTATATTATGTTTGATTGCAGACTGCTGCAACATTCATGGACATGGGGATTTCTACTATTTTTTAACCTGTGACTGCATTTTACTACTATCTTATGTGCTATATCTGCCTCATGATGGAATCTCATTGAAGTCTGAGGGGAAGATGAGTCTGGTACTGGAATCTGATTGAAGACAGAGGGAAAGATGTTTTGCACCTTAGCCCCAGAGTAATGCTGTTTGGCTGTGTTCATGGGTATTCATGTATGATTGATGACAATTAAACTTGAACTGGATTGTTTCCTTTCACTTCCCTATCCTGTGCTTGTTAAAGCCATTTTTAGAGACACATCATCCGCTCAATGTTCAATGAGATTCCAGTACCAGACATATCATCCCCTTGGTCTTCAATGATATTCTAAAAACAGACACATCTTTCCGTCCATCTTCAATGAGATTCCAGTACCAGACATATCATCCCCTTAGTCTTCAATGAGATTCTAAAAACAGACACATCTTTCCATCCATCTTCAATGAGATTCCAGTACCAGACCCTGCCCCTCTGCTTTCCGTATTCCAAGGGGATTGTTGCCTTTGCATTTCCCCAATCTGCTCTTCCAACTCCACTTATCATAGCACTTCCCCATGCAGCTGCAGGGAACACAACTCCTTTCCACTTGCCTTTTATTTTCCCACAACCCAGTTAAACAAGAGTCCTCCTAGACAAAGCAGCAAACTATTTTCATACCTTCTAGTGTACTGCAGTGTACTTCAGTGCTCACAACTTGGCCTCCTCTTTATTGGAGGAACTGAATGTAGACGTGTGACCACCCTGTGGAGCAACTGAGTTTAGTCAGGGAGTCAGAAATGCTGGAAATCCAGAGCAACACACACTAAATGATGGAGGAGACTCAGCAGGCCAGGCAGCATCCATGGAAATGAATGAGCAGACAATGTTGTGGGTTGAGACTCTTCTTCAGTACTTGAAAGGACGAGGGATGATGCCAAAATAAAAAGTTGGGGGGACTAGCTAAAATATGATAGGTGAAGCCAGGTAAGTGGGAAAGGTAAAGGGCTGGAGAAGAAAGAATCTGATAGGAGAGGAAAATGGACCATGGATAGGAAGGAGGGCCACCAGGAGGTGGTGATAGGCAGGTAAGAAGAAGAGGTAAGAGGCCAGATTGTGGGATAGAAGAAGTGGGAAGTCCGGGAGTAACACTGAAAGTTTTGATCACTCCTCACTTAATTCTTCACCTCACTCCTAATCATAGTTTTATTTCTGGCCTCATGTTATAGCAAGGCTCACTAGAAGAATCATCTCTGTAAGAGGATGCACTGGGGCATCCCACAGTTGTCGCCATGCTTCCAGCACCAACATAGCATGCCTACAACTTACTAATCCTATGTCTTTGGAATATGAGAGGAAATCGGAGCATCTAGAGGAAGCCCACGCTGTCATGGGCAGCATGTACAAACTCCTTACAGAAAGCGACATGAAATTGACCCTGAACAATTTTACAGCTGACTGCTGTGCTGATACTGTATCACCCATTAGTTTCAGTTCAATAATTTTAATTTTCACTGAATCACAACTGGTCGTTACCCATCCATAACCTTGGGTCAGATGTTCTTTCTCCTTTAACACAGTCTAACGTGCTGGGTAATTCTCATAGTTCTGCATTTCACAAGTGTTTAGTTGCTTCAGTCCTGATGAAGGTTCTCAGTCTGAAATGTCCACTGTTTATTCCCCTCCATAGATGCTGCCTGACTTGTTGAGTTTCTCCAGCATTTCGTGCATGTTGCTCAAGATTTCCAGCAACTGCAGAATCTCATGTATCACCATAGCAACCTCACCCTATCATAGATACTCCCTTTGTCCTATCTATCACTTCCTATCTTTCTGCAACTTAAATCTTTTTTTCTCTTTCCCACTTTTGACAAAGGGTAGTGATAACTCTCCATCACTTCTCAATGCTGCTGAATACTTCTAGCACTTTCTATTTTTATGAGGGAGTGCCTATAATGGACAATCTTTCCTGGTCCCTCCTCACCACTCTTTAGTCAAGAAAGCACTGAAGTGTCTCCAGTTTCTGAGGAGATTGAGGTGCCTCCCCCCCAAACACCTCACATTCAATCCAATTTTTACAGGAGCACCATTGAAAGTGTCATGCCCAATTGCATTCCCATTTGTTATGGAAATTGCAAAGCATCAGACTGCAAGTTCCTGCAAAGGATTGTAAGGACTGCTGACAGGATCACTGAGGTCGCTCTTCCACCCATCTGAGATATTTATCAGGAGCACTGCACACGCAGGGCCCTTAGCATTATCTGTGACCTCTCTCATTCGTCCAACAATCTCTTTGACCCCTACCATCAGGCAGGAGGTACCGTAGCATTAGGACAAGGACAGTTAGGTTAGGAAACAACTACATTCCACCCACCCCCCACCAACCCAGGCCATGAGACTACTGAACGCCCTGATTTCCTGTCCACCCAGGTCTCATCATGTGTGAAGCAGCAGTAACGTTATGCTGATTACTTTTTAAACTTGTGTTGTAATACCTTTATTACTTGTTAATGTCTTTGTGGTAATAGGTCTGGAGGAATGTTCTTTCATTTGGTGGTGTACATGTATATGGTCGAATAACAGAGAACTTAAAATTGAATTTGAACTTTATAGACAATAAATCAATGTACTTGTCAGCAATCATCTATATATAAATATATCCTATTTGGAGAAGAATGCTTCAGGTGTGGCCTGTGGCATTTGGATGAGTCAGACAGTTGTGGGTTCAAGATTCATTCAGAGGACTCACAAGCCTAATGCAGTATTGAGGAAGTGCTGCGTAATTCTCTTTAACTTATGCATTGCTAAACCAAGGCCCCCATCAGAGTTCAAAGTAAAAAATATTACCAAAGTATATATATGTCACCATATACTACCTTGAGATTCATTTGCTTGCAGTCAATGTTTCAGGCTGAGTCTGGAAGTCCAGGTGAAGGCTCCCAGCCTAAAACATCGACTGTTTATTCCCCTCCATAGATGCTGCCTGACTCACTGAGTTCCTCCAGTAGTTTGTGTGTTGTAGTTCACCTTCACCCATTAATTCACCCCTCCACATTCTCATCCGCCACTAATTTGTAACTTCCTGTCAGTCACCTTATGTGCAGACATCCTGTCCCTAGTATAACTTTACGGACATACAATCAATCTACCTATATAAGCTACCTTGGGTATTTAGATTTATTGTGTTTTTTATTATGTTCTTTATCTTCTTTTTTTGTGTGCTGCATCGGATCCAGAGTAACTATTATTTTGTTCTCCTTTACACATGTGTACTGGAAATGGCATTAAACAATTTAAATCTTGGTTGCAGGACTCAGGGTCCAACTTCGGTGACGTAAGTCTCCACCTCTTGGTGGGGACTTGCACAGATTCCTTCAGTAGCAGTCAACAGGTACACCTATGATCATAAAGTGATTTGGAATACTGTAATGTGAAAAGCCCCAAACACAAATCTATTACCTTTGCTCTATTAATCACATACCTGCCTCCCCAATCTAAACCTAATCACTTTGCCTAGCAATCCACTTACCTTTTTGTTATCGTCTTCTTCTGACTTTTAATGGCGGTTGGCAGTCCAGTTTAAAGGTGCATTACCGCCACCAAATGGACTAGAGTTTGGTGTAGAGAGTTGGGAAATAAAACCCCTACTAGCTCCTTATCAAAGGAAAACTAAATTACCCCAAGAAGTCCTATAGATTGTAAATAACGAAAGACAATATTGTGAATTAAATTAGTCACTTCCATAAATGAAAACTGCCAACCCCCAAAGCTAGTAGTGCAGCCTGCATTTGCTTCCTTTCAACCTTGCATGCTTCACATTGTAAAAGAGTGTGTTCAACTGTTTCATAACGATGACAAAGCCTACACCCCAAGGTGATGTTTTCCAACAAGATATAAGGAATAATTTAGTATGTGTAAGTCTAAGTTGAGTCAATATAATTCCTTCCTTTTTTTTTACCCCTTTCTCCCAACAGTCCAACAGTTTTAAGTATTCTGGAAAGGTGTCTCCTCTTATGCCCATGATCCCTCAAATCTTGTCGTAATCCCCTAATTCTTAGCCCCACCAACCCCATAGCTTTGATTTCCTAAGTGGAAGGTCTATATCCACAGATGAACTTTTAACAGCTTTTTTTGGCCAAACAATCAACCCGCTCATTCCCCTCAACACCTCTATATGAAGAGACCCTTAAGAAGAAAACTTGTCGATGAATATCTTGAATGTGAAATAAAGTTTGAAGAGCTTCCTGGAGTAAATCTAACCTACTGCTAGAATGACCTGTTTTAAGACTAGTCAAAACTGAAAAAGAATCTGAACAAATTATAATGTAGCAAGGACAGATTTCCTCCACCCACCGTGAGCTCAAAATGATGGCAACCAGCTCTGCGGTATACACTGATAAATGGTTAGTAAGATGTTTCTTTTTGCTACCTGTAATTTAGGCACAAAAACAGCCACACCAAAATTCTATGCAATCTGCTTCCACTCTAGCTCCCACATTGTCATTCTTCAGGGCGTAATTTTTTTTTAAGAATTTCTCCCCATCACATGCTGGGGGCAAATTTCCATTCCCAATTAATCTACCAACCAACACATTTTTGGGATGTGGAAGGAAAATGGAGGCTATCAGTCTCCACAGTATCCTGGACATCTTCAAGGAGCGATGATGCCTCAAAAAGGTGGCATCCATTGTTAAGGTCCCCCATCACCCAAGTCATGCCTTGTTCTCATTGTTACCATCAGGAAGGAGGTACAGAAGCGACCAGGCACACACTCAACAATTCAGGAATAGCTTCTTCCCCCCACCCCCACCATCTGATTTCTGAATGGACATTGAACACTACCTCACTTCTCTTTTTATTTCTGTTTATGTGCACACTTATTCAATTTCATAGTTATAGTCATAGTCATACTTTATTGATCCCGAGGGAAATTGCTTTTCGTTACAGTTGCACCATAAATAATTAAATAGTAATAAAACCATAAATAGTTAAATAGTAATATGTAAATTGTACCAGGAAATAAGTCCAGGACCAGCTTATTGGCTCAGGGTGTTTGACCCTCCCAGGGAGGAGTTGTAAAGTTTGATGGCCACGGCAGGAATGACTTCCTATGACGCTCTGTGTTGTATTTCGGTGGAATGAGTCTCTGGTTGAATGTACTCCTGTGAATTTTTGAATATTTAATACTGTAATTCAGTTTTTTCTCTATTATTGTATATTGCATTGCAGCAAAGTCAACAAATTTCATGACATAGGCTGGTGATATTAATTCTGATTCCGAAATGGAGCATCCAAGGTAAACCCACACAGGGTCACGAGAAGAATGTGCAATACATACTCCACACACACACACATTTGTGCGGCATTGGATCTGGAGCAAACATTACTTTGTCCTCCTTTTACCTGGTGTAGTAGTGGAAATGACATTAAACAATTTCAGTCTTGGTTCCTGGACTCAGAGTTACGGTTCAGTGTTGTCGAGATGGCATCCAGGTCTCTCCGATGCGAAATAATGAGACAAGGAATAATTTTTTGCCCATATGGGGGATGTCTAAGAGGCATGGGTTTAAAGTGAGAAGCAGAAAGCATGTAGAAGGGATAGGGAAACAACAGGAATTCTGCCTGATGCTGGAAATTCAAGCAACATACATCAAAGCTGCTGGTGAACGCAGCAGGCCAAGCAGCATCTATAGGAAGAGGCGCAGTCGACGTTTCAGGCCGAGACCCTTCGTCAGGACTCACTCTTCCTTCAGTTAGTCCTGACAAAGGGTCTCGGCCTGAAACGTCGACTGCGCCTCTTCCTATAGATGCTGCCTGGCCTGCTGTGTTCACCAGCAACTTTGATGTATGTTGCTAGAAGGGATAGGGGTGCGGTTACACGAAGTATAAAGTCTGGAATGTACTGCTTTACGAGCTGGTAAGGCAGCTATTTATGAGCAAGTGATTGAATCATAGAAGACTATGAAACCAATGCGTTGGGATTAGTATAAACGGGTGCAATGGTGGGCCGAACGGTCTGTTTCTGCGCGAGTTGTCATCTTTCTTGGCAGAAATACCATTTTTCTTTATTCACTAGATTAATATATAATTGTCCTGTCAGAGCTTACGTAGTTTCGGGCCATCTCTGTTACACCTTGTCTCGCTGTCGTTTCAGCTCTCCAACAGTTTTCGTCGACGGTACATTCGTCCCCCCTACCTGCAACCTAACCTAATGATCGCCGGTGAGCGGGGAGGGGCTCTAACTTAATTGACATGGAGATTAATCAATGGTGTGGGCGTCCTGGTGGCAGCCGGCCCAATCAGAAACGGAGAGCGCAAAGCGTCTGGACTTCCGTTCGTTACTTTCCCGCCCACCTCGCCCAAAGAGGAGCTGGGTTTGGTTGAGAGTGCGGTAAAGGTAAAGGTTGGAGACGGTGAGGAGGGTGAAAGTGCGATCAATTATTAAAAAAAAATTTTTTTTGTGGGAACCTGGTTTCTATTGACAAAATATTGGAGTTACTGAGGTAAGTTGATCTTTATAGCCTTTATTTTTACGATTAAATCGTTCTGAACAGACGGTGCCAGGTGAATGTCGACGTTTTTTCCCCTGAGGGACGACAAGGTGGAAAAAAATAAAGTGTAACGTGAAGTCAATGGAACTTCGGTGCATGTTTGGCTCTGAAAATAAGGGTTTTCTTTCTTTTGAGAAGTGTACTGTATTATCACTTGGACTGAAAAGGCACAACATGGTGCAGAAATGTGTCAAAAAGTTTTCTTAAATGATTTAGTTACACAAGTTTTAAGTTTTTTCCTGTTTCTGTGCGCAAATTAGAATATTTTGTAGTGCGTAGATTTGTCAGTCAGATGTAATTTGAAACGTTGTCAGGTGCAGTTTCTGCTTTCGACTTTTCAGTTTTGCTCTTTCACAATGTTTTCATGCCTGGCACTTGATATTTTTGTTCTAATGAAACCCTTATTCGTTTAAAATTTCTAACAATACTTGTTCAAGTATTTAGCACCAATTCATTCAGTTTCTGACTATTTCATGCTTCAATTTGTTTTTATTTTTGCTGCTTAAATTCATTTTTGTAACTTTTTATAATGTTCTCCCCTGAATTTGGAAAAATTTGATCCAGAAACTGAACAAATCAGGGAATTTGTGGTTTCCTTAAACAAGATTGACAAAGCACTTTATTAAAGAAGTGGTCTTTGCTTTAATTTGTGCCTGTGCCTGTACTTGATTTCATGAGCTTAGTAGCTTCTCCAAAATGTTAAGGGATCTTGACATTTTACAGCCAATTAAGTATTTTTGAGTTGTTAATATTGCAGAATAAGAAAAGATTAATCAAGTGCCCATCAAGCTCCTACAAAATGCAATACACACAAAATGCTGGAGGAACTCTGCAGGTCGACCTTTCAGGCTGAGACCATCAGGACTGGAAAGGAAGATAGAATAAGGTGGTGGGGAGAGGAGGCAGGAATACAAGATGACAGCTGATAGGTGAGACCATGTGAGGGGGAAGGTGGGTGGAGAATGGAGGATAAAGTGAGAAGCTGGGATGTGATAGGTGGAAGAGGTAAAGGGATGACTGAAGAAGAAGGAATATAATAGAGGAGACTGGACCATGGGAGAACGGGTAGGAGGAAGGGAATCAGGGAGTGGTGATGGGCAGGTGAGGAGGAGTGAGAGGGGAACCAGAATGGGGAATAGAAAAAGAGAGGAGGAGGAGGGGGAGAAATTACCAGAAGTTGGAGAAATTGATGTTCACGCCTTCAGGTTGGGTGGCTACCCCGATGGAGTATGAGGTGTTGCTCCAATATGCTGTGCTTGGCCTTATTATGGCAGTAGAGGAGGCCATGGGCAGACATGTTAGAATTAGAATGGGAAATCAAATTGAAATGGGTTGCCACCAGGAGCTCCTGCCTTTTGTGGCATGCTTGATGAAAGTGCTCACCCAGCCTACATTGATGTAGAGGAGACTGCACCAGGAACATTGGATGCAGTAGATGACCAGACAGACTCTCAGGTGAAGTGTCAACTCACTTGGAAGGACTGAATGGTGATGAGAGAGGAGGCATAGGGGCAGGTTATTGTGATTGTCATGCTTGCTGGGATAAGTGGCAGGATTGTACTCCTTCGCCTCCCCACACCTCCTTATTCTGGCTTCTGTCCCCATCCTTTCCAGTTCTGATGAATGGTCCAGGCCTGAACTGCTGACTGTTTACTCCCTTCAACTCTGGGTACAATATGTGACCCCAGTGCTGCCTGACCTGAGTTCTTTCAGCATTTTGTGTGCGCAGTATCAGCAGTCTCATGTTTTAATGTCTCATAAAATACAATATGATTACAACAATATTTAACAACAGTTAGGGAGTAAACGTTTGTCCTCAATATCATGGAGATCTCTCCAAGATAGTGCCACAGATTCTTTGTCCCTGCTGGATGCCTTGGCACGTAGTTTAGTCAATGATTAAAGATCAAATTTATTTGTCATATACATTTACATGTATTAGGAATTTGCTGTGGTGTGTTGATCAGGGCACAACATGCAACAAAGAACAACAGTCAACAATTGTGAAGAATTATAAATTTGCCAATGACTCGACTATAGTTGGCAGAATTTCAGATAGTGATGAGGAGGCGTGAGGTGCAAGATAGATTGGCTGGCTGAGTAGTGTCAGTTTTAAAATTCCTGAGTGTCAACATCTCTGAAAGTCTATCCTGGTCCCAACATATTGATGCAATTACAAATAAGGCACAACAGCAGCTATATTTCATTAGGAGTTTATATTTCATTAGGAGTTGGTATATCACTAAAGACACTTGCAAATTTCTACCATGGAGAGCATTCTGAATGGTTGCATCACCGTCTGGTTATAGAGGGGCTGCTGCACAGGATTGGAAAAAGCTGCAGAAAGTTGTAAACTCAGATAGCTCCGTCATGGGCACCAGCCTCCCCAGCATCGAGGACATCTTCAGGCATTGTCTGATTAAGGTGGCATCACTACCCAGGACCCCCTTCTCATTACTACCATCAAAGAGGAGGTACAGGAGCCTGAAGACATACAGTCAACAGTTCAGGGTCAGCTTCTTCCCCTCCGCCATCAGATTTCTGAATGGAGAATAAATCCATGAACGCTACCTCGTTATTTTGTCTATCCTTCCTTCCTTTCACGACTTAATTTAATTTTTATGTATATTGTAATTTGTAGATTTTTGTTATGTGTTGCAATGTACTACTGCCACTAAGCAAACTTCACAACATAAGCTGGTAATATTAAACCTGATTCTGAATTATGTAAGAATAAAGTTAGAGGTTAAAGTACAGCTATGGAATAAAATATACATACATAAAGAATGTACAGTATTTACCATGTAAACAGCAGCGATTGAGGTGATAGAGGGGTAGGAGCGGCTAACTTGAATGGTTGATCAGATTAACCGCCTGGGGGAAGAAACTTTTAAGATGGTGTGATGTTTTCATTTTAATAGTCCTGTAGTGTTTTTCAGAAGGGAGCTTTTGGAAAAGAAAGTTTTCGGGGTGTGAAGTGTCTTACAATGATTTTCCCTGCCTGCTTGTCTGTCCTGGACAAATAAAAGTCCTTCAGTGATGGGAGACTGCAGCCAACGGCCTTTTCTGCTGGTCTGACAGTTCCCTGTAGTTTCTGTAAATTGTGAGATAATGCTGCAACAAAGCAGACCGTAATGGCTGCTATGAGGATGCTCAAATAAGTTCAGTTCATTGTCATCCACCGTACACATGTATACTGCCAAGCGAGAAAAAGTTCCTCTGGATCAAGGTGCACGACAAATATGTATAACACACACAACACACGTAAAGTAATATTACCGCAAATCAATTAGCAAATAATAGAATATATTCCAGAAAATTGACACTTAGTAAAAGATGCATTTATGATACGAGTTTAAAAGTAAACCGTAAAATGCTACTGGCGCTTTATAGGTGATGAGACCTGGCTGGTGGCAGTGTGTTCAGTATCTCATGGGCTGGGGGAAGAAGTTGTTTTCCATCCTTGCAGTTCTTGTCCTAATGGTACAGTACCTCCTGCCTGATAATTGTGGGTCAAAGAGATTGTTGGATGGATGGGAGGGATCCTTGACAATTGTGATATTTCACTCTGTATTGCCCTACTAGTCCTGGGTTTGGGACTAACAGTTCGGCTGATCTAAGAGTGAAGCGGAACTGACACAATGACTTTCAATCAGAAAGATACTTGCTTCTACTTTGTATCATTTTGGTGGTAGTTTGCAAGTGTGGAAAATAGGTCATGCATATCTTTGCCATCTCCACTGGGATTTTATACACAGCACTTCTTGTGTTGTACTGAACTGGAATACTTTTCAGCTTTCCACTCTTCATCATCAGGTTTACTATCACTGGCATATGTCATGAAATTTGTTTAGCGGCAGCAGTACAATACATAAAAAAAACTATAAATTACAATAAGAAATCTGTATAAAAATTAAATAAGTAGTGCAGAAAAAGAAAGCAAAATTGTAAAGTAGAGTACATGAGTTCATTGTCCATTCAGAAATCTGATAATGGAGGGGAAGAAGCTGTTCCTAAAATGTTGAGTGTATGTCCTGTACACCACCTTGATGGTAGCAATGAGAAGAAAGTATGTCTTGGGAGATGGGGGTCCTTAATGATGGATGCAGCCTTTTGAGGGCATCGTCTTTGAAGATGTCCTGGATGCTTGGAAGGCTAGTGCCCATGGTGGCTAAAGCCTTTTGTATCGTAGGCACAGAATAGTCCAACCAGTGACAGAACTTTCTGACCGGTATAACTGCATTGTAGAATGTTTTTCTTGGTGCCATCTTCTAGTTCTATCCTTCTTCAGGACATTATTATATTAATCCTTTTTCTAAGGCATCTTGAGCTGCCCTGTAGTTTGAAAGCTGTGTAGTGTGAAACCTGAATTGTGAGCTTTTCCAAATAGCTGTTTGAATTATGAATGAAATGATGCAGGGTTACAACCTGAAACATTGACCAGCCTTTTGCCTCTTCAGAGTTCCTTCAGCAACTAGTTTTTTCACTAAGGGCATATAAAGTAGTTCCTTTTGAAAGAGGAAAAAGAAATTTGGAAAGAGCTCATGGTTACTTGGATCAGCAGTTGTTCTTGGTGTGAGTGTTCTTGTTCAAGTTGAGTGAATTGTCATATACTCAAGTACATGTGTGCAATGAAAAACTTTCAGCAGCATCACAAAGACAGAGCAACCGAGACTTAATATTCACAAGATAAACATAAATTATACAATGTTTTTCGAGAGAATAATCAGAACAAAAAGAATTAAAGCCCATTTTAGTACAGAGTGATCAAAGTAGTTATAGTGTTTTATACTTTTAGGTGTGTGCCTTTAACAATTTTTTTAAGGATTTGGGCATCAATTATCTTTTATCTATTGCCTGTTGCTCATTTCACTTTGAGAATTCTGTGGCGAGGAACCATAACACTTCAGTCCTTCTAGGGAAGGTGCTCCCCAGTAGTCTGGGTGGAGAGTTTATTTTGTACTTGGGCCTGATGACAAAGGAAGAAGGGCAAACATTACTAAGCCAGGATAGTTTTAGAGGGAAAGCCTACTAATGGTAACTTTCTAATCTATCTGAACTTGACCTCTTTGGTAATAGCTGTTAAGAGTAAAAGCTGCAGTCAGAAAAACAGAAATTAGTTACGTTCTGTATTTGCCACATGTTTCTGTTATGTTGGTGGCAGGAGTTATTGCTTAAAATGTTGGATAAGGTGCCAAACGAATCGGATGCTTTCTCAATATTCTTGGAGCTGCACTCAGACAGGGAGCAAGCAAGTCTTTTGCTCATTCCTGTTGAACCTTGTAGATGATTGAAAGGTTCTAATCTTAAGAAGTGAATAATTTGTTCAGACACTCAGCATCTGACCATATTAACATGGCTACACACAGGATGCTGATAGTTCTAATATCACTGAATGGGAAGGATAGGTGGATACTGTGAGATTGTGGGTCAAATATTATTTGATACTAAACCATGCCTGATCTTGCTGCACAAATTATGTGGTTCTTTGAATAAGGTTAGGCCTTTAATTGTTTTGGACATAACATTTTACCACCAGCTCTCTGTAAAAAGTACAATGTGATTTTGTTTTGGTCTTGTATTTAAAAGGCTTGAATTTGTTTAGCACACTGTGTTAAACATTGTTAACAAGATAAGTCAAAGCCACTATAAAAGCCGAAGAGAGGGCAAAAATTAGTGGGAAGATAGGATTGGAAAGCTTTTAAAAAGCAACAGAAGGCAACTAAAAAAATGACTAAGAAGTTAAAGATGGGATATGAAAGTAAGCTACCCAATAATATTAAAGAGGATACTGAAAGTTTCTTCAGATACATAAAGTGTAAAAAAGAGGCAAGGGTGGATATCAGACCACTGGAAGCTATGCTGGAGAGGTAGTAACAGGGGAAAAGGAAATGACAGATAAACTGAATAAGTATTTTGCATCGTTCTTCACTGTAGAAGACACTAACAGTTTGGTGGAAGTTCCAGATGTTGAGGGTCATGAAATGTGTGAAGTTACACATTTACACAATCTTGGGAAACTGAAAAGTCTGAAGGTAGATGAGTCACCTGTACCAGATACTGTACACCCAGGATTCTGGAAGAGGTGGCTGAAGAGATTGTGGAACACTGGAAAATTGTAACTGTCACTCCACTTTTCAAGAAGGAAGAGAGGCTAATACTGATGGTTCCAGTTTCACAGAACATGCTGAACCCAGGTTATAAAGACTTGACTTATGGACATCCTTATCTAGGAATAAATCCCCAAATGATTAAATGCAAAGGTCTGATGAATGTACATATGTTCATTTCTACAAACAGCAGAATGAGTTCCATCCCTTCCAATGACTGTTCTTTCTTATCAGTCTAATGCATGCTTTTGATGTCTTACTTTGCAATACTGTGAAGGTATGGTTTCCACATCCAATGATTTTTGTGTGTATACCAACTTGCACACAAAATCAATATATAATTAAACCCATCCTTCATCTGGGACCAATCTGTGATCACAGTTTCAGCACTTCAATTGTGCTTGCATTGAATTTCAGTAACTGCATCAAAGATTGTTTGCATTTGAAAAAGTTTTGAGTGTGCAGAACTGTTCTCAAAATCTGGTCCTTGAAAATTTTAAAAATGCTGGTGGAGAATTGTATCCAATTATTTCCTTTATTGTATATCAGCATTGTAAATTAATACCCTGAAAAACATACAGGGCAATAACAGTGTAACAAAATTAATATTAACAGTCTAAAGATTAAATACAGTGCTGAGTGGGAGAAATCACTCAAAATTGCCTGCCTCCACTGGGTCTTAGCTACTGTGGACTGAACAATGCAGCAGTTGTCTCCAAAGATTCAAGATTGTTTAACGTCATTTTCTGTACACAAATATAAAGAAGAATGAAATAGTTGTCACTCTGAATCTGATGAGGCATTAAAAAAACAAAAGATAACGCAATAATGATTAAATAAAAGTTTAAATACATACAATGAATGTCCAAAAAGTGACGCTGGGCTATACATAAGGTGACTGGCTGGAACTAGTAAAGTAGTGGTGGAGTCAGTGAGTGAAGGTGTTGATCACCCTTATTGATTGGGGAAAGTAACTGTTTTTGAGTCTGGTCTTGGCACGGATGCTACGTAGCCTCCCTGATGGGATTAGGATAGACAGTCCATGAGCAGGATGTGTAGAATCCCTCGTGATGATATTGGCACTTATCCAGCACCTTTTTGTATATGTGTCCTTGATGGCGGGTGGACTGGTACCAGTGTTGCAGTGGGGAGTTTTGACTACCCGTTGTGGAGCCTTCCTATTCATTGCAGTGTAGTGTCGATACCAAGCAGTGATACAGCTTGTCAGGTTGCTCTCTCCTCCACACCTGTAGAACGATGTGAGAATGGATGTGCAAAATCCAGCTCTCTTTAGCCTCCTCTGAAAGTTATGTTGATGAACTTTTTTTGACAATGTAGGAAGTATTCTGGGACAAGTTCCTAATTATAATTTCCAGTGTGTTTATTGGCTAATATCTCACTGTTGAAGTTCTCTTCATGGTTGAGTGGCTTGTCAGCATTCCTCATTGAAGATTGACCACTTGGGCCTGATTTTTTTTTTAATTAAAAAGAGAGGGCAGAAATTGGCTTGTATCCCAGTAACTCCTTAGGAAAGGAGAAAAACTTGGCTCAAATAATCAAAATTTAAAAATATGTGGAAGTTGTTGCATTTATTTTTTATTGTTTCCAGGGTTCTTTAGTATTTATATACCAGAAGAGACTAATTCATTAATGCTTAGTTGACATGTATGCATTGCTAAAATGTGTATTTTTGGTGTAGAATTTGTTACATCTCATACCTTCTAAAACATCCAGAAGAAGATCAAGCCACAGCAATATCAACAGCTCTCTTCCTGATGTTCTAAACAATTTTTAAGCATGCTTCAAAATATGCAACTCAACGCTAGCCACAAAAGCTATACCCACCTTCCAGGTGAGCAGCCAATGCCTGTAACAACATTACACATGAGAAGGACTCTGCAGAGAGTCAACTCTCGTAAGCTTGATGGTTCAAACAACCTCCCAGTCCGAGTAGTCGGGAGTGTTCACACCAGCTCACTGACGTTTTAACAGACACCTTCAATACTTTATTCATCCAGGCTGCTGTCCCCACATGCTTCAACTTCAACACCTCCACATACTAACCCACCCCATCACACTCCACACCATCAGTACTTTATCATTTCCTGTCAATCACTTTATGTACAGATACCTAGTATATGCTTTTGCATGTACATTAAGTCTCTTGTATATAAACAAATTTAATACATTTACATTTATTTTTAATTGAGTTTTTTATGCTCATTGTGTTTTCTTATGCTGCATTGGATCTGGAGTAATAGTTATTTCATTCTCCTTTACACTTGTGTACTGATGAATGGCAATAAACAAATTTTCATTAACCTCTCTAAAATGAATATCAAGATATTGGTAATGATTGTGGAGACAGTTCGTAGAAACCTGGTTATTGGTAGGTTTAGTTCCTATCCTGTTTTCCTAATATTCCTTTCCTTAATAGTTCATGCTGGGGTAATGCCTGCCACATTGTTACAATTTCTTACTTATTTCTTGGAATATGGGTCTCACGATTAAATCTGACATTTATTGATGGAGGTGAACCACCTTGAAACACTGAAGTTTTTCCTGTGAAGATACATGAGCTCTGTTATGCTATAATGTACAGGAATTAAACTTAGTAATGAAGACATAGCAACATATTTCCAAGTCAGAATGGTGTGTGACTTGAAGGGAGCTTGAAAATGAAGAGGGTAAAAGGGAATTGGTTCCCATGTGTCTGCTGAGCTGCGTCTTCTTGGTGGTAGATGTCACGAGTTTGGGAGGTGCAATTAGATTGTAGAGCTGGATCTTGGCATTTTAGCAAATTCAATCCTTCCACCCAAAAGAACAGGTAGGCTGCTTATAATTTGTCATTCTGGCTTCTTCCATGTTCCTTTCTAGACCTGATGAAACATTGACTGTTTATTCCTTTCCATAGATGCTGCCTGACCTGCTGAGTTTCTCCAGCATTTTATGTGTTACAGCAAGCTCATTACATTGTGAATGAATTATTTAACTCCTGGAATGTCACTACAGGTGGCCATTTGGTCTGTCATATTTGTGCAAGGTCATTAATCCACCAAATCAACAAAATACTCATTCTTGGTGGGAATATACCTGTAGAGCACGTATTTACCAGCTCCAAGATCTTTAGATGAAAGCTATCGCATTTTCAGTAAGGTCAACTGCTCTTTTGGAATCAGTTGAGGAATGATTTCTACTCTGGAATCGTCTTTACTGTGAAATTAAAATGCACAAGTGAATTTTAGAAAGGTAATTGCCTGAGCATGATGAAGTAAGGTTTTAATCTGCTTTTTGCATCCTCATTGAGTTATAAATTTGTACTTTGTTTTTGCTAAAGAATGTCTGGCCTCGTTCCTGTTTCTGTAGGTGTGGAAATGATTGGTAATCTTTTAGTCTAGGAGTGGCAGTTTCGATCACTACTATTTGCCTTGTGGAGAAAGCTACTGTTGCTAAATAGTTTTGTCCTTATTTATATTTTATGAATGTGAAGGTGATTAAATATTCTTAATTTTACAGATGTTACTCAAAAGTACAATACTTAAAAGGTAGAGGAAAGTAAAGGTATTATTAAAATGACACAATAGTTTGGCAAGATGCCAGTTATTTCATCTCTTGCATGATAGATTGGTTTTATTGCAGTTTCAGTTCATAGTAAATGGTAGGAACCTGTTTATACCATTAGCTGATGGAGACTAATTAATGTTAGATTGCATAATTAACATCTTGTAGTGACAGAGTTCATTTTAGTTATGTCTAAATAGCAACAGAATCATTATGACGGGAGATACCTATGAAAAAAGTGTGCTTATTTTTAATGTTAATAACTCCTAGACCAAGTGCTATAAAGGTTTAAATATACCAGCTAACATCTGTGACCAAGGCAAGTTCGCTCAGAGCCTGTGAATCCATTGTCACAAGTTTTTGTAGTGCAAAAAAGCAATATGGCACATCAGGCCAGTTATCTTGGAAATGCATGCATCTGCTGTGGCTACATTTGGAAGCACCATCACAACTTGCATCAAAGCCTTCCAGGTTCAAGTCGTATCTGACACTCCAAGGAGAACAACTCCCATTCCAATCTGGTAGCTGAAATCTTTCATCCATGGAACCACTCTGGTGAACTATTTTTATAAGCCATCTTGGAACCTTTAAAACCTTAAGTGACCAATACTAACCAGAGTGTTGTAAAGATGTTACATCCCTGTTCTTTTTTACTCAATGGCTCTAGGATCTGACGTTATTTACTAACAATAATCTCAACATATCCTGCCCATTCAAAACTTTTGGATACTTTTGATTATGCAATCTGTTTAGAACTGTGATAATGTGTATTAGGCCATTTAATGAAAAAGTTCCACTACAGTAATTAAAAGCTTTTTGGTTTCTATTAAGCTGGGATGCTGGCAAAAATTCCCACACTCCTTAATTAATAAAGTTGCGATCCTTTGGTCACACAGGACCCCATTTAACACCTTATCTAAAAGCCAATCCATCAGTTCATATGTGTACCACTGGGAATTTTGACCAAGACTATGAACTCCAATTTATTGATATGGTTTGAATACCTGGCCCTCTGAATGCAAGGTCAGACTGATACCACTGAGCCCTGGCTGATGCAGTCCAACTACTGGAGACTGATTTTAAAGGGTGGAAAGCCAGCATTTTCCACCATCATACCATTGAATACCTTTAAGCATTTACAAAATATGAGGCATGGATTATATCTGGAGCCAAGTAACTAGCTTTTCTTTCAAGTCCACATCATCTTTGCTGAGCTAGTCCAGCACATAGTCATGAAAAGTATAGCACAGAAACAGGCCTTTTGTCCCATCTGGTCCGCGCCAAATGATTTAAACTGCCTACTCCCATCGAATTGCGCCAGGACCATAGGCCTCCATACCCCTACTATCCAAACTTCTCTCAAACATTCAGACTGAGCTCGCATGTACCACTTGTGCAAGCTTGTTACACACTCCCATGATCCTGTTTTTCCCCTCATGTTTCCCTTACTTTTCACTTTTCACCTTTCACCTTTAACCCATGACCCCTGGTTGTAGACCACCCAACCTCAGGGGATAAAGAAACACACACAAAATGCTGGAGGAACTCAGCCGGCCAGGCAGTATCTATGGAAAAGAGTACAATCAATGTTTCAGGCCGAGACTCTTCAGCAGGGTCCTGCTCAAGGGTTTCGGCCAGAAATGTTGACTGTACTCTTTTCCATTGATGCTGCCTGGCTTGCTGAGTTCCTCCAGCATTTTGTGTGTGTCGCTTGGATTACCAACATCTGCAGATTTTCTCTTGTTTCTCAGTGGAAAAAACCTGCTTGCATTTCCTCTATCTATACCGCTCATAATTTTGTATACCTCTATTAAATCTCCCTTCAATCTTGTATGTTCTTGGGTGTGAAGTCCTAACCAATTCAACCCTTCCTTAGAACTCAGGTTCTCCAGACCTAGCAACATCCTTGTAAATTTTCTGTGTACTCTTTCAACTTTATTTACATCTTTCCCATAGGTAGGTGACCAAAACTGCACACAGTACACCAACTTGGGTCTCACCAGTGTTTGCAACAACAATGTTTATTTTTGGAAAGAAAAGCAAAGCTCAAGGGAAATGGGCATGTTGCCTAGCCTTGAGAGATTGCATCTTTTGTCAGTTAAGTTTGTTCATTTCCCTCCCATATTCCAAAGACATATAGGTTAGCAGGTTAACTGGTCCCATAGTCATAGTCATACTTTACTGATCCCGGGGGAAATTGGTTTTTGTTACAGTTGCACCATAAATAATAAATAGTAATAAAACCATGAATAGTTAAATAGTATTTTGTAAATTATGCCAGGAAATAAGTCCAGGACCAGCCTATTGGCTCAAGGTGTCTGACCCTCCAAGGGAGGAGTTGTAAAGTTTGATGGCCACAGGCAGGAATGACTTCCTATGACGCTCTGTGTTGCATCTCGGTGGAATGAGTCTCTGGCTGAATGTACTCCTGTGCCCACCCAGTACATTATGTAGTGGAATTGGGCTGAAAGGGCCTGTTATCGTGCTGTGTCTTTAAAATCTGTTAGTAATTGTTCCCCACTCATAACAAAAAGATGTTACTTAGATGCAGCTGGAGCCTGTTCTTCCAGCAGAGTTGCCTAAACCACAATTGAACCATTTGCGCAATTATGATTGCGTAATGTTGAGTGAAACTGTGGAATTCTGGGTCTCTTTGAAGGAGAAAGAAAACTTGACTAGCAGGTGATGCTGTCCAGAGCTTGCATGTGGCATAATTTATTTGAGGCAAAATAGTGGAGACGTGCAGGAATTTGCATCTCAAACTTATGTAACAGACAAGTCTGTTATTCCTTGGATCAGAAAGTTGCAAGTTCAGCCAGCTCCATCATGGGCACTAGCCGTCGAGGACATTAAAGACAATGCCTCAGAAATGAATCTATCAATAAGGACTACCATCATCCAAGACATGCTCTCTTCTCATTACTACCATCAGGGAGGAAGTTCAAAAGCCTGAAGACACACACTCAATAGTTTAGAAATAGCTTTCCCCTCCGCCATCAGATTTCTGAATGAACATTGAACCCATGTTCACTACCTCAGTACTTTTCTCTTTGCTGTCTTTTTGCACTAGTTCAACTTTTTAATATTTACTGTAATTTATAGTTTTTTAAACTGTTATGTATTGCACTGTACTGCTGCTGCAAAACAATTTCACAACATTTGCTGGTGATATTAAAGCAACACACAAAATGCTGGTGGAATGCAACAGGCCAAGCAGCATCTATAGGAAGAGGTACAGTCGACGTTTCAGGCCGAGACCCTTTGTCAGGACTAACTGAAAGAAGAAATAGCCAGAGATTTGAAAGGGGGAGGGGGAGATCCGAAATGATAGGAGAAGACAGGGAGGGATGGAGCTAAGAGCTGGAAAGTTGATTGGCAAAAGAGATACAAGGCTGGAGAAGGGAGAGGATCATGGGACGGGAGGCCTAGGGGGGAAGAAAAGGGGAGGGGAGCACCAGAGGAAGATATAGTGAGAGGGACAGAGGGAGAAAAAAGAGAGAAAGGGGAAATAAATAAGGGATGGGGTAAGAAGGGGAGGAGGGGCATTAACGGAAGTTAGAGAATGTTCAATGTTCATGCCATCAGGTTGGAGGCTACCCAGACGGAATATAAGGTGCTGTTCCTCCAACCTGAGTATGGCTCCATCTTGAGGCAAGTGTCATTCCAACACCTCCCTCCCCTTTCTTGATCTTTCTGTCTCTATCTCTGGAGACAGCTTATCTACTGATGTCTACTATAAGCCTACGGACTCTCACAGCCACCTCTTGCAAAAATGCCATCCCTTGTCGCAATTCCTCCGTCTCCGCCGCATCTGCTCTCAGGATGAGGCTTTTCATTCCAGGACGAAGGAGATGTCTTCCTTTTTTAAAGAAAAGGCTTCCCTTCCTCCACCATCAACTGTGCTCTCAAACACATCTCTCCCATTTCACGCACATCTGCTGTCACCCCATCCTCACGCCACCCCACTAGGGATAGGTTTCCCCTTGTCCTCACCTACCACCCCACCAGCCTCTGGGTCCAACATATAATTCTCTGTAACCTCCGCCACCTCCAACGGGAACCCATCACCAAGGACATCTTTCCCTCCCCCCCCGCCCTCTGCTTTCCGCAGGGATCGCTCCCTACGCGACTCCCTTGTCCATCCGTCCCCCCCATCCCTTCCCACCAATCTCCCTCCTGGCACTTATCCTTGTAAGCGGAACAAGTGCTACACATGCCCTTACACTTCCTCCCTCATTACCATTCAGGGCCCCAGACTGTCCTTCCAAGTAAGGTGACATTTCACCTGTGAGTCAGCTGGGGTGATATACTGCATCCGGTGCTCCCGGTGCAGGCTTCTATATATTGGCGAGATCTGATGCAGACTGGGAGACCGTTTCGCTGAACACCTATGCTCTGTCCGCCAGAGAAAGCAGGATCTCCCAGTGGCCACTCATTTTAATTCCACGTCCCATTCCCATTCTGAAATGTCCATGCACGGCCTACTCTACTGTCAAGATGAAGACACACTCAGGTTGGAGGAACAACACTTTATACTCCGTCTGGGTAGCCTCCAACCTGATGGCATGAACGTTGACTTCTCTAACTTCTGTTAATGCCCCTCCTCCCCTTCTTACTCCATACCTTATTTATTTATTATTTTTTATTTTTTCCTTTTCTTTCTCTTTTTTTTCCCTCTGTCCCTCTCACTATATCTTTCTCTGGTGCTCCCCTCCCCCTTTCTTTCCCCCTAGGCCTCCTGTCCCATGATCCTCTCCCTTCTCCAGCCTTGTATCCCTTTTGCCAATCAACTTTCCAGCTCTTAGCTCCATCCCTCCCCCTCCTGTCTTCTCTCATTTTGGATCTGCCACTCTCCCTCCTACTTTCAAATCTCTGAATATCTCTTCTTTCAGTTAGCCCTGATGAAGGGTCTCGGCCTGAAATGTCAACTGTACCTCTTCCTGTAGATACTGTACCTCTTCCTGTAGATGCTGCCTGACCTGCTGTGTTCCACCAGCATTTTGTGTGTGTTGCTTGAATTTCCAGCATCTGCAGATTTCCTCGTGTCTGGTGATAATAAACCTGATTCCTTGATGAGTATTTTTAATTTCTTCTGCCTTAGATTTAACTTGTATGTTCTACTGAGGTTGAGTTTTGACAGGATCAGGAAAACTAGGTCTTACAAGGTGAAATGTCATGTGAAATATTAATTACTGCTCTGACTACTCACTTTTTATTTGTGACATGTTTCAAAAACATTTAGACAGGTTCATGAATATGAAAGGTTTTAAGCGATATGAGCCTAAAACAGGCAAATGAGACTAGTTCAAGATGGTTTTGGGCATGGACGAGTGGGGCTGAAGTTTGTTTTTTTGTTGTATAACTTTGTTTCTATGATTTTTAAAAGGTTACTATTAACAGTAACCTTTTAAAATCAGTCATAGATTTATGACTAATACTGTAGGTACATAATGCCAGTGCAGCTATAGATAGTTTTCAAGACAGATCCTTTGACATTGAAGGTGACTCATAAGCAGAAACTACAAATGTTACTCTGATCCCATACTGACGTGAAAGGAGAGGAGATTCAGAAGACCCACAGTCCCAATGTTCTGTACATATTCTGTCTGGGTAGCCTCCAAGCTGATGGTGTGAACAATGTTTTCTTGAACTTCTGGTAATTGCCACCCTCTTCACCATTCCCCATTCCTGTTTCCCATTCTCACCTGATTTCCTTACCTGCTCATCACCTCCTTCTGGTATTCCTCCTCCTCCTCCTCCTCCCCCGCCCCCCTTTCTTCTATCGTCTTCTGTTCTCCTATCAGATTCCCCCTTCACCAGCCCTTTATCCTTTTCACCAAATTTCCAGCTCTTTACTTCATCTTCTCCCTCTCTCCCAGTTTCACATATCACTTGCCACCTTGTGCTACTAACTACCCCCACAACCTTCTTACTTTGACTTCTCCCCCTTCCTTTCCAGACCTGATGAAGGGTCTCAGCCTGAAACATTGACTGTTTACTTCTCTCCATAGATGCTGCCTGACCTAAGTTCCTACACCATTTTGTGCTTTGGGTTTCCAGCATCTGCAGATTTTCTCTTGTTTGTGCATGTCACGTTTTCTGTGATCCATGATCCAACTAAAATACAAATTAAATGCTGTAGGAACTTGGAGTAAAATCAGCTTTTGCAAGTATGCTGGAATGCGATTTGTGTTTTATTGTAGTAACCTAATAAAAGTGAGAAGGTGTTTTAATTTCAAGAAGTAAGTTTTATTCATTTTTTTAATGATTTAGCAAAGGTCAGCATTTGTTGCTCATCCCTAATTATCCTTGAAGATGATCCTTATGTCAGAAATATCATATAAATGTAATTGCAAAGAAAGTATGATGACACCTCTATTTTCTCAGTCTGTGGAGAGTCGATGTGTCATCAAAAGACGACAAACTTCTGTAGGTGTGCGGTGGAAAGTGTATTGACTGGCTGCATTATGGCCTTTTATGGGAACACCAATGATTTTAAGTGGAAAATCCTACAAAAGGTGGTGTATCATATCCATTGATTTACCTGCATATGTTAAGTGCTGCTTGTGATGGATATAGAGTTCTCACGATGACATCATCTTAGCATAAATCAGAAGACTTGATTCATTGGGCAGCTTGATTCATTTCAGAGAGTTCTCCAGCTGCTTTTTGTCTTCAATTAAAACTAAATGATTGCAGCTGGGTTCCTTCCCTTTTATAGGGGTATGCATTCTAATTTGAAGCAGCAGCAGGCAGGAAAGATGAGTGGAGAAGAATGCAGAAGAGATGGCTGGTTTGTGTTTGAAAACTGTTCCCTTGTGATGCCCAACCTGTTTTCAAATGGCCTTTTTGCGCTGTGGCATATTGTAGGCAAGGTAAAGTGCTGTGGAAACAGCCCCACAGCATGGCAATGAAGAAAACAGTTGCATTATTATAAATAAGACACAAATGCTGGAGGAACTCGGCAGGACAGGTCCCATCTATGGAAAGAAATAAACAGTCAAAAACCCTGCAGCAGGATCTTGACCTGAAATGTTGACTCTTTGTTCCTTTCCATAGATGCCGCCTGACCAGCTGAGTTCCTTCAGCATTGTTTGTGTGTTACTTCAATTTCCAGCAACTGCCGAATCTGCCAGATATCCCTGCAAGGGCCAGAAATGCTACATACATGCCCATTTACCTCCTCCTTACCTCAGGGCCCCAAACAGGCCTTCCAGCTGAGGCAACATTTCACCTGCATATTTGTTGGGGTCGTCTATTGTTTCTGGTGCTCTTGATGCAACCTCCTCTACATTGGAGACAGCCTACATAAACTGGGGAGCTGCTTTGTTGAATACCCTGCTCCATCCAATTTAATTCCTATCCCCAGTCCCATTTTGACATGTTGATCCATGCCCTCTCGTGCACCAATGAGGCCACTCTCAGGGTGAAGGAGCAACATCTCAAATTCTGTCGAGGTAGCCTCTAACCTGATAACATGAATATCAATTTCTTTTTCTAGTAATTTCCCCCCCCCCCCCATTCCCCACTCTGACCTCTTAATTCGTCTCCTCACCTGCCTATCACCTCCCTTGGTGCCCCCCCTTCTTCCCTTTCTCCTATGGTCCACTCTCCTCTCCTATCAGATTCCTTCCTCTCCTGCTTTCCTGGCTTCACCACCTAGTTAGTGCACCTTCCCCTCCCCCCACCTTTTTATTCTCGCATCTCCCCACTTTCCAGTCCCGAAGAAGGGTTTCAACTCAAAACATCGACTGTATTAATTTCCATAGATGCCTGACCTGCTGAGTTCCTCCTGCATTTTGTGAGTTTTTTGCTGCAGAAGCTCTTGTGTTGTTATAAGAGTTATTATTTGCATGAATGGGCTACCAAATTGACAGACAAACCCCTGTATTCACTCCTCACAAGCCTTTTAAACCTCAGACCAGTAATATTCACAACCTACTTCGACAGTATTTGTTTTGTTGCTGCTGATGGAATCCAGTCTCCAGAGAAGATGGGAAAGAAAAGCAATGATTTAGGAAGGACGTGCCGATTGTGTGGCCTTGGGGAGCAGTATGCCACTATTATCAAATTTGTGATTAACTCAGTGACCACAGAGGGTACAAAGAGCCTGTCATTGCTGCCTACAGAAGTAGAAAGCAAGAGATTAATCTCCAAGTGGTAAGTTAGTTTGGAATTTCTGCCATGTAATTTTTCAAACAAAAGAATTACTAAGTTTCTGTGAGTTGATAATATTTACTGTGCATTCCGTGCCCATGGTTAACTGTTGTGAAATTAAGTAGTTCGATCATAGAGTCTGCTGAAGGAAAGTACTGAATATGAAACACTTAACCAAAGAATTTGTTATTTGTGCTTCCAGCACAATCACTCTTCAGTGCTTGCATAAACTTGTGTAAGGAACACTTCCAGTTTTGTTCACTGATAATTTTTGTTAATGTTGTCCACTTATTTGCATGAAGTAGCAGACTGGAATTTTGTGCTTAAAAATTACATCAAGATCCAATGTAGATTTGCAGGCAGTGTATAATTTTTGCTGTCCTGCAAGATGCAGCAAAGTCCTAGAGCATCAAAATTACAGAGTTATATGGTACAGCACCCTTTGGCCCATTCATCCATGTCAACCAAGATGCCTACCCAAGCTAGTGCCATTTAGCCCTATCTCTCTAAATCCTTCCTATCCATGTACATGTTACTTCACTTGACCACTTCTGGCAGTCAATCACTCTCAGGTCTCCTCAAAAAAAAAAAAATTTCCCCTCTCAACTTTAAACCCATGCCTTCTGGTTTTTGATCTTACTCGCACCCCTCCCCAACCCCCACAAACACTTAGTGGCAGGGGCAGGATCTGTGACCATCCACCTTGCATATGCCTCTCATGATTTTCATATACCTCCTGTAATGTTACCCCTACACTCTGGGGCGGGGGGCAGGGGGGAGTCTGTCCTTGTAACTTGTTTCTTCAGATCAGCCTCCAAAGCGAGCCTTTGAAAAGGCTAGAATCCATGTAGGCAATATCCTTGTACTCTTTCATCCTGGGTCATATCATCAGAAAGTTAAATTATATTTGTAAGACATGGATTCCATTGCACAAAGCCATGTGAACTATACCTAATCAAAGTTCAAAGTAAAATGTATTATCAAAGTACTTACCAAAGCATAGCAGTGGAAGCTGAGAGCAGTTTCAGACTGCTGCGAGTGCACATCTCGCACAACCTCTCATGGTCCCAGAATAAATTCTGCACAGTCAGAAAAGCTCATCAATGCCTCTCCTTTCTGAGGAGGATGAATAGAGCTGGACAATGCACATCTATACCCGTCTTATTCTACAGATGTACAGTAATATTGTATTTGAATGGACAAGTATACAGAATAAGTTTGATGTAGTGCAGTTAGAGATTGGCAGGATTGATGCTGGGAGAATCACTTAGTCATGGCTGGGAGCTTAACACCTTATATCGAAAGGACAGGGAAGTAGGCAGAGGGAGTGGGATGACTGTTGGTTTAACAAGTAAAATCAGAAGTGATTATAGGCACAGAAGATGTAGAATCCTTGTGGGTACAGTTAAGAAACTGCAAGGGTAAAAAGACCCTAATAAGAGTTTATATACAGACTTCCAAATAGTAGCTAGGGTGTAGGATACAAATTGCAATGAGAGATAGAAAAGGCATGTAAAAAAGGCAATGTTGTGATAGTCATGGGGGATTTCAATATGCAGGTAGACTGGGAAAATCAGGTTCAAGATGGATTATGAGAGGGAATTTATAGAATGCCTAGAAGAATGAGCTATATTTGATTAGGGAGCTTAAGGTAAAGGAACCCTTGGGAAGCAGTGATCATAATATGATAGAATTCACCCTGCAGTTTAAGAAGAAGATAAAGTCAGATGTATCAGTATTACAGTGGAGTTAAAGTGAATTACCAAGGCATGAGAGAGGAGCTGGCTAAAATGATAGCAAAGACAGTAGCAGTGATGAAGGCAGAACAACAATAGTTGGAACTTCTGGGGGCAATTCTGAAGGTGCAGGATAGATGCATCTCGAAGCTGAAGACATATCTAAAGGGAGGATGAAGCAACTGTGGCTGACAAGAAAAGTCAAAGACAGCATAAAAGCAAAAGTACAATATAGCCAAAAAAAATTAGAGAGAAGTTAGAGGATTGGGAAGCTTTTAAAAACCAACAGAAGTCAACTAAAAAGACAAAAGGAGAGAAAAAGATGAAACATGGAGGCAAGCTAGCCAATAATATAAAAGAGGATACCAAAAGTTTTATCAGATCTTTAAAGAGGGGTGAGAGTGGATATTGGACCGCTGGCAAATGATGCTGGAAAAGTTGTAATGGGGGACAAAGAAATGACAGGTGAACTGAATAATTGTTTTGTGTCTGTCTTCACTGTGGAAGATAGTCGCATATGCCAAAAATGCAAGAGTGTAAGTGGCAGAAGTGAGTGTTGTTGCTATTAATAAGGAGAAGGTACTTGGGAAGATGGATAAATCACCTGTACCAGATGGACTACATTCCAGGGTTCTGAAAGAGGTAGCTGAAAAGGTTTTGGAAGCATTAGTAATGATCTTTCAAGAATCACTAGAATCTGGAATGCTTCTGGAGGACTAGAAAATTGCAAATCTTGCTTCACTCTTTGAGAATGGAGGGAGGCAGAAGAAAGGAAATTCTAGGCCAATTATCCTGAATTGGGAAGATGTTGGAGTCAGGGTACTTTCAGGGCACATGACACTTCAGAAATACTTTGGAACAGATGAGGAATTTCTTCAACCAGAGAGTTGTGAATCTGAGGAGTTAATTGCCAGAAACAGCAGTGGAGGCCCAGTCATTGAGTATATTTAAAGTGGAAATTCATAGGTTTTTGATTAGTCAGCATCAAAAGTTACAGGGAGAAGGCAGGAGAATAGGATAGAGAAGGATAATGCATCACCAGTGGAATGGCAGAGCAGACTCGATAGGCTGAATGGTCTAATTCTGCTCCTGTGTCATAGGGTCTATGGTTTAAAGAGCATTTTAACATGGTGCGTCACTGTATAGTACGGAAACTGCACTGCAGCAGACAGGAAGGCTCTACAGCGGATTGTCAAAACTGTCCACACATCACCGGCACTAACCTATCCACCAGCGAGGACATCTATATAGATGGGTACCAGAAAAAGGCAGTAACACCCTGAAGGATCCTGCCCACCCTGCTTGTGGACTGTTTTAGCCTCCTCCCTGATGGGAGCGGGACACACAACATCCATACCACCAGGACCACCAGACTCAAACAGTTATTTTCCCCAAGCAGTAAGGGTGATCAACATCTCCACCCACTAACCCACTCCTCCACATCAGCAACCACCACTATTTTATCATTTCCGGTCAGTCACCTTATGTACAAATACTCCTGTGCCTCTTGTCACTTTATTGACATGCAATAAATTTATGTACAATGTATAAGCTATTTTATGTATTTATGTGTTTTTAAAAAAATATTGTGTTATTTTCTTATTGTGCTACATCGGATCTGGAGTAACAATTATTTCATTCTCCTCTACACTTGTGTACTGGAAATGACATAAAACAATCTTGAAAGTAAATAATCAGTTCTTGGCTTTCCAAAGGTGGGTAACCCCTTTCCCCTAGAATCCCCTTCAACCTTTTCCCACCACTTGATTTTAGATTCAACAGCCTGTCCTTGCAGCCCTCCTTAAAGATGTATGGTAGCATTGTAGTTAACATGCCTGGGATCAGAAGATCAGGATTCAGTTTCCACCGCTGTTCTCCCTGTGACTGTATGGGTTCTTTCGTGTGCTCCAGTTTCCTCCCACATTACAAAAGATGTACTGGTAAGGGTTAGTAAGTTGTGGACATGTTATGTTGGTGCTGGAAGCGTGGCCACACTTTATGGGCTGTCTGCAGCACATCTTCAGACTGTGTTGGTTGTTGAGCAAGCAGTGCATTTCACTCTGTTTTGATGTACATACAGTTGCAAGAAAAAGTTTATGAACTCTTTGCAATTACCTGGTAATCAGAATCAGGTTTATTGTCACCATCATGTGATGTGAAACTTGTTAATTTAGCAGCAGCAGTTCAATGCAATACATAATCTAGCAGAGAGAGAGGAAAAAATAATAAATAAAATAAGATAATAAACAAGTAAATCAATTATGTATATTGAATAGATTAAAAAAAACATGCAAAAACAGAAATACTGTATGTTTTTTAAAAAGTGAGGTAGTGTCCAAAGATTCAAAGTCCATTTCAGAATCGGATGGCAGAGGGGAAAAGCTTGTTCCTGAATTGCTGAGTGTATGCCTTCAGGCTTCTATACAGGTTTCCCCCGCCACCCGAAGGTAGAGCGTTCCTATGAAACGGTTCGTAAGCAGGAATGTTGTAAGGCGAAGAAGCAATTACCATTTATTTATATTGGAAAAATTTGTGAGTGTTCGCAGACCCAAAAATAACCTACCAAATCATGCCAAATAACACATAAAACCTAAAATAGCAGTAACATATAGTAAAAGCAGGAATGATATAAATACACAGTCTATATAAAGTAGAAATACTTCTCTACAATCATTGCTGCACTGTTCTCTGTAGCGAAAATCTCACGCAAGCGCTCTCGGCAAAAACACTCTCCAGTAACCTTTAAGCTATGAAGCTGCCAAATCATACCAAATAACACAAAAATACACAGCCTACATAAAGTAGAAATAATGTATGTACAGTGTAGTATCACTTATGGGAATCGGGAAGACATTGAGCACACTGGTGGTGTGTTAAGCTGAGTCGTCAGAGGTTGGGGGTGCAGTGGTCCCCACCCTCCAGGCTGCAGACCGATACATTGCCGCGAAGCATGCAGGGGTACAGCGGTGGCTGGGACGCACTCAGCACATCTTTAAGAAAAAAGCTGAAATAAACAAGCTAATTAATTAGGTGCCACCCGGCACGTAAATGTCAGCCCAGATCAGAGGCGACACAATCGCCTCTGATCTGGGCTGACAATTACGTTCTGGGCGACACCTAATTAATTAGCTTGTTTATTTTGGCTTTTTTTTCTTAAAGATGTGCTGGGTCCCTCCCAGCTACTGCTGCATTCTCCGCGAATCAGTATCTGTCCGCAGCCGGGGGGGGTTGGGGTGGTGGGACACTGGGGTGTCATCTCATCGTTGTCTGTTTCCAAGAGGGCAGGCAGGTCATCTTCTTCCATGTCTGCCTGCCTCGATGTCGAAGGTCGAGGTTTGTCGTCTGCTGTGGCTGATGTGAAAGGCTTGAAAAATGACAGTATGCTTGACTGCTAGCCTCACGCATTTTTCTATCATACAGTTCTTTGTAAGCACTCAAACCATCTTGCAAATATGCCCTAAACCAACGTACCCTTTCAAAATTAAAGTGGTACTTTATCATTGCAGCGAAAATCTCATGCAGTTGCTTCACGTTCAGTTCCTGGATAACTTCACTTTTGGTCTGTTCGCTACTGCATTCGGTTTCGATTGTTATCCTTTCGTCTTCCAATTGCATCAGCTCTTCATTTATCAGTTCTTGGTCATGGGATGCCAAACCTCTTCAACATCTTCGTCAACTTCCACAAGCCAAACTCACTTTGTCCTTACTTCGTTCACCATGATCGAAATGCTTAATTATGTCCAGTTTTACGCTAAGTGTAACACCCTTATGAGCTCTTTTAGGCTTTTCCGATACTATAGAACTCATCTTGCAAACGGATCTCACAGGCACGTGTTTAAGCAATGCCGGCGAGAATGCAGTTCGGAATTTGGGGGAGAAGCGGCTGCTCGGGGTGTGCGCTGCTTTTTTTCACGCACTGCCTTTTATTGCGCGCTGCCTTTTTTCGTAACAGTGAAAACACCTTCTGTTAGCGAAAACAGGTAACTAATGTAGGTCTTTCGTAACGGTGAGGTTTCGTAAAGTGAACGCTCGAAAAGCAGGGGACACCTGTACCTCCTACCTGATGGTAACAGTGAGAAAAGGGCATGTCCTGGGTGCTGGAGGTCCTTAATAATGGACGCTGCCTTTCTGAGACACTGCTCCCTAAAGATGTCCTGGGGACTTTGTAGGCTAGTACCCAAGATGGAGCTGACTAGAATTACAACCTTCTGCAGCTTCTTTTGGTCCTGTGCAGCAGCCCCTCCATACCAGACAGTGATACAGCCTGTCATTAATGCTCTCCATGGTACAACTATAGAAATTTTTGAGTGTATTTGTTGACATGCGGAATCTCTTCAAACTTCTAATAAAGTATAGCTACTGTCTTGCCTTCTTTATAACAACATTGATATGTTGGGACCAGGTTAGATCCTTGGAGATCTTGACACCCAGGAACTTGCAGCTGCTCACTCTCTCCACTTCTGATCCCTCTGTGAAATTTGGTCTGATTTTCATCTAAGTCACAATAATAGGCAAACACAATCTGCCTAAACTAATAGCACAAATAGTTGTACTTTTCATGTCTTTATTGAACGCATTGTTTAATCATTCACAGTCCAGGCTGGAAAAAGAATGTGAACCCTTGTATTTAATAACTGGTAGAACCTCCACATTTCCTGTAGCTGCTGATCAGACTTGCACAATGACAAGGAGGAATTTTAGACCATTCCTCAAAAACTGTTTCAGTTCATCAATATTTCTGGGATAACTTGAATGAGCAGCCCTCTTTAGATCATGCCACAACATCTCAATTGGGTTAAGGTCAAAACTCTGACTTGGCCATTCCAAAACACAATTTAAAAAAAAACAACATTCTGTTGTTGTTTTACTCTTGTGTTTTGGATCATTGTCTTGTTACGTCATCTAACTTCTATTACGCTTCAGGTGACGGATTGCTACCCTGACATTGTCCTGTAAAATGTCTTAATAAAATTTTGAATTCATTGTTCCTGAGCAATTGCAAGCTGTCCAGGCCCTGAGGCCAAAGAGTAGCCCCAAATCATGATGCTCCTTCCACCATGCTTCACAGTTGTGATGAGTTTTTGGTGTTGGTGTGCAGTGCCATTTTTCCTCCAAACATAATGGTGTGCATTTCTACCAAAAAGTTCAACTTTTGTCTCATCTGTCCACAGAATATTGTCCCAGAAGCATTGTGGAATATCCAGGTGGTCTTTTGCGAACTTGAGACATGCAGCAATGTTTATTTTGGAGAAAGTGATCTCCTCTGTGGTGTCCTTCCATGCATACCATTCTTCACTTGTTTTTTATATATAGTAGACATATGAACAGATACTTTAGCAAGTTCGAGAGATTTCTGCAGGTCTTTTGTTGTAACCCTTGGGGTTTTTTCATCTCCTTCAGCATTGCTCATTGTGCTGTTGGTGTAATCTTTACAGGATGACCACTCCTAGGGAGAGTAGCAACTATACTGAATTTCCTCCATTTGTAGACATTTTCTCTTACTGTGTGGACTGATGAACACTCGGGTCTTTAAAAATGCTTTTGTAGCCTTTTCCAGTTTCCTGAATCTACAATTCTTCTAAGGTCTTCTGAAAGTTGTTTTGATTGAGGCATGGTGGACATAAACAGATCTTTCTTGAGAAGAGCAGGTTCTGTCAGTAACTTGACTTTGTGTGTCTTTTTTGTCTGGCAGGGCACCTCTACAATCCACACCTCTTATCGATTGAAACACCTGACTCCAAATAGCTTTTGTAGAAGGCATTTGCCCAGAGGTTCACATACTTTTTTGAACCTAGACTGTGATTGTTTAAATGGTGTCCTTGGTGTTGATGAGAAGTACAATTGTTTGGGTGTTATTAGTTTAGACAGATTATGTTTGTCTATTACAGTGACTTAAATGAAGATCAGACCACATTTTGAGTAATTAATGTAGAAAACCAGGTAATTGCAAAGGGTTCATAAACTTTTTCTTACAATTGTATGACAAAGCTAATCTTTAATAACATTAATCACCATCCAGTCTTCTGATACCTTGTCCATGGCTAACAATGATACAGTTTACTTCTGTTGGACCCCAGTAATTTCTTCTCTGGCTTCCCACAATGTCCTAGGATATAGTTGGCCAGCCCCCAGGGATTTATCCACCTTTATGCACTTTGAGACTGTCAACACCATTTCTTCTTTAATGTGGATATGTTCCAAGACATCACTATTCTCTAGTCCTGCTGACTATCCATTTCCCTCTATAGATGTGACCTGCTCTACTCAGTTCATCCAGCACTTGTTGCTCCAGATTACAGCATCACTCTTGTCTCCATCACTATTCTCTTCCCTGAATTTGCTACTGTTAAGAAATATTCATTTAAGATCTTGCCCATCTCCCTTGGCTGCACTTATCGACCCATTCTCTCCCTCTTGCTCTTATTGTAGTTATAGAAACAATTAGGTTTCTTCACCCTATTTGCCAAAGCTACCTCATGTTCTCTTTTTGCTCTCCTGACTGGGTACTTTGCTACTTCTAGTTCTCTCTTTCCCAGTAGACCTCAAGGGCCAACTTGCTTTGTTGCTCAAAAATTGATGAGTATCATTGTATGTTGGGACTTAACTAGAAATGGCACTGGCTGCATGGGTCCAAACATGGATAGAGGGTGTTTAGTAATATGTAGTGGATACAAAGATGCAGCCAAAGTGGTAGATCATGTTTTAAATTTATTAATCCCACATTTCTTCTACTTGTGATCAGTGTTGGAAGTGATTCCAGAAGTTCTCACTCTATTGCTCATGACATATGTTAACATATGGATGCTAAGCATGAGTTCCAGACCTAGTGGGAAGATAAAGGATTGGGAAGCTTTTTAACAACTTGCAGAAGGAAACTAAGAAGGTCATTAGGAAGAAAAAGATGAATTATTAAAGGAAACTGGTGACTAGTATCAAAGAAGATACTGAAAGCTTTTTTTTAAGTATATAAAGGGTAAAAGAGAGTCGAGGGTAGATATAGGACGCTGGAGATATTGTGATGAGAGATGCAGAGATAGCAGAGGAACTGTGTGTATTTTGTATTGGTCTTCACAGTGGAAGATGTCTGCAGTATACAGGACATTTAAGAGTGTCAGGGAAGTGAAGTTTGTGCAGTGAAAATTACGACTGAGAAGGTGCTCAGGAAGCTTAATGGTCTGAGGGTGGATAAATCTGGACCTGATGAAATGCACCCTCAGGTTCTGAAGGAAGTAGAGAGATTGCGGAGGCATTAACGATGATCTTTCAAGAATCGATAGATTCTGGCATTGTATCGGATGACTGGAAAATTGCAAATATTACTCCACTATTTAAGAAGGGTGGGAGGCAGCAGAAAGGAAACTATAGACCTGTTAGCCTGACATCAGTGGTTGGGAAGTTGTTGGAAACAATTGTTAGGGATGAGATTATGGAGTACCTGGAGGTACATGACAAGATAGGCCAAAGCCAGCATGGTTTCCTGAAAGGAAAATCCTGCCTGACAAACCTACTGCAATTCTTTGAGGAAATTACAAGCGGGGCAGACAAAGGAGATGCAGTAGACGTGTAGTTGGATTTTCAGAAGGCCTTTGACAAGGTGCTGCGCATGAGGCTGCTTAGATAAGAGCCCATGGAATTACAGGGGAGTCACTAGCATGGGTGGAGCATTGGCTGATTGGCAGAAAACAGAGAGTGGGAATAACGAGATCTATTCTGGCTGGCTGCCGGTTACCAGTGGAGTTCCACAGGGGTCGGCGTTGGGACCACTGCTTTTTACGATGTATGTCAATGATTTGGACTATGGGATTAATGGATTTGTGGCTAAATTTGCCGATGATACAAAGATAGGTGGAGGGAACGGGTAGTGTTGAGGAAACAGTCTGCAGAGAGACTTAGATAGTTTAGAGGAATGGGAAAAGAAGTGGCAAATGAAATAGTGTTGGAAAGTGTGTGGTCATGCACTTTGGAAGAAGTAAACAGGCAGACTATTATTTAGATGGGAAGAGAATTCAAAATGCAGAGATGTAAAATGACTTGGGGAATCCTTGCGCAAGATATCCTGAAGGTTAACCTCCAGGTTGAGTTGGTGGTGAAGAAGGTGAATGCAATGTTGGCATTCATTTCTAGAGGTATAGAATATAAGAGCAGGGATGTGATGTTGAGGCTCTATAAGGTACTCATGAGATCACACTTGGAGCATTGTGTGCAGTTTTGGGTTCCTTATTTTAGAAAGGATATACTGACATTGGAGAGGGTTCAGAGAAGATTCACGAGAATGATTCCAGGAATGAAAGGGTTACAGTATGAGGAATGTCTGGCAGCTCTTAGGCTGTATTCCCTGGAGCTCAGGAGAATGGGGAGGGGGAATGTCATAGAAACATTCTGAATGTTAAAAGGCCTGAACAGATTAGATATGGCAAAGTTATCTCCTATGGTAGGGGATTCTAGGACAACAGGGCACGACTTCAGGATTGAAGGACGTCCATTTAGACCTGAGATGCGGAGAAATTACTTTAGTCTTAGGGTGGTAAATCTGTGGAATTGTTGCCACGAGTGACTGTGGAGGCCAAGTCATTGGGTGCATTTAAGGCAGAGATAGATTCTTGTTTAGCCAGGGCATCAAAGGGTATGGAGAGAAGGCAGGGGAGTGGGGATGACTGGAAGAATTGGATCAGCCCATGATTGAATAGTGGAGAAGACTCGATGGGCCAAATGGCCTACCTCTGCTCCTATATCTTATGGCCTTATGGTTTTATCCATTCTGTCTATGCCTCACATCATTCCATACTCTGCAGGAAAACATTGCCAAATTTTATAGCCTTGCTTTCATCCTTAATTTATTTATATTATTCCACTTACAATTTGACTATAGTAATCAATTCCAGTTCAAACAGTAGTCTGGCACTTTTCTGCTTTGTTTGGGAAGACTAGTGTGTGTTACATTTATTGATATTTAGTCAAGTGTGTTTTGGAACAAAATGGTGTCTTATTATGGCATTTCATGGCAGTGTGTGATTCTGAAGATGGGTGATAACATACTTTTCTGAGTAGGTCTTAGAGAGTAGGGGTTGGAGTCATTCATGCTGTGATGTCTGTTACCTTTTTGAAAATTTCCACTTCTGTCTTCATACTAAAATACTCATCTAGTTCTGTATGCTACTTGCTAATCATGCCATAAAGCTTTTTTGTAAACTCCATTGTATTTATTGTAAATGCCTGTAAGAAGATGAATGTAATGGTAGTATAACATGATATATACTTCGATAATAAATTTCACTTTGATTTTGATTATTTTGGATTGGGACTGTTGAATAATAGTCACTATATGAGCATGAACCATTACAATTCAAAAGTAGTGCAATGATGCGTCTAATCATGGGGAGATTAGAAACCATAGAAAAACTACAGCACAGAAACAGGCTTTTTGGCCCTTCTTGGCTGTGCCGAACCATTTTCTGCCTAGTCCCACTGACCTGCACACGGACCATATCCCTCCATACACCTCCCATCCATGTATCTGTCCAATTTATTCTTAAATGTTAAAAAAGAACCCGCATTTACCACCTCGTCTGGCAGCTCATTCCATACTCCCACCACTCTCTGTGTGAAGAAGCCCCCCCTAATGTTCCCTTTAAACTTTTCCCCCCTCACCCTTAACCCATGTCCTCTGGTTTTTTTTCTCCCCTTGCCTCAGTGGAAAAAGCCTACTTGCATTCACTCTATCTATACCCATCATAATTTTATATACCTCTATCAAATCTCCCCTCATTCTTCTACGCTCCAGGGAATAATAAGAAAAGGGTGTGTGCCCTGGGTACTCAGGGACGTTAATAATGGGCGCTGCCTTTCTGAGACGCTGCGCCTTGAAGATGTTCTGGGTACTTTGTAAGCTAGTACCCAGGATGGAACTGACTAAATTTATGACCCTCTGCAGCTTCTTTCTGTCCTGTGCATTGGGCCCCGCTGCCCCCCAATACCAGACAGTGAAGCAGCCTGTCAGAATGCTACATCGATAGTTTTTTGAATGTTTTTGTTGGGCATTCAGTTTGGACTTTGCATGATGGTGCTAACTGCTGTTAGAGAGGGTGTAGAATGATTATTCAATTGAGGCAATGAATATCAATTCAAAGGGAATAAATATTTAAAAAGGAGAGGTTTCTATATTTAAAAAGTGGGAATATGGGAAAGAGGAGGCAGATCCATTTTGAGCAGAGAGATGGATAATGATGGTAAACACAGAGACCAACATGCAGTTCATTTTTCAGCTGTATGTTTCACCCAATCCTGTACTCTCATAAACCCTAAAAGTTTTGTTTCCTCCTCTTCAGGTATTTACCCCGTGTCCTTTTTCGAGTTAATGTGCTTCTGACATTGAAGCTTTGGACACTACCTCACTTTTAATACACAGTATTTCTGTTTTTGCACATTTTTAAAAATCTGTTCAATATATGTAATTGATTTACTTGTTTATTGTTATTATTTTTTCTCTCTCCTAGATTGTGTTACATTGAACTGCTGCTAAGTTAACAAATTTCAGGTCACATGCCAGTGATAATAAATCTGATTCTGATTCTTTTGCTCTTGAGGTATAATTTGTAATACCTCTGTAAATATTGAACATTTTGGGAAGTTATGTTACTGGTGCAGATAATGTTGGGGGGAGTATTGAGTGTTATTAATGTCCATCCATCAGATATGTAATCCATTGGGATTAATAATAAACAGCAAAGTATTAATTTTATGGGTTCTTGGATACAAACAGAGAAAACACCACTGAGCAGTTTCCAACAAATTAAGATGGTAAGTTCATAGATTCTTATTGCTTTTTATAGCTTCTATCTTATTTCTCTCTGCAGTTTTTGGTTTATGCAGGCACACTCATTTAGTACATTTTTATGCTCAGCTAGTTTCAGATTTTGGTAAGCCAGCATCATAAATGATTCTTTGGTACTCCCACTGAAAACTGGGGGCGGAGGTGAATCTGAATGATGTGATTACCTAAGCCTGTATGTGACACTTTGTAGTACTCTGTTCCAGAGCACTTTCATCATGGCTTTCAAATCAAGTAATCTCCCTGTTGTCTTGCAGGATGGTGCATGATAGAAAACTCTTTCGTGAGCAAGTCTTTTGCTGAGGATTATTTGTTTCTATTTCTACTAAACTGGGGTTTGAGGTGGTTGACAATGCCCATTCAAAAAATCTAAATCTTCAGGTGGGACAAAAGCTGCCCGATGGGGATTTCACCTGGTTGCCTAATAGCTTAGTATGATAACTGCTGGAAACTGCAGGGAGTTCTGGACACACATCAGTGCGTCACAGAATCAAGAAACCAGTCTTCTTTCCGTGGACTCTTGTTTATACGTACTTCTCGTTGCCTCAGCAAAACAGTAAATGTAATTAAAAACCCCTCCCAACTCAGGCATTCTCTCTTTTGCCCTATTCCATTGAGCAGAAGATACAAAACCTGAAAACATGTACCACCAGGCTCAAGGACAGCTTCTAACCTGCTAGTTATGAGACCACAAGGCGGTTCCCTAGTTTGGTTAAAATAGACTCTCAGTCTCACAGTCTACCTCGTTATGATGTTGCCCCGTACTGTTTACCTGCACTGCACTTTCTCCGTAACTGTTGCACTTTATTCTGCATTCTGCCTCAATGCACCACATAATGATTTGATCTGTATGAACAGTATGCGAGCAAAACTTTTCACTGTATCTAGACACATGTGACAGTAATACATCAGTTCCAATTGTACTAGCCAGCTGGTGGTATAATGGCATTAACACCGGACTTGGAGGCAAATGGTCCTGGATTCGAATCTGATTGGCTTCTTGCACGCTTTACATGTGTGCTTGGTTGAGTGTCAAACTAGCAACTTGGCCTCCTTTTTAAAAAAAAACAAATAACCGTTAGAGAAATGGCAAGGTTGCTGCCTGATGCACCACAAGGAACAACAACAATTGTAATTCTGCCTTGTGTGCAGTTCAATTTTTAATGGTTCTGGGCCATGTGATCCTGCAAGGTGATGAAGATGTTGCATAATTCCTTAAGGATTCCTGTAACTTTTCCCTTCCTTTTGGATTTGCCATTCAGTGTATTCGTTTTCAGCAATATGGTCCACTTATCAGAGGTGGCTAAGAAAATTTAGAGTATGATGGCCTGGGAGGATTTTGCTGAGATTGAGTGATTGGAATTGCATCGATAGGTGCTCTGTGAGGGTATGATCACTGTTTCTCAATGATTCTGGTTTTGAGGTCTTTTCTGCTCAGATAGTCGATTCTGTTATTGCACAGGAGATGGTAGTGACATTCGTCATTCCTTAGAAGAGAAACAAAATGATAGATTATGCATGCTTATAGCATCTTGTTAATGGTCTTGATTGTCAGGATATTGTTGTGGGGTAGGTTGGGAAAGGTAGAGCAATACCACATTGAGCTTTGGGGAGTAAATGAAAGGCATGCATGATTAAGGGTTATTTTTTAAAAAGGCAGGAAATTGCAAGGAAGCATAGGAACTTTGCTATTTAACTTCAGATGCTTTTTGAAATAATTTAAGAGATTCTGAAGAGTTTTCTTAAAAACCATGGAACAAGTTACTTGGGGATGGTGGTGGGCTTTATAACTTTTTGTTATACAAACAATTTAATTTGTTGTTACCATTTCTAATAATTGATGCAGTGAAAAATGCTAATTAATTCGTGGAACTGAGCCCAATCTAGGCGTGTGTGATAACGTGCAGCTGTGGCTCTTTTTTGCATAGCTGTGCTGACTTAGAAGGGATGTTCCACTGTCTCTCTGGAGACTCTTATCTATGCCATTTTGAGAAGTTAGATAGTGAACTATACTGCATTCCAGATGCAATCACATGTGGACCAAAGTCTAAATCAAGGGCACTACTGTCGTCCATTTGGACAAGAGGTACCTTTTTAACTTTTAAAATCCTTTTCATCAAAAAGGGGACACTTATGGGTATAATCTCTTTACAGATGTTTGGCTAAAGTTTTAGAATGTATAGTTCCATGAGAACAGAATAATGATTTGATATGAGATGTTACTCACCAATCTCACCCCTCACCCCACCTCTAATCTCCTGTAGAGGTGTTGATTGGTTTCATGGGACTTGTTCTAAAAGTCTTTGCAGTGATAAAAGAATACTTTTAAGTGCTGTTCAGTTTGAGAATCTTGAATGTGTACATACTGGTTATTTGATTATGGGAATTGGTAAGCAGAAAAAACAATCTGTCTTTATACGATGCCCATATGCTAGTCTTCCAGTAGGAGATTATGGTATAATATTCAGGACAATATAATACTGCGTGATATAACGTTAGGACAAGAACTGTTAGGATGGGAAAAATCTGTGAAACTACTGAACTCCTTGCCACCACCCAGGTCTTATCATATATGAAGTGTTATACTGTTTACTTTTTAACTTGTATATGTACTTTATTATTAATTTATTTGTGACAATGTTACTTAGTGTTATGTGTGAGCTATATATACTGTGTTGTGCACTTTGGTCCAGAAGAATGTTGTTTCTTTTGATGGTACACGTGATTACAGTTGATTGACAATAAGTTGAACTTGAAATGGGATTCCTTATCATTTTCTGCTGTCCCAATGTAGCATTTATTGTAGGTAACTTTGCTGCCTTGGTTGAGAGCACATTAAGAATAGCGTTTTGGTTTCGATCTTGTGCTAGCATATTTGTCATATGTTTACACTTACTGTCACTTATACTGTCAGTAATTTCCCATGTCACAAAACTGACTAAACTTTAAAAAATGACTCTGAATGCTTTGGGCCACGCTGAAGTAGGGAAAAGTGCTATAAAATGAAGTTGCATGCATACTTTTAAACTAACAGTATTACATGTTTTGAATTATCTTCTGTCTTTGATACTTTTTTGAGTCGTCTATAAACACTGTTGTCAAATGCAGCTGTAGCAAGTTTTAAGTTCCAAGAACAGAAAATGTGTAAACCTGATAAGGTTGCTGACCTTGTTCATTGTAGTTTTGTCAACTTTCTAGGCAAACAAAGATATGCCAGTAAGGAGGAAAGATCCTAAAGAAGGGATGGACCAACTGTAGCTAATCAAGATAAAGGAGGGTATTGGTTTGAAAAAGAAAATATCTAAAGGGCCAAAAAGAGTATAGTACATACTGTTTATTACAAAATACTATAAATTGCACAATGCACATTTAGACAAAGACGTATCAAAGGTTTTTACTCATGTATGTGAAGGATGTAAGTAATAAAGTCGATTCCATTCAATTCAAATCTGGTGATTGATCCAAACACTGGGATAAACTCAAAATACAACAAGAGATTGTTTTAAAAGAGAGAAATTAAACTGAGGATAAACTGGAGGGAAAATTAAATGCAGATAATAACAGAGAAATATAAATGTAGACAATAACAGTTTCAAAAAGGAAAAGTGTATGTAAACCCTTTTGAGAATGGGGAAACATTATTTTCCCAAAGAACTGTGAGGTAAACAGATATTGTATCAGTCATAATAGTAGAAGATATGACGAGCATCCTATTAATACTGAATCATTCTGGGGAGAATGAGAAAATCTGCAGATGCTGGAAATCTGCGCTACACACACAAAATCCTGGAGGAACTCAGCAGGCCAGGCAGCATCTAGGAAAAAGAGTAAAGTCAATGTTTCGAGCTGGAACCCTTTGGCAGGACTGGAGAAAAAAAGCTGAGGAGTAGATTTAAAGGTTGGGGAGGGGGGAGAGAGAAACACAATGTGATAGGTGAAACCTGAAAGGGGAGGGGATGAAGTAAAGAGCTGGGAAGTAAATTGGTAAAAGAGACAGAAGGCCATGGAAGAAAGAAGAGGTGGAGAGGAGCACCAGAGGGAGGTGATGGGTGGGCAAGGAAAGTGAGAGAGGGAAAAGGGGATGGGAAATGATGAAGGGGGGGGGCATTACCGGAAGTTTGAGAGATCAATGTTCATGGTTGGAGGCTACCGAAACGGAATATAAGATGTTGTTCCTCCAACCTAAATGTGGCCTCATTATGACAGTGGAGCAGGCAATGGATCGACATATTGGAATTGGGAAGTGGAATTAAAATGGATAGCCACTGGGAGATCCTGCTTTTTCAGATGGATGAAGGTAGGTGCTCGGTGAAGCGGTCTCCCAATCTACGTCGGGTCTCACTGATATAGAGGAGGCCACACCAGGAGCACCGGACACAATAAATGACCCCAACAAATTCTCAGGTAAACTGTTACCTCACCTGGAAGGACTGTTTAGGGACCTGAATGGTAGTGAAGGAGGAGGTGTAGGAGCAGGTGTAGCACTTGTTCCGCTTGCAATGATAAGTGCCGGGAGGGAGATCAGTGAGGAGGGACGAATAGACAAGGGAGTCACATAGGGAGTGATCCCTGCGGAAAGCAGGAAGTGAAGGGGGGGGGTTGGAGGAAAAGATGTGCTTGTTGGTGGGATTCCATTGGAGATGGCAGAAGTTTTAGAGAATTATGTGCTGGATGTGGAGACATGGGACAGTAGGTGAGGACAAGAGGAACCAATTGTTGCTAGAGTGGTGGGAGCACTGGGTAAGAGCAGACGAGCTTGAATTGGTTGAGAGCAGTGTTGGTGGAAGAAGGGAAGCCCCTTTCTTTGAAAAAGGAGGCCATCTCCTTTGTTCTAGAATGAAAAGCTTCATCTTGGGAGCAGATGCAGCGGAGACGGTGGAATTGAGAGAAGGGGATGGTGTTTTTATGAGTAACAGGGTGGGAAGAGGTATTGTCCAGGTAGCTATGAGAGTCCATGGGTCTATAATAGACATCACTGGATAAGCTGTCTCTGGAGATAGAGATGATGAGATTGAGAAAGGGGAGGAAGGTGTCAGAAATGGACCAGGTGAATTTGAGGGCAGGGTGGAAGATGGAGGCAAAGTGGATGAAGTTGATGAGTTTAGAGTGAGGATGTTCCGCTAGCAGAGGAGAGTGGTGGTGGAGGGGAACTTGTTAGGTCTGGTGTCCAGAAAAAAGCGCACAGCTTTGAGGCCTTCCTGGTGGGAGATGGAGATGTAGAGAGAGTGGACATCCATAGTAAAAATGATGGGGACCAGGGAACCTGAAATAATTGAAAAGATCCAGAGCATGTGAAGTGTCACAGATGTAGATAGGAAGGGACTGAACTAAGGGGGATAAAACAGAGTCGAGGTATGCAGATACGAGTACAGTGGGGCAGCAACAAGCTGAAACAATGGGTCTACCTGGACAAGCGGGTTGTCACTGATGTATTTTCAGGCCTGAAGGCTTTCATCCTAGGGCCCAATAGGAAGTGATTAGTGAGTTATAAGATGCAGTCTTACAGAAGACCTTGGGTTGTGGAGAAATACTGAACAATTGGGGTACCGCAAGGCTCAGTGGTGGGACCCGAGTTGTTTACAATATATATTAATGACTTGGATGAGGGAATTAAATGCAGCATCTCCAAGTTTGCGGATGACACGAAGCTGGGCGGCAGTGTTAGCTGTGAGGAGGATGCTAAGAGGATGCAGGGTGACTTGGATAGGTTGGGTGAGTGGGCAAATTCATGGCAGATGCAATTTAATGTGGATAAATGAGAGGTTATCCACTTTGGTGGCAAAAACAGGAAAACAGATTATTATCTGAATGGTGGCTGATCAGGAAAAGGGGAGGTGCAACGAGACCTGGGTGTCATACACCAGTCATTGAAAGTGGGCATGCAGGTACAGCAGGCAGTGAAAAAGGCAAATGGTATGCTGGCATTTATAGCAAGAGGATTCGAGTACAGGAGCAGGGAGGTACTACTGCAGTTGTACAAGGCCTTGGTGAGACCACACCTGGAGTATTGTGTGCAGTTTTGGTACCCTAATCTGAGGAAAGACATCCTTGCCATAGAGGGAGTACAAAGAAGGTTCACCAGATTGATTCCTGGGATGGCAGGACTTTCATATGATGAAAGACTGGATGAACTAGGCTTATACTCGTTGGAATTCAGAAGATTGAGGGGGGATCTTATTGAAACGTATAAAATCCTAAAGGAATTGGACAGGCTAGATGCAGGAAGATTATTCCTGGTGTTGGGGAAGTCCAGAACGAGGGGTCACAGTTTGAGGATAAAGGGGAAGCCTTTTAGGACCGAGATGAGGAAAAACTTCTTCACACAGAGAGTGGTGAATCTGTGGAATTCTCTGCCACAGGAAACAGTTGAGGCCAGTTCATTGGCTATATTTAAGAGGGAGTTAGATATGGCCCTTGTGGCTAAAGGGATCGGGGGTATGGAGGGAAGGCTGGTACAGGGTTCTGAGTTGGATGATCAGCCATGATCATACTGAATGGCCGTGCAGGCTCGAAGGGCCGAATGGCCTACTCCTGCACTTATTTTCTATGTTTCTATGATTAGAAAACTGGTTGTGTCATGCCCCCATTCAAAAAGGAAGGGGTGCATAAAGCAAATAAATATAGACTAATAAATCTAAAGTCACTTGGATCACATTTCTTCCCCCTTCTGATGTTTGTTTGGTGTGAACAACTGAACCTATTGACCATGTCTGCAGGCTTTTATGCAATGAGTTGCTGCCACGTGATTGACTGATTAGATATTTACATTAACTAGCAGCTGTACCTAATAAAGTGGTCACTGAGTGTATTTGAACTTAGCAATGGTGCTTTATGAGATGCCTCACAAAAGTGTTACATTGTAAGAGTGAATATTATTGGAGGTAATAGTGGGATTTGAATTCTTGGGCATGAATACAAACTTGCATGCAGATATGGAAGATAATGGGGAAATATAATATGCAACAGTAGAAGATATAATATTTGTCTATTCCATCATCTAAAAATTGATATACAGCACCAAACCCTGCAGAACACCCCTAGTCACTGGTAACCAACCAGAAAATGATCCTTTTCCAACTTGCTGCCTCTTACCAATCAGCCAATGCTCTAATCTTGCCAGTAACTTTCCTATAATGCTACGAGCTCTTAATTTGGTGAGCAGCCCATGTGTGGCACCTTGTCAAAGGCCTTCTGAAAGTCCAAATATACAACATTCACAGCATCCCCGTTATCTATCCTACTTGTAATCTCCTCAAATAATTCCAACAGGGGTTTATCAGGCAAGATTTTTCCTCAAGGAAATCATGCCGGCTTTGTCCTAGGGTTCAGTATTCCTGTGGAACCAAATCCCAGTAAGAGCTAGGTCATTTGGAAAGCAAAAAAAGGGCAGATGTCACCACTGGAATATATATTGCATGTTTTATGTCTCCTCCAGGTTGGTTCAGGTGATCTCTCCTGGATAATATGTTTTAGATTTGTACAGAGGATTGCTATACTTTTTAATTGTATTTAGAGATTTTATTTTGTGTTGTAGTTGATTTAGCAGGAGATTTGCATCATGCATCTTATAATGATGTAAGTTTCCCCTTGTCACCCTGGGGAGTTGAACTTAGGAAGTGGCACTGATGTTGGTTTAATTTACTGGCTTTGATCATAAACTTTACAGTTTTAAAAAGAAAATTGCTCTTTTAGTAGTTATTCAAATCAAATATCCTGTATAGTGAAAAATGGAAGTTTTTCCTAGTTTGTCTGATGCAAGTTCTCAGTTCTGCATTTTTAAAGTAGTAGCATTATCTATAATAAATACAAATAATTACCATTTTTTGTTTTCCTTTGAAGAGAGATAGTTAAATTACAGACAATAATTTGTTTAGAGATTAATGGCAGCACTTGAACTTCATACAAGTTTTCCAAATAGCTTGTGCACATGTATAGTATTTTTGTGAGGAGACACAGTACTCTGCAAAAGTCCTAGGCACATATATACAGTGCCTATAAAAAGTATTCACCCCCTTGGAAGTTTTCATGTTTTGTTTTAAACATTGAATCACAGTGCATTTAATTTGGCTTGTTTGACACTGATGAACAGAAAAAGACTTTTGTGTCAAGGTGAAGACCGATCTCTACAAAGTGATCTAAATTAATTACAAATATAAAACAGAAAATGATTGCGTAAGTATTCACCCCCTTTTAATATGGTATACCAAATCATCGCTGGTTTCAGAAGTCACATAATTAGTTAAATGGAGATCTGTTTTTTGGAGACCTGTGTGCAGTCAAGGTGTTTCAATTAATTGTAGTAAAAGCACCTGTATCTGGAAGGTCCAACTGCTGGTGAGCTAGTATCCTGGCAGCAACTATACCATAAAGACAAAATAACACTCCAAGCAACTTTGCAAAAAGGTTATTGAAAAGCACAAGTCAGGAGAAGGATGCAAGAACATTTCCAAGTCACTGAATATCCCTTAGAGTATAGTTAAGTCAATCATCAAGAAATGGAAAGAATATGGCTGATCTGTAAATCTGCCTAGAGCAGGCCGTCCTCAAAAACTGAGTGACCGTGCAAGAAGGGGACTAGTGAGGGAGGCCACCGAGAGACCTATGACAACTCTGGGGGAGTTACAAGCTTCAGTGGCTGAGATGGGAGAGTCTGCGCATACAACAACTGTTACCTGGGTGCTTCACCAGTCACAGCTTTATGGGAGAGTGGCAAAGAGAAAGCCACTGTTGGGGGTAAAAAAAAAACTCACATGAAATCTGAGCTGGAGTTTGCCAGAAGGCATGTGGGAGACTTTCAAGTCAGTTGAAGAAGGCCCTATGGTCCGATGAACCCAAAATTGAGCTGCTTGGCCATCAGATTAAACACCATGGTTGACTTTTTTGACACTGATCAACAGAAAAAGACTGGTGGAGGGGCAGGTAGTATTAAGGAAATGGATAGGATGCAGAAGGACTTGGATTAGGAGAATGGGCAAGGAAGTGGCAAATGAAATACAAAGTTGGAAAATGCATGGTCATGCACTTAGATTAGAAAGTAATGTGCAGGCTTTTTTCTAAATGGGGAGAAAATCCAAAAATCTGAGATGCAAAGGGACTTGGGAGTCCTTGTACAGTACACCCTAAAGGTTAACTTGCAGGTTGAGTCAGTAGTGAGGAAGGCAAATGCAGTGTTAGCATTCATTTCAAGAGGTCTTGAATACAAGAGCAGGGATGTGGTGCTGAGGCTTTATAAGGCATTGGTGAGGCTGCACCCTCAGTAGTGTGAACAGCTATGGGTTCCTTGTCTAAGAAAAGATGTGCTGGCATTGGAGAGGGTCCAGAGGCAGTTCACAAGTATGATTTCAGGAATGAGAGAGTCATCATATGAGGAACATTTGACTCTGGGTCTATACTCACTGGAAGTTAGAAGGTTGGGGGGGGGATCTCATTAAAAACTTTAACATGTTGAAAAGCCTAGACAGAGTAGATGTGAAAAGGATGTTTCCCATGGTGGCGCAGCCTCAGGAGAGAGGGGCACCCATTTAGAACAGAGTTGTGGAGAAATCTCTTTAGCCAGAGGGTGGTGAATTTGTGAAATTTGTTACCACAGGCAGCTGTGGAAGCCAGATTGTTGGGTGTATTTAAGGTAAAGATTGATATGTTCTTGGTTGGATGTGGCATCAAAGGTTATGGGGAGAAGACCGGGGAATGGAGTTGAGGAAGAGAAAAAAGGATCAGCCATGATTGAATGGCAGAGCCGACTCGATGGGCCAAATGACCCAATTCTGCTCCTTTATCTTATGATCTTGTATCTTCAGCCTACGTTGTGAAATTTGTTAAGTATGTGGCAGCAATACAATGTGATACTTGATAATTATAGAAAAAATCTGAATTACAGTAAGTGTGTATATATGTGTTAAACTAAGATAAATAGTTCAAAAGCAAATTTTAAAAAAGTAGTGAGGGAGTGTTCATGGGTTCAATATCCATTTAGAAATCGGTTGGCTAGAGTAAAAGAAGCTGTTCCTGAATCGTTGAGTGTGTGCCTTCAGGCTTCTGTACCTCCCTTCCTGATGGTAACAGTGAGAAGAAGGCACGTGCTGGGTGGTGGTGGTCCTTGATGTTGGAAACTGCTTGAGTCACTGCTCCTTGAAGTCTTGGATGTTACAGAGGCTAGTACCCATAACGGAACCGACTAATATTACAACTTTCTGCAGCTTACTTTGATCCTGTGCAGTAGCCCCCCCATATCAGCCCATGATGCAGCCAGTCAGAATGCCCTCCACAGTAAAAGTGTAAAAACTTTGAGTGTTTTTGCTGACAAACCAAATTTCCTCAAACTCCTGATGAAGCATAACTGCATCTATATGTTGGGACCAGGTTAGATATAGACACCCAAGAACTTGAAATGGCTCACTCTTTCCACTTCTGGTCCATCTGAGTTTGTGTAAGTGAACACTTTGCATCTAGTGATCATAATACGATTAGTTTCAAGGTAATTGTGGTAAAGGATAGGTCTGATGCTTGAGTTGAGATTTTAAATTGAAGAAAGACCTATTTTGATGGTATCAAAAAGGATCTGACAAAGGACGTGTCAGGTTGTTTTCTAGCAAAGGTGTACTTGGTGTATTCAAAAGTGAAATTTTGAGGGTGCAAAGTTTGTATGTTTTTGTCAGAATAAAAGGCAAGGATAACAGGTTTAGGAAACCTTGGTTTTTCTAAATGTTGAGGCTGTAGTTAATGAAAAAATGGAGGTATAGGCAGGTAGGAACAAATGATGTAGTTAAGTATAAGAAATGCAAGAGAACACTTAAGAAGGAAATTGGGAGGGCTATAGGGAAATGGCTTCTACTTCTATTATGAGCAAAAGGATAGCAATAGACAAAATTAGTCTTCCGGAAGATCAGAATGGTAATCAGTGCGTGGAGCCAAAGGAGATGGGCAGGGAGATCTTAAATGAATTTTTTGTATCTGTACTTCTGGGAAATGAACACAGGGGGAGTCCATAGATTTGAGGCAATGCAGCAGCGAAATAATGGCCCTACACAGATTAGAGGATGAAGTGTTTACTGTCTTAAGGCAAATCAGGGCAGACAAATCATCAGGGCCTGACAAGGTGTTCTCATGAACCCTGTGGGAGGCTAATGCAGAAACTACAGGGGTCGTAGCAAAGATATTTAAAACATCCTTAGCCACGGGTGAGTGCCAGAGTTAACATTGTTCAGTTATTTAAGAAAGGCTCTAAGAATAAGCCAGGGAATTATAGGCTCGTGAACCTGACGTTGGTAGTGTGGAAAGTTATTGAAAGGTATTCTAAGGGATCGGATATATGAGTATTTGGATAGACATGGACTGATTAAGGATAGTCAGCAATGCTCCGTTCTTGGTAAGTCGTGTCTAACCAATCTTTGAGCTTTTAGAGTAAGTTAACAGGAAAGTTGATGAAGACAAGGCAATGGATATTGTCTGCATGGACTTTAGCAAGGCCTTTGACAAGGTCCTGCATGGGAGGTTGGTCAAGAAGGTTCAGTTGCTCGCCTTTCAAGATGAGGTAGTAAGTTGGATTAGACACTGACTTTGTGGTAGTAGATGGTTGCCTGTGTGACTGGCGCCTGTGACTAGTGGTGTGCTTTACGGATTGGTGCTGTGTCAGTTGGTGATTATCATCCAGATCATTGATATAGATGACAATGTGGTAAACTGAATCAGCAGATTTGCAGAAGACATCAAGATTGGTGTAGTGGATAGCGAGGAAGGCTATCAAAGCTTGAAGCGGGATCTGGACAAGCTGGAAAAATGGCAGATGGGATTTAATGCAGACATTTGTGAGATGTTACACTTTGGGAGAACTAACCCAACCAGGTAGAACAGAGGGATCTGGGAATGAAGATCCGTGATTCTTTGAAAGTGGTGTCACAGGTAGGTAGGGTCATAAAGAAAGTTTTTGGCACATTGGCCTTCATAAGTCATTGTATGAGTGCAGGAGTTGGTATGTTTTGTTGAAATTATACAAGATGTTGGTGAGGCTTAATTTGGAGTATTGTGTGCAGCTTTGGTCACCTTCCTACAGGAAAGGTGTAAGTAGATTGAAAGAGTACAGAGAAAATTTGCAAGGATGTTGCTGGAACTTGACGACATGAGTTATAGGGAAAAGTTGAATAGGTTAGGACTTCATTCTCTAGAGTGTAGTAGATTGAGGAGCGATTTAATAGAGGTATACAAAATTATGAAGGGTATAAATAGGGTAAATGCAGGCAGTTTTTCCCCCACTGAAGTTGGGTGAAACTACAACTAGAGGTCATGGGTTAAGGCTGGAAGGTGAAATGTTTAAGAGCAACATGGAGGGGGATCTTCACTCAGGTGGTGAGTGTGTGGAGGGAGCTGTCAGCACAAGTGCTGGATACAGGGTTGATTTCAACATCTAAGAGAAATTTGGATAGGTACATGGATGGGAAGGGTATGGAGGGCTGTGGTCTGGGTTCAGGTCAATGGGATTAGGCAGATCAATGTTGCAGTACGGATTAGATGGGTCAAAGGGCCTGTTGCTGTGCTGTCGTGTTCCATGACTGTGTAATAATAACATAGCATATTATAGCAATACTTTTATCATTCTTTCCTGTACACAAGAACAAGTTTTGTGTACATCCCCAATTCCCCCATGTTACTTTAAACTTATCATTTAATACAACTGCCTGTCTAATTATTTAAGTTGTTGTATGGTCTCTCTTAATAGGACAATTTTCAGTTCTTGTACATCAGGTACAAGATTCTCATCTAGTCCGCTGTTGAACCTCCTTTGTAACCTTGAACGTGAATTTCTAAATGGAGTATGGGTCAGTGATACAACAATTGAATTTATCAATAGGAGCATTTGGGAATTCAGAATTATGTAGTCTAGAGTGGCATTTCTGAATGGTGTTGAGACAGGATGAACCTGGAAGTAAAAAGGGCATTTAATTCCAGTTTTTTGCTCTAGTCATGTGTTTGATCTGTAGTCTATCTCTATATATCTGCTTCCTTAATATGCCCCCAAAAACTCAATATTTTTGAGTAACAAAAGCCTATTAATTTCTGATTTTATATTGGCACGGCAATGTTTGTAGAAAGTTTCCAAATTTTTGCTAGTTTCCAAATTCACTCTGAAGGAAAAACAAAAATGCAAATACTGAAATCTGAAACAAGATCAAAACTACTGGAAAAACTCAGTCAGTCATGCAGCATGTGTGCAAAGAGAAACCAATTTTGGGTGAAGGTCCGGTATCCTTCAGAACTCCAGAAAGAACCAGGTCTAATTTTAAGACTCTGCCTCCTGAGTCTTGGATTGCCTCAACAGCCAGGGGGTAATACATGGCTGCTTCTGCATTGCAAAACTAACTGGATCTCACGAGAGTTATGATAAATGTTCTTTTTAAACCTTTTCTATTTAAAATTCACCCCTAAAATTTCACGGGAGAATTGAGATAAATTAATTAATTTCCCAGTTGTTTTAAGTTGAAATAAAAACTGATCTTGATGTGATCATTATTTTTCAATGTGGCAACAGTTTGATTAAAAATGATTGCTTGCAAGTACAAATAAAACATTTTAAGTAATAATTGTGAATACTAAATTAGATTTTCAGCCATATTACTTTAATTTTGGTGGAGGTCCCAAATGCTAATAATGTTTAAGGGATTGAGTTTTACCAGCATATGCTAATTCTATCTTGAACTTGCCTCCCCCCACTCCCCCTATGAGACTGGAAAGAGGGGTTTCCTTCCAACTGGAATTGGTCTTTAATCTAAAACTGAGGGGTTAGTCTCCAACCCACTGGCAGATTATGGCTGTGTTTTCAGTAACAATACGGCCATGTTTTTAGCATAAATTTGCATTAAGATTTTGTCCTAAAATAAACTATATCTTTCCCCCAGAGTATCTGATAAATCTGACCACATTGTCATTGTTCTTTATAGTCACAGCAGCTGTGTTGTGCCTATGTAAAGAGTTTCCTATCTTTTTGTTGCAAAGTAACTAATGTATGTCTACAACTGCTCTGTCACTAAAAACATTTCCTTATCATCTATATACCTATAAACTGCTGTCTTTTACCTCTTTCAATTTATTCCTCCTCAAAAACTTTGCTACTTTTGTTTTAGATTTTTTTAACAGCCTTTCAGCTACCTCTAATTTTTTGGTTAGAATATTTTGTATTCTGTTGTATTTTATATTATTCAAACACAAATATAGTGCAACACTTTACAGCATCAGTGGTCACCGATCCAGGTTCAATTCTCGCTGCTGTCTGTAAGGAAATTGTACTTTTTCCCCGTAGCTGCGTGGATTTCCTCCTACCTTCCAAAGGATGTATGGGTGAGTAGGTTGTGGGCATGCTATGTTGGTGCGGTAGTGTGATAACACTTGTGGGCTGCCCCCAGTGCATCCTTGGAATGTGTTGGTTGTTGACACAAAGTAAAGCATATCTGTATGCTTTCAATAACTGTATGATTCAAAATACATGTGACAATAATGCTGATCTTTAAATAAAAGGCAAAATGCCTAAATGAGGGAAAGCATGCAATTTGACCTATATGAGAGGCCAAGATTCCCAAAGTCAAAAGGTACGGTATATTTTAAATGGGGTTGAACTTTACACTCTCAGTTGGAGATGCATCCAATGTGGACTTCTCTCTATCTGAAGGCACTAACAGAGAATTTGATGCCCAGGCTTCCGGGGTTGGGAACCCATGAGTTTTAGTATTTAGCCATCCTTCTTAGTAACCCACATCTGTAGAAAAATTACTGGTTAAAACTTTGCCTGGAAAATTTTGTGATAATATACCTGTGAGATAAACATTTCTGGTGCTTACTGTGGAAGTATATTTAAAGATAAAACTCAAGTCTTGGATTATAAATGCAAGAATAAAATACTGCAGATGCTGAAAATCTGAAATAAAACAATGCTAGAAGTACTCGCAACACACATCAAAGTTGCTGGTGAACGCAGCAGGCCAGGCAGCATCTCTAGGAAGAGGTACAGTCGACGTTTCGGGCCGAGACCCTTCGTCCTGACAAAGGGTCTAGGCCCGAAACGTCGACTGTACCTCTTCCTGGAGATGCTGCCTGGCCTGCTGCATTCACCAGCAACTTTGATGTGTGTTGCTTGAATTTCCAGCATCTGCAGAATTCCTCGTGTTTACGCTAGAAGTACTCAGTAGTTCAGTCTGTCTGTGGTGAAGTAAGCTTCCTAGCTAAAGAAATGGATACGTACGCAGAGTTGACACAAAAAGAGCTCATCTTCATTTTGGTCTTGAATTAATATGAGAATGAATTTGGACAAAATCATGCAACACACACAAAAAATGCTGGTGAACGCAGCAGGCCAGGCAGCATCTATAGGAAGAGGTACAGTCGACATTTCGGGCCGAGACTCTTTGTCAGGACTAACTGAAAGATAGTTTCAGTTACTGTATGTTCTGTGTGTGACTGTATGTACTGTGTTTTGCACCTTGGCCCCAGAGGAACAATACTTAGTTTAACTGTATACATTGGTATGATTGACAATAAACTTGAACTCAAGTTTAATGGCAACTCAATTTGAGTTTAAGAGCAGAAAAGCAGCTGTTTTTTAAAATATAGTTGTTATAAAGTGCATTCTTCTGGAATTGTTTGAAGCACAGATGTGGAGTTGGTTTCGTTGCAACACAGCAACAACTTGCTATTCTTTAACTGCACCAAGAGATTATTTACTCAGAAGTGACCACTTGAGAGATCATTTGGAGAGTGACTATCATTAATTTCTGCTAATTAGACAGTACCTTCATGACTAGAGGAATGACAGAGATAGTTATATTTTTAACAATGATGACATTTGAATGTAAGGTTTATGCAGAACGGTGCCAGAAAGCAAAATGTCAATGTCAGTCAACATAAGAAACTGAAATTAGAAATGGAGATATGAGTGAAGTACTGTGCAAGAGAAGGGTTTTCCCCTCTTATCTTTGATCATAAAAGGATGACCTTGCATTTACCTTTTACATTTTCATCTGCTTTAATTCTGCCCTTTTTATTTTTGCTAATCCACTGTTGGAATTCATTTAGAAGCCCAGAGAGATAACATGCACTGATATGTGCCTTTTATCCTTTAGCTTTCTGTCGGTTGTGGTCAGATGCTCTGTGCCTTTAATTGCCTGCCCACATTCCAAACATCAGAGGTACAAAATATGTAATGTGGTATCTTGTTCCTGCATTTTAAAGCAAGTTAATGATTAATTGCTGAGTTACTGCACCAAGCTGAAGTTTCTGTTTGTCACCAATGACCTACATTGAAGTATTCTGCTGGCTTGTTAAAAGTGGATGTAATGAAAATATTAAGAAATACTTGGAATTCTGTGTCTTGATTGACTTGACTGTTTTCATTAAGTTCTCCATGTCATTAACTATTTTCGCTTTGTTTCAGGAGCTGAGAGTCTGATCCTTAAAAGGCAGAAAATGGATGGCCATGTTGAGCAAAACCCAGTGGACAAACAGGCACCGGTGGATTACGGAGTCCAAATACGATTCATAGATGACCTCAAGGGCACCAACAAAGTCAAGAAACCCAAGAAGAACTTGGCCAAATCAGGATCCTATGGTGTTGTGGTGAGAGTCCAGGGGATTTCTGGACAGCCGTTTGTGGTATTGAATAACAGTGATGGTGCGCCTTCTGCGCCTGGGGCATCAAGCAGAATGGATTATGCCAGAGGTGGCATCCATGAAGGGAGCAGCGATGCTCGACCTGGCACACAGATGCAGAGAACAGCACACTCAAAAGCAAGTCAGTTTGAAGTGCCCGAAAACCCATATGGGGGCACCATCTCAGTGCAGCCACAATCTCACAGTGGCTCCCAGTGTACTAGCTCTGATGAGGAGACTGGATCCAAATGTTACGCAAATGTTTATGATTCAAAAATATATGTGCAAAATAACACAAACACCCTTCCATACACACACGATGAAGGTCACCTGTCCTTGCCACGTCGGAGGCCTATGCACCAGGAAGAGCAGCTGAGAAAGTTTCATTCTCAAGGATCATTGCTCATTTCAGATGGAGTAGAGCTTTCCAGAGAAATTGGCCCAAACTACCAGTTTTTGCCTGAAGAAAGGCCAGGTTTTAGGATCCCAAGCCCTGCTGCTTCAGCTGATGGTGAGAGATCTGTTAGCAATTGGAAAGGAAAACATCATGACAACTTGGATCATAAGCACCTGGAGAAACCATGGACTAATACCGTATCTAATTCCACAAATATACCAAAGCCACTGGCCAAAGCTTCCTCTGTTACTGATATTTCATTGAAGTCCAATGATGTCATTGAGATAGACACCAAGCCTCTCTCTTCTGTGGATACGCTAATTAGTAAATTTGATAGAAAAGGAGGGCAACAGAGAGGAAGAACAGCGCGGCGTAACAGGATTTCCCCTGAAGACCGCAAGCGATCACAAAGCCTTGATAGAGAGCTATACCCCTCCAGGGAAATTGAGACTAACAGTCGGCCTGAGACCAGCTACCAAAAGCCTTTTCGATCCAGTGACATGATGGATATTGGTAAAGACATCGAACCTGCCAGTATCTTTGAGGTAAAGTCGTCAGTGGTTTCTAGGGAGTCTTCCTCTCCCATCCAATTTGCACTGCAATATTCTTGTACAAATAAAGGATACACCACAGGATTTCAGGACAAACTTGACAAGGAATCAGGGAACCATCCTTCTTTCAGTTCAGCCAGCCTCCCCAGGAAATGGAACCAAAACCAAATGGAAATGGAACCCAGAGTGGAGAAGAATCCAAAGGCTGCCATCTTTGCTGAACAAGATGTAGAGGTAAGGAAATTTACAAGAAATAGTTTACATTCTATTTATAATACTTTGAAAAATCACAGACTCACTACGATATGGTTCAAAGTTAATTTAAAAGATTCCTCACCGCCTTTTGATTTGGCCAACAACAGTGATGTCATCAGCAAATTTAAATATGGCAAAATTAGTCACGTAGCTATACTTGAGTAACACACACACAAAAGTTGCTGGTGAACACAGCAGGCCAGGCAGCATCTCTAGGAAGAGGTGCAGTCGACGTTTCAGGCCGAGACCCTTCGTCAGGACTAACTGAAGGAAGAGTGAGTAAGGGATTTGAAAGTTGGAGAGGGAGGGGGAGATCCAAAATGATAGGAGAAGACAGGAGGGGGAGGGATGGAGCCAAGAGCTGGACAGGTGATAGGCAAAAGGGATACGAGAGGATCATGGGACAGGAGGTCCGGGAAGAAAGACAAGGAGGGGGGGGACCCAGAGGATGGGCAAGGGGTATATTCAGAGGGACAGAGGGAGAAAAAGGAGAGTGAGACAAAGAATGGGTGTATAAAAATAAGTAACAGATGGGGTACAAGGGGGAGGTGGGGCATTAGCGGAAGTTAGAGAAGTCGATGTTCATGCCATCAGGTTGGAGGCTACCCAGACGGAATATAAGGTGTTGTTCCTCCAACCTGAGTGTGGCTTCATTTTTATAGTAGAGGAGGCCGTGGATAGACATGTCAGAATGGGAATGGGATGTGGAATTAAAATGTGTGGCCACTGGGAGATCCTGCTTTCTCTGGCGGACAGAGCGTAGGTGTTCAGCAAAGCGGTCTCCCAGTCTGCGTCGGGTCTCGCCAATAATATAAAAGGCCACATCGGGAGCACTGGACGCCGTATATCACCCCAGCCAACTCACAGGTGAAGTGTTGCCTCACCTGGAAGGACTGTTTGGGGCCCTGAATGGTGGTAAGGGAGGAAGTGTAAGAGCATGTGTAGCACTTGTTCCACTTACACGGGTAAGTGCCAGGAGGGAGCCCCAGACAATCCTTCCAGGTGAGGCAACACTTCACCTGTGAGTTGGCTCCCTCCTGTTACTTCCTGTACCCCATCTGTTACTTATTTTTATACACCCATTCTTTGTTTCACTCTCCTTTTTCTCCCTCTGTCCCTCTGAATATACCCCTTGCCCATCCTCTGGGTCCCCCCCCCTTGTCTTTCTTCCCGGACCTCCTGTCCCATGATCCTCTCGTATCCCTTTTGCCTATCACCTGTCCAACTCTTGGCTCCATCCCTCCCCCTCCTGTCTTCTCCTATCATTTTGGATCTCCCCCTCCCCCTCCAACTTTCAAATCCCTTACTCACTCTTCCTTCAGTTAGTCCTGACGAAGGGTCTTGGCCTGAAACGTCGACTGCACCTCTTCCTAGAGATGCTGCCTGGCCTGCTACGTTCACCAGCAACTTTTATGTGTGTTGCTTGAATTTCCAGCATCTGCAAAATTCCTGTTGTTTGCTATACTTGAGTCATAAGTATAAAGCAAAGAGAGCAGGGGGCTAAGCACACAGCCTTGTGTTGCACATGTGCTGTTTGTGATTGTGGAGGAGATGTTACCAACTGGAGTCTGCAACTGAAGAAATTGAGGATCTAGTTTCACAAGGAGGTATCAAGGGCCAAGTCTTAGAACTTATTGATTTGTTTTGAGGGGATAATAGTGTTGAATGCTGAGCTGTAGTCAATGAAGAGCATTCTGATGTACTCATCTTCATTGTCCGGATGTCCTAGAGTTGAGTGGAGAGCATCTGCTATTGGTCTGTTGTTATGGTAGGCAAATAGAAGTGAATCCAAGTTATTCCTCAGGCAGAAGTTGATGTACGTGACCAACCTCCTCAAAGCACTTTTCACAGTGGATATACATGCTACTGGAAATAGATATTAAGGCAGGTTACCATGTTAGTCACTGGAGGCATTGTTAGGTTTAACAATGCATCCAGTGAAAGTTGACATTGCTGCTGAGTTCAGTGATTGTTTACGTACAGTACCTGACTGTTCTAATGAAGTTGAAAGTACATATATTATCAAAGTATGTATACAATATACAACCTTGAGATTCGTCTCCTTGCAGGCAGCCACAAAACACAGAGACCCAATAGAACCCATTTTAAACAAAGAAGACTGCCAAACGCCCAAAGATAGATAAAAAAGCATTGAGCAATGAACAAAAGCAAGCAAACGACTGAAGTTCACCAAAGTGAGTCCACAGCTGTGAATCACTGAGTCCATGACTACAGCTGATTCAGTAGCCCAATAGCTTCAGGCCACAACCTCAGTTCAACTAGACATGAGTAAACCTCGCAGAGCAGCAAGCTGAATTGAATTGACCTGTCCCTCACCTCTGGCCCTGACACTCTGACCTTCTCAATCTGCCCCTGCACTTAAATCATTCAAACCTCAAGTTGCTCCTTGCTCTCGGGCCCAGGCCCCACTGCCTTAATTCGCTCCACACCCGACCTTTCCAATTTGGCCTGGTGCTTAAATCAATCAAACTTCAGGTCGTGAAGTGACAAAATATTTAGTTGTCCATGCTGGGGTAAAAGTCTGAGTCGCTGATTTTTCACAAACATGCATTCTATCTTAAATGCATGCCTTATTCTCACTTGCATTTTACTCCTCCTGAGGTGTCTTGTGCTTTGTGTTCCACTGAGCCTGTATTTAAGTTGGCCCTTTCATTTATTGGAAAACTGTGCTTTCTTGTAGCTTCATCTTGGCTTGTTTTACTATAGAACAGTTGGGAGAGTACAAGTTCCCCTATTGGAGAGCAAATTATAGACTGCAAGGTTCCACACTTAGCAGTAAGGTGATATGATCATAAGATGATGAACATCCCTGCCATGCTTTCTTCTCATCTCTGCCATCAGGAAAGAGGTATAGGAACTTTAGGTCTCACACCACCAGGTTCAGGAACAGTTATTACCCCTCAACCATCAAGCTCTTGAACCTAAGGGAATAAATTCACTCACGCCAACACTACTGATTCTACGCAACACTCACAACACGCTGGAGGAACTCAGCAGGTCGGGCAGCATCCGTGGAAACGATGAGTCGACGGTTCGGGCTGGAACCTTTCATCAGGTTCCGACCCGGAACGTTGACTCATCGTTTCCACGGATGCTGCCCGACCTGCTGAGTTCCTCCAGCGTGTTGTGAGTGTTGCTTTGATCCCAGCATCTGCAGATTATTTTGTGTTTACTACTGATTCTACAACCTATGGACTCAAAGAGGATACTAAAAGCTTTTTCAAGTATATAAAGAACAAAAGACAGGTGAGAGTAGATATAGCACCAATAGAAAATGATGCTGGAGAAATTGTAATGGGAGATAAGGAGATGGCGGAGGAAGTGAACGAGTATTTTGCATCAGTCTTCTCTGAGGAAGACATCAGCAGTATACCGCACACTCAAGGGTGTGCGCAGTCACAATTACGACAGAGAAAGTACTCAGGAAGCTGAATAGTAAAGGTAGATAAATATAAAGGTAGATAAATCTTAAAGGTAGATAAATCTCCTGGACCAGATGGAATGCACGCTCGTGTTCTGAAGGAAGTAGCTGTGGAGATTGCGGAGGCATTAGCAATGACCTTCCAAAAGTCGATAGATTCTGGCATGGTTCCGCAGGACTGGAAGATTGCAAATGTCACTCCACTACTTAAGGAGGGGGCAAGGAAGCAAATAGGAAATTATAGACCTGGTAGCTTGATATCCGTGGTTGGGAAGTTGTTGGAGTCGATTGTCAAGGATGAGGTTAGAGTACTTGGAGGCATATGACAAGATAAGCAGAACTCAGCATGGTTTCCTTAAAGGAAATTCCTGCTGACAAACCTATTACAATTTTTTGAGGAAATTACAAGTAGGCTAGACAAAGGAGACGCAGTGGATGTTGTATATTTGGATTTTCAGAAGGCCTTTGACAAGGTGCCACACATGAGGCTGCTAAACAAGATGAGAGCCCATGGAATTACGGGAAAGTTACATACGTGGATAGAGCATTGTGGTTGGCTGCCGGTTACCAGTGGTGTTCCACAGGGGTCCGTGTTGGGGCCGCTCCTTTTTACATTGTACGTCAATGATTTGGATTATGGAATAGATGGCTTTGTGGCTAAGTTTTCTGATGATACAAAGATAGATGGAGGGGCCAGTAGTGCTGAGGAAAGAGAGAGTCTGCAGAGAGACTTGGATAGATTGGAAGAATGGGCAAAGAAGTGGCAAATGAAATACAATGTTGGAAAGTGTATGGTTATGCACTTTGGCAGAAGAAATAAATGGGCAGACTATTATTTAAATGGGGAAAGAATTCAAAGTTCTGAGATGCAATGGGACTTGGGAGCCCTCGTGCAGGATACCCTTAAGGTTAACCTCCAGGTTGAGTTGGTGGTGAAGAAGGTGAATGCAATGTTGGCATTCATTCTAAAGGAATAGAGTATAGGAGCAGGGATGTGATGTTGAGGCTCTATAAGGCGCTGGTAAGATCTCACTTGGAGTACTGTGGGCAGTTTTGGGCTCCTTATTTAAAAAAAGATGTGCTGACGTTGGAAAGGGTACAGAGAAGATTCACTAGAATGATTCCGGGAATGAGAGGGTTAACATATGAGGAACGTTTGTCTGCTCTTGGACTGTATTCCTTGGAGTTTAGAAGAATGAGGGGGGACCTCATAGAAACATTTCGAATGTTGAAAGGCATGGACAGAGTGGATGTGGCAAAGTTGTTTCCCATGATGGGGGAGTCTAGTACGAGAGGGCATGACTTAAGGATTGAAGGGCGCCCATTCAGAACAGAAATGTGAAGAAATTTTTTTAGCCAGAGGGTGATGAATCTATGGAATTTGTGGCCACGGGCGACAGTGGAGGCCAAGTCATTGGGTGTATTTAAGGCAGAGATTGATAGGTATCTGAGTAGCCAGGGCATCAAAGGTTATGGTGAGAAGGCAGGGGAGTGGGACTAAGTGGGAGAATGGATCAGCTCATGACAAAATGGCGGAGCAGACTCGATGGGCCGAATGGCTGACCTCTGCTCCTTTGTCTTATGGTCTTATGGACTCACTGCCAAGGACTCTTCAACTCATGTTTTCAATATTTATTGCTTATTTGTTATTAGTATTATTTTATTTCTTTATTTTGTATTTTTGTCTTTTGTGCGTTGGTTGCTTATCCGTCTTTGTATTTTTTTTCTTTGATTCTATTCTGTTTCTTTGTATTTGCTGAAATACAATACCCACAAGAAAATGAATCTCGGGGAAGAATATGGTGACATATATGTAGTTTGATATTTACTTTGAACCTTGAACTCTGGAGATCATATCTTTTTCCTGATACTGGTTCAAAATATTACAATGCAGTTGCTTGAAAGAACAGACGAAGACTTGTTTTAATACAAATCCACAACTTTTGGATATATGTATTGCTCTAGTATAGCACGAGAGGCTGAAGCTAGATTGTGTTGTCTTCCAACAGTAACATAGTGTCAGATTTGCAGCTGAGATTTGCTGAAGCTACGGTAAGATCGGCACCTTCTGAGCTATAACTAGTGAAGTATAAACTGTAATTTGGTTATAGTTCTCCGAAGTATTTATGGGTTTTAAACTATCAGTGTGCAGTTGTTATCAACTTCCCTGTCCAAAATAAGTTAATGTTTTACTCCCTATGTACTCTGTTTACCCAACTTCAACTCTCGGGTGTCGTTTAGAGGGAAATGTCTTGGTCAATTTAGAGCATTACAGCTTGTGGTGTTGGAGTTTGGAGTTCAATTCTGGCGCTGTCTGTAAGGAGTTTGTTCATTCTCCCTATGACTGCATGAGTTTCCTCTGGGTGTTCTGGTTTCCTCCCACAATCCACAGACATACCAGTTAGTAGATTAATTGGTCATTGTAAGTTGTCCTATTAATTAGGCTAGGGTTAAGTTGGTGGGTTGCTGGGCAGTATGGCTCGTTGAACCAAAAGGGCTTGTTTCGTGCTGTAGCTCTAAATAAAAATAAACTTTGCCCTTTCACACCCTGCTTTCATTGCATAGCTCCATTCCACATTCCAACAAAAGCCCAAAGTTTCAACTGCTGGCAGTCACGGAAATTACTCATTCAGAGCAACGTAGTGTTTGGAATTGGTCATGAACAATTTGTGGTTCTGAAGGAAGTAGGTGATACTTGATGGCCTGAGGCAAAGACCTCATGCTGAAGATGTATTAGACACAAGTTAAGCCAGGGTTAGAGCAACATGTACAATGCTGGAGGAACTTGGGGAATACCCACCTAACTATTTGGGCCAAGACCCTTCAGCAGGACTGAAAAGGAAGGGGCAGAAGCCAGAATAGGAAGGTGGAGGGGAGGGGAATGAGTACAAGCTGACAAGTGATGAGTGAGACCAGGTGAGGAGGAATATAGATGGGATGGAGGGGATGAAGTAAGAAACTAGAAAAGGGGATGAAGTGAGATAGGTGGAAGAGGTGAAGGGCTAGAGTACAGTTCAATCACTATTGTAATTGTATGAGAGTGTACCGAGGGGATTTATGAGGAATTTGCCAGGCTGGGAAATGTAAGCTACAAGGAAAGGTTGTTTACTTTGCAACAAAGCTGATTGAGGGAGATCCAATTGAGGTAAATAGTTACGAAAGTGAATAAAAAAAGGCACATCCTCAGGCCAAAAAGTTAATAATTGGAGCATGTGAATTCAGGTTAATTGGTGTAAGGGCCAGAAGTGGATTGAACATTATTCATTTCACTCAACGGGGGGAAGAAAGAGACACCCACACCCCTGGAGGTCAGGCAGCATCTATGCAGGGGAATAAATAGTTGGACCTTGGTGGAACATCTTCATCTGTAGAACCAACAGGTGAAAAATGGTATTAATCTAAATTCAAAGGAATCCAATTCTAAACACGAGATTCTGGAGATGCTAGAAATCCAGAGCAACACAGACAAAACACTGGAGGAACTCAGCAGGTCAGGCAGCATCTATGGAGATGAGTAAATAGTTGATGTTTTGGGCCAAGACCTTTTATCAGGACTAGGAAGGAAGGAGAGAAAAAGCCAGAATAAGGAGGGGAAGGAGTGCAAGCAAGAAGGTGGTAGGTAACGCCAGGTGGGTTGAAGGGAGGGGGATGAAGTAAGAAGCTGGGAGATGATGGGTAGAAAAGGTGAAGGGCTGGAGAACAAGGAATCTGATGGGAGAGGTGAGTTGAAAAGGGGGAGGAGGTGCACTGGGGGAGATTATAAGCTGGTGAGGAGAAGAGTGAGCCTGAGTGGGGAATTGCAGGAGGGAAGAGGGAGAGGGGGAAATCCTACCAGAAGTTGGAGAAATTGATGTTCATGCCACTAGGCTGGAGGCTACCCAGATGGAATATGAGGTGTTGCTCCTCATTGTCACAGTAAAGGAGGCCATAGGCTGTCATGTTGGAATTAAAATGGTTGACCATCGGGAAATTCTGCCTTTTGCGAATGGAGCTAATGCGCTCGAGAAAGCAATCCCCCAATCTATGTCTGGTCTCACTGACATAGAGGAGGATCGAGTTCTAGTTTGCATTGTCTCATTTTGTAATCTAATATTTAAAGTCTAGGCATGATTATAAATTTTGTGCTGCACTTCCTCCAGGCTATTCTGCTTCTCCTAAAGAAGATGCCCAGAACTGCTCATGGCACTCCATGAGTGGTCCAACTAAGGTTTTGTTTCATGGTGGCAAAACTTCTTCCTTGTATTCCAGTCATTGTGTAAGAGCAGGCTATTTCTGTGTCTGGTGTGGCATTAATTTAGTGTACCCCATCACGTGAAGGGCAACTCTTCATAAGTATGCACCTCCATCACCAGTCCTCCACCTCTGCTGGATCTTATAGCTTATGTATGTAATTGGTCAATTAATGGCTAACTAATACACTGTTTTTGAGATGATGGGATGAATTTGTCATTTTTTTCCAACTTAATTTTTCAGTGTTGTTTGAAATCCTAAGCAAAACACTACATTATGATGGTTATCTGTAAAATCCTCTTCTTCCATGTTCTTTTCTCACTACAATCATCAGAAAAGTGGTTCAGGAGCCTTGGGTCGCATGCCTCCAGGTTCAGGATCAGATATTACCCTACAATCATAAAACTTCTGAACCAATGTGGACATTTTCACTCACCACAACACTGAACTAATCATTGAGCACAACCTATGGACTCAATTTCAAGAGCTCTTCAACTCACGTTTCCAGTATTTATTAGAAATTTATTTATTATTTTTTAGTAAATAATACTAAAATACTAATAATACTAAAACACTAAATAACGCTGTCTGCCTTTTGCACTCTGGTCGTTTATCAGTCTTTGTAGCTTTTCAATTATTCTATAGTATTTCTTTGTTCTACTATGAAAGCCTGCAAGAAAATGAATCTAAGGGTAGTGTATGGTGACATATATGTACTTTAGTAATAAATTTACTTTGAAATTTGCAGTGTTCCCAGAAATATTGAAAACAGTACATTATCTACTCCATGTCCATTTGAGGATTGGGCCACATGTAAAATCCTGTGAGATTACTATAATTAGTCATTTAAAGTCAGAAACTAGGCCCTATATATCTGTACATTTTTCAGTACTTGCTACTTGACACACCTTTCTTATTCCCTTTTTCCTTCATAAAATTGTTCATACTATCCTTGTAGTTAGTAACATCCTCACTGCCTGACAATCTACTCCCCACCTTCTTCCTACCATCTGAAGTTCTCAAAGTGACTGACTGTTGCTGAGTTGCAAAGGCCTTCTGATCTGAAACTTTCTCATGTAGTGGACTATTGATAGGCTTCAACTGCAGATGGCATCAGAGCTGAACTGCTAGTTTCCTTGCACAGGTGCCCTTGGCTTTCAGCATGCGTGACTGTGTAAAGCGCACACAAAGAAACCCACCTTTCCAGAGTGGGTCTAGAGTGCAAGAATTCATTGGATTAGATATTATGAAATCAGTTAACCCAATAGACATTGGTAAATACTTTCTATTCCAGTTAACTGAATAACTGAAATGTATGCATCAATTGATGAAAGGACTTTTCTTTCTTGTATATTTTGCATAGATTTCGCTTACACTCCATTTATTTGATCCATGTTGTAATTAATATTTCAGAGAGAAAAGGCTTGTATCTATATAGCACCTTTCACAACTGTTGGATGCCTCTAAATCTTTATAGTCTGGATTGTGCTTCTGAAATTTCATCTTTTTTGTAGTATGAGAAATGTGGTGGCCATTTTGTGAGTAGCAGGCTTCCACACGCAGTAATCTGACGAGCAGATACTTGGTGTTCGGTGATGTTGATTGAAGAATAAATGTTGGCTAAGATATTCTTCTAACCGCTCTGAAGCAGGGCCATAGGATTTTTCACTTGGTTCAATACCCCATTTAAACTCCCCCACCCCCCGCCCCAGCTCCCTTACCATGCCTAGATTGTAGGCTTGGATTTTTGTCCTCGTGTCTCTGTGGTAAAACTTGAGCTCCAACCTCCTCACTCAAGGTAAGAGGTAGCATAATCTTCATCTGACTAGAGACGAAAGCAGCATTTGACTTTGCAATGGGATTCCATGTCCAAGTCCTCAATAAGGTTGAGAGAAAATTGATAACAGACTTTGACTTTACAATGAGATAATATATCTAAATCCTTGTTTCGTAAGAATGAGGCCTTGTGATTATAGAGAAAATTGATGGACAATATTTTGTATTTTTCTTTCTATTCATTGAACCGCAATCCTCAAAATCATATAGCAAGATATTTGTGGAAATGTGAATGCATGGCGTCTTGAATTATCTTTTAAAATTCTTATTTGTTTTTACAGTTAAAATGCACTCCTGACCTTTTGAAGGACCAGAAAGCACACTCACTTGCTAACGAGGAGCTTACAAAGCAGTTAATTTTCAGTCTACTAAAGGAAGGGTAAGTTCCCAATACCAAAAGTGTAAGGTTAGACACATCAAAAATTGAGCTGAGTAGTGGCCTTGAGGATTTGTGAAAGGGAAACACCCATGGTGTCTACACTCATGGGGCCGAAACTGGAGCTCGTCAATACAAGGCAGTCAACAGGAAAATTTAAGAAAAACGACATCTGTTTCGAACTCACTCCTATGGAGAGTGATTGGAGTTGATAGTATGAGTATTTTTATGGGGAAGTTGGATGAATACATGAAAGAAAAGTTGAGAGGGAATGTGGAAGGAGACTTAACTACAGCTTAAAAATGGGTTCGTTTCAAGGGTATGATCTGACCTTGTACATATATAATCCTATGTAAAGTAAATGTTTTGACTTCATTTTCCCTTCATCTCTATATAATGTTCTGAGCCTCAACAATTCCGTCATTCATGGCAATCCTATCCTTGCCCATTTTTTTCTCAAGTGAGTCTAAACTTCATCTCTGTACCCAGTGCAGTAAGTCAGCCCCCAGTTACAGAAACTGTCCAAGTTTTATTTCTATGGCAGTGAACAGCTGGTTTGCAGTCAATCACAAAGTTGAATATTGACCACTAAACTTGGCAAAGCTACTGGAGACCAAAGGCATCACAACCAGACACATTTTGCTCTTTGTAGATGCCAATGTCTGTACTTCCCACTTATCACATTACCTCATGTCTTTGAAGTAATTAATGCATTGTGTTCATTTTAACTTTTAATGGTCTAGGCAGTAGCCCAGTCTAATTTTCCAGCTGAAGCCTCAGCTCGCAATTTAGTGTGGTTGAGCATTAGGATTGTGTTTGATAGAACTTCCTTTGCACCTACCCACGAGTTCTGAATTTTTGCTGGATGATAATTCTCTGATCTAGTGACAGTGCACACAGGAATGTGGGGATACAAGTACACAATATACCAATGTCTGTAAGGAGTTTGTACAATCACCATGTGACCACGTGGGTTTCCAGCTGATGCCCTTGTTTCCTCCCACATTCCAAAGACGTTTGGATTAGGGTTAGTAAGTTGTGAGCATGCTATGTTGGCCCCAGCAGAATACTCACTTATTTGATTTGACACAAATAATGCATTTCACTGTATGTTTCGATGTACGTGTGACAAATAAAGCTAATCTTTAAATCTTTAATCTTTGTCTTTAATATCTTCCCATAAAATTGAAAAATTGAAAATCTTGTACACATCCCTTCTCCATTCAAGTTAAGTTTTTTAGTCGTGTTGCGTGTTTAAATTACTTTTCCTAACACTGTGATGTTCATTCCTAGGAGCATTGAGAGTGACAATTTCCTGAAGAAGAAAGCAAACCTTGTATTTGACAAACTCCAAGGCACCAAAGTAAGGGTGGTACTCGTTTAGTCTCTAAATTTTTTTCTTGAATTAAAGTTAATTTTATAATATTGAATGTTGGCCCTAATGATATCTCTCAATGAGATGGCTTCCACATAATAAAGATGTACAACTATGATGCATTTGTTCTTTCAAAAATATATAAGAAATTTCATAGAATGTATATCAGGCCCTTTGGCCCATTATGATGTGGGCTTTTCAAAGTTCAAAGTAAATTTATTATCAAAGTACACATGTTGCCATATACAATGCTGAGATTGGATTTCTTGTGAGCATGCTCAATAAATCCAGTGACCATAATAGATTCAATGAAAGACTGCACCAAATGTGGCGGACAACCAGTGTGGAAAAAGGCAACAAACTGAGCAAATTCAAAAGAAAAAATAATAAATAAATAAGCAATAAATATTGAAACATGAGGTGAAGAGTCCTTGAAAGTGAGTCCATGGGTTGTGTGAATAGTTCAGTAATGGGGCAAGTGAAGTTGACCCCTGAGGGGTAATAACCTCTCCTGAACCTGGTGGTGTGAGTCCTGAGACTCTTGTACCACCTTCCTGATCACAGCAGCGAGAAGAGTGAGTGATACAGGATGATGGTGGTCCTTGATGGATGCTGCTTTCCTGCAATAATACTCTGTGTAGATGTGCTTTACCCATGGTGGACAGGGCTCTCCTAAGATAAATCTAGCCTTTCCCTCCTACATAACCCTCCATTTTTCTATCATCTCATGTGCCGGTCTAAGTGTCTCTTAAATGTCCCTAATGTATCTGCCTCTCCTCCCACTGCTGGCAGGGCGTTCTACACACATGCGCATGCACACACACCTCTTTTGGCCCTGGACAGAGACCTCCAGCTGACCACTCAGTCTATTCCTCACATCATCTTGGACACCTCTGTAAGGTTTCCTCTCATCCTCCTCCTCTCCAAAAAGAAAAGCCCTAGCTCACTCAACCTTTCGACATAAGACATGCTGTCTAATCCAGGCTGCATCCTAGTAGGTCTCCTCTTCATCCTCTTCAAAGCAATACTTTGAAGCAGAGCAGGAAAGCTATCATGGTGTCTTAGCCATTATTTAATTCTCAGTGGATATCTCCAAGCTGTTTATTGCCACGTAATTCTGTGCAAACTGTCTACTCTAATTCCCATTCTGCAACAGGGAACTGTATTTCAAAACCTTTCAAGAGTGTTAATGCCACAACACAAAATGCTGGAGGAACTCAGCAGGCCAGGCAGCATTGATGAGAAAAAAAGTATAGTCGATGTTTTGGGCCGAAACACTTCGGCAGGACTGGAGGGGGGGAAAAACGCTGAGGAGTAGATTTAAAAGGTGGGGGGGGGGTGGGGAGAGAGAACCACCAAATGATAGGTGAAACCTGTAGGGGGAGGGATGAAGTAAAGAACTGGGAAGTTGATTGGTGAGGTGAAGAGAGAGGGAAAAGTTGATGGGAAATGGAGAAGGGAGTGGGCTTTGGGAGGCAATACCGCAAGTTTGAGGCTATCCAAGTGGAATTACAAGGTGTTCATCACGACACTGGAGGAGGCCATGAATGGACATATGGGAAGTGGAATTAAAATGGATGGCCACTGGGAGATCCCGCTTATTCTGGCTGATGCTCAGTAAAGCGGTCTCCCAATCTAAGTCGGGGCTCACCGGGAGCACTCAACACAGTAAATGATCCCAACAGACTCACAGATGAAGTGTCATTTCACCTAGAAGGACTGTTTAGGGTCCTGGATGGTAGTGCTGGAGGAGGTGTGTAGGGACAGACATAGCACTAGTTTTGCTTGCAAGGATAAGTGCCAGGAGGGAGATCAGTGGGGAGGGATGAATGGACAAGGGAGTCGCATAGGGAGCAATCCCTGTGGAAAGCAGAAAGTGGGGGGTGGGGTGGCAACAAGGGAGGGAAAGATGTGCTTAGTGGTGGGATCCCATTGGAGGTGGCAGAAGTTTTGGAGAATTATGTGCTGGATGCTGGGGCTGGTAGAGTGGTAGGTGAGGACAAGAGGAACCATATCCCTGGTAGGGTGGCGGGAGGATGGGGTAAGAGTAGATGTGCATGAAATGGAAGAGATGCGGTTGAGCTCAGCATCGATGGTAGAGGAAGGGAAGCCCCTTTGGAAAAAGAAGGACATCTCCTTTGTTCTAGAATGAAAAGCCTCATCCTGAGAGCAGATGTGGCAGAGATGGAGGAATTGAGAAAAGGGGATGGCGTTTTTACAAGTAGTAAGGTGGGATGAGGTGTAGTCTCCAACTTGATGGCATGAACATCGATTTCTCAAACTTCTGGTAATGCCCCTCAACCCCCTCATCAATACCCCATTTCCCATCCCCTTTTCCCTCTCTCATCTCATCTCCCAGCTTTTTTACTTCATCCCTCCCCCTCCAGGTTTCACCTATCATCTGGTGGTTCTCTCTCTCCTCCCCCCACCTTTAAAATCTACTCCTCAGCTTTTTTTCTCCAGTCTTGCCAAAGGGTTTTGGCCTGAAACGTTGACTGTACTTTTTTCCGTGGATGCTGCCTGGCCTGCTGGGTTCTTCCAGCATTTTGTGTATGTTGCTCAGGTTTCCAGCATCTGCAGACTTTCTCTTGTTTGTGTTAAGGCCACGGAAAGCTTTATGTAAATTTAAGTGTGTGTCCTTGGATTTGTGTTTAAATTTACTTTTCAGCTATTGATTTCAATGGATCTAATTTACTTGTAAACTTTTCTTGTCTATATCCTTAATAAGTTTCATGATTTTCCTTTGGATCTCAAAAATAATGAAACTCATTTGTTTTTTCATTTTTCTACAATATCTCCAAATTGTAGCTTTGTACATGATTCCCCATTGTAAAATAAATACATTAATTCTGAGTACATAATATCTATTTTTTTATTGAAATTGAGAATTATAAGAGAAATGTAATGGTGCAGCTGACAGTTAGAGCTGCTGCCTGATATCGTACCCCAGTTATTGACATTTTACACTTTTCCCTGTGACCAGATAGATGTCTTCTTAGTGCCACAAAGTAGTTTTACTAAATTACTGGCTTGCTGTTGTGTAAGTGGGTGGTAGATTTTTCAAGGAGTTGATGGGAATGTGGGCAGGATAGAATTCGATCAGTGTGCCTGATGGCTGTGTCGACTTGCTTGGCCAAAGGACTGTTTACATGTTGCGTGGCTCACTTTGAACAGGCTTGTGGACAGTTCACTATTTCTCTTCCTTTCATGCCATTAAGAATGAGCCCATAAAACACAGGAGCAAAATTAGGCCTTTTAAACTTGCTCCAGTATTCCATCATGACTGATTTTATTTTCCTGTCTTCTTTCCACACTCTTTGACACCCTGACTAATCAAGAACCTATCATCCTCTGCCATATATATATATATATATATATATATATATATATATATATATACACACACACACACACCCAATGAATTGAATTCCACAGATTCACTACCCTCTTGCTAAAAATCTTGCTTAGTTATTTTCTTCTACACAGTGCTGTAGTCATGTCAAGTTGAGACACCTTAAAGCATATAGCACCACCATGATACAGCTTTGAAAGATGACAGCTAATTTTCACCTAATTTTCTTGTTTTTTCTCTTCCCCCCCCCCCCCCACATTCAGTATGCAGAATTATCACCTGATCTTAGGGGTGTTGCTGCGCAGAAGAATGATTTAGAGAAAAAGGTCGTAGAATTGCAGCAAAATTTTGAAGAAGAATTAACAGTAAGCACTCTGTACTTCACAATCATGTGATTTGAGTTTTCATTGGGCATTGTGTATTTAGAAGGTGGGGGGGGGAGAGACTCACTGAAACCTATTGAATATTAAAAGTCCTAGATAGAGTGAATGTGGAAAGGATGTTTCCTACAGTGGGACATCTAGGACCAGAGGTCACAGCCTCGGAATACAAGGACATACCTTTTAGAAGAGAGATGAAGAGGAATTTAGTTAGCCAGAGGGTGGTGAATCTGTGGAATTCATTGCCCCAGTGGAGGCTATGTCATTGAGTATATTTAATGGAAGTTGATGGGTTGTTGATTAGTCAAAGGTTGCGGGGAGAAGGCAGGAGAATGGGGTTGAGAGGGATAAATCAGCCATGATGGAATGGCGGAGCAGACTCTCAGGGCCAAATGGCCTAATTCTGCTCCTATGTCTATGGTCTTGTGCTGCAAGAGTCCTGCATTATCTCAATTATCCTACACTGGCATCCACTTAGTGTTACCCTGCAGAGTTCTGATTTGTACAATGCTCTTGCTCCTGGACTCTGAGTAGTCGTCACAAGTAAATACCCCACCCTACTTTAAAAAAAATAATTCCAAAAGTCTTCGGTCTACATCCTTCTGTGTCTGGAACCTGGCAGGAAGTCCTGCCCACTGCTGGAATTCCAGCAGCACTGAACCAGTAATTTCATGGCTACATTATTTTGTGCCCAGGGAAACATGGCAATGTTAAAAAGTTGTCCGTGAGGACTGGTGCAGGGAGAGAGTGTTGCTTTTTGCTTGTAACTGGGTTCAGCAGTGTATCCTGGTCAGCCTGATGAATATGGGCCAATACTGGTTACTATCAGTGGCTGTTTTACGTGTTGCCCGAATCCCCCGGTCTCTCTCAGCACCTCTAACTCAATATAATAGAAGCCCTCTGTTTAGCTGCCCCATATCTCAGTGCTGATTGTTGTTCTTGTAGGCAGCTGTTGCCTTGGGTTAATCAGATTACCTTATCTGTTCTATTCTTCCGGGAAGTTCTTGGCACAACAGTAGGATGGGGAGGGTATCCTTTCAGATTCCTGGCATAGCAGTGCACTTGATAACATGTTCGTAATATAATGAGTTCTTCTGACACTAGCATGCACATTCGAAGAAAGCATCATTAGCCCTAAAGACACCAAAAGCCATATTATTCTAAACACCAGAGATTCTGTGGATGTTGGAAAACCAGAGCAACATGCACAAAATGCTGGAGGTACTCAGCAGGTCAGGCAGCATCTATGGAAAGGAGTGAACTACCGATGGTTTAGGCAAGAACCCTTCATCAGGACTATAGTAATTATATTAAATATTATTATAATTTATACTATAATATAAATCCTATTATAAGCTGTGGTGATTTATTAATGAGTGAAATTTTTATGTCATAGTCATACTTTATTAATCCCAGGGGGAAATCGTTACAGTTGCACCATGAATAATAAATAGTAATAAAACCATAAATAGTTAGATAGTAATATGTAAATTATGCCAGTAAATTATGAAATAAATCCAGGACCAGCCTATCGGCGCAGGGTGTCTGACCCTCCAAGGGAGGAGTTGTAAAGTTTGATGGCCACAGGCAGGAATGACTTCCTATGACGCTTTGTGCTGCATCTCGGAGGAATGAGTCTCTGGCTGAATGTACTCCTGTGCCCACCCAGTACATTATGTAGTGGATGGGAGACATTGTCCAAGATGGCATGCAACTTAGACAGCATCCTCTTTTCAGACACCACCGTGAGAGAGTCCAGTTCCATCCCCACAACATCACTGGCCTTACGAATGAGTTTGTTGATTCTGTTGGTGTCTGCTACCCTCAGCCTGCTGCCCCAGCACACAACAGCAAGCATGATAGCACTGGCCGCCACAGACTCGTAGAACATCCTCAGCATCGTCCGGCAGATGTTAAAGGACCTCAGTCTCCTCAAGAAATAGAGACGGCTCTGACCCTTCTTGTAGACAGCCTCAGTGTTCTTTGACCAGTCCAGTTTATTGTCAATTCGTATCCCCAGGTATTTGTAATCCTCCACCATGTCCACCCTGACCCCCTGGATGAAAACAGGGGTCACCGGTACCTTAGCTCTCCTGAGGTCTACCACCAGCTCCTTAGTGAGTGTGGGTGTGTGCATACTTTGAGGTTTTAGTGAGGCTATGAGCGTACCATGTGATATTTAAATTGAACTCGTACACATGGGGGGAGAGTACATGAAAATACAAATTCAGATTCTGCACTTTCAAATATAGAAAAATTGTAACACTAATGAGGTATAGGAGAGTTTGGTCTGTTACTGGTGGTGAGAGTAATTTATCTATCCACTCTAACAATACACAAGGCATATTAAAAAGAACTATTTTTCCTGTGATGCATTGACTTTCAAGCAACCTTTGCCATTTAAAAATTTTTTTATTCAGATACAGCACAGAAGAGACCCTTCTGGCCCTTCAAGCTGCACTGCCCAGCAAACCCCAATTTAACCCTAGCCTAATCACAGGACAATTTTCAATGACCAATTAACCTATCAACCATTATGTATTTGGAATGTGGGAGGAAACCAGAGCACCTGGAGGAAACACACACAGTCATGGGGAGAACGTACAAACTTCTTACAGGCAGCAGCAGGAATTGATCCTAGGTCCCTTGTAGTGTAAAGTGTTGTGCTTACCAGTACACTGTCGTGCTGTCCCAGACATTGTTCTCCTCCTGCCATTTTCTGCACCATATTCCATGCGCAGTTCTACCAAACCTGTAACCTGGTACGTGGGAGTTTTGAACCCATTTCTGCAAGTTCTGCTGCTGAATTTGCTAAACCTGGCAATCTTCTGTCTCTTGAGAAAATTTGAGAACTAATGTGCTCTGCCCAATGTTGGTTTGCGTTTTGCTCTTGTCTGACCATATCCTCTGACAGTAGATTGGGTTGTTAAATTGTTGTAAGAGTTTTGTTGTCTTATGAAGATGGATTGAGCAAGCTAGGGCTTTTCTCTTTGGAGGATGAAAGGCTACTTGATAGAGGTTTACAGGATGAGGCATAGACTGATTAGATAGCCAGAGACATTTTCCTAGGGCAGAGATAGCTAATACCAGGGTGCATAATTTTAAGGTGATTGGAGGAAAGCATAGGGGAGGACGCCAAGTAGTTTTTTTTTAACGCAGGGAATTGTGGACGCCTAGGACAGGGATCCCCAACCTTTTTTGCACTGTGGACCGGCCGATCCGGGGGGGCGGGGGGGCTGGGGGGCTAGGGTTGTCAACGGACAAGAGTAGCAGTCAAATACGTTGAGCTTACCCCCAAAAAATACTACAATAACCATGAAGCCTTGTGTGGGCACCAGTGCGCATGCATGACTAGCGAATGCGTGTTTGTGCCAATTTTTCTCAACAAATCGTTTTTGGCGACTCTGTCCGGGAGGGGGGTTAATCACGACCGGAATATAGGTGATTAGGTGCTAATACACTCAATTTCATTTATAAAAGGGATTAATCTAGCGAAATTAACATTAAACACACACTGCATATTTTCCTCGCATGAATATAGCGATAAGTCAATTATCAGGGGAGGACAGGGGAGCTTGAAGTAAGTGTTGAACGAATTTCCAGTAGAAGTGGTAGAGGCAGGTTCCATATTATCATTTAAAGAAAAATTGGATAGCTATATGGACAGGAAAGGAATGGAGGGTTATGGGCTGAGTGCAGGTCGGTGGGACTAGGTGAGAGTAGCGTTCCGCATGGACTAGAAGGGCAGAGATGGCCAGTTTACGTGCTGTGAATGTTATATGGTTATATAAGTCACTTATAATTCAATAGCATCATTTTAAGTAATGTTTGGATATTAAACACAGCACATATTTTCCCCGTATGAACATATAAAGTCATTGAAACACACCAATATCGCTGAATCGGGGGGAGCCCTGGGCTTGTTTCCCTGCAACAAGACGGTCCCATCGAAGAGTGATGGGATACAGCGATACTCGAAGGGGGTTCTTTATGTCCAGTCTATTCCGCAATTTAGTTCTCGTTGCATTCATTGCAGAGATATGTTGGAAATGGAAGCAACGTTTTCAGTGCTTTTGTGGCTATCTCAGGATGGTTAGCCTTGACTTTGATCCAGAATGCCGGCAGAAATGTTATGTCAAACATACTTTTCAGCCCGTCGTCATTTGCAAGCTCGAGGAGTTGATCTCCTTCCCGTGCTGACATGGATGACGCGTGGGTAATGACCTCGCATGCGTAATGACCTCGCGTGCGTTCAAGCTCAACAGTGGGCGTGACAGGGAACGAGGAAAGGTGCAGCTGACTCGTATCATTTCCTCGCGGCCCGGTAGCTCCTGCTTTGCGGCCCGGTACTGGTCCGCGGCCTGGTGGTTGGGGACCGCTGGCCTAGGACACCCTGCCAGGGTAGTGTTGGAGGCAGATACATTATGGATATTTAAGTGACTCTTAGATGGGTACATGGATGATAGAAAAATGGAGGGCTATGTGGGAGGGAAGGTTTAGATCGATCTTAGAGTAGATTGAAGGGTCAGTACATCATTGTGAGCTGAAGGACCTGTACCGTTTTATGTTTCGTTTGCTGAAGAATAAATGATTCCCAATACTCAAAGAGGATAATTAAATCAGACATTCCTGGACATCCCAGGAATGTTTTGTTTTAAGGAAAAATTAGCTGCATTGCATTGTTGATAGCTTTGCATTCCATTCCTGTTGCCTAGTGTGTTAGCCTGTTGCTCTATTGGTACAGAAGCCTGAAATCTTACTACCACCACCAGATTCATTTGGCTCTAAAACCAACCAGCAGAACACTAATCACTACTATTTAGCAACACTAAAATCATTTCAATTCTTTCCACTAAAATGGACTGCATTTTTTTCTTCCGATTGTCTTTTATCTTGTAAGAAATGTGTATTATTTGTTTTCCTTGTTCTGTTTATATCCTTTGCGCCCGCGATGCTGCTGTAAGTTTTTTCATTGCACCTGTGCGTATATGGAATTGTGCTTTCGACAATAAATTTTCCTTTGCATTGGACAACATGGAAGCAACATGAAGTGTCTCTGCTGCATCATCTAGTGGCAAGCTACTAAATAGCAGCAGAAGAATGAGGTGACTGCATATTTTATTAAAGGGCTTGTTTTCTTTTGTGTACCTTGCCCAACCATAGGGTGTATCCCTAAGGGCTTTATGGTCTATTAAAATGTTTTTGAAAAAAAGTCATTTCTTAGATAGGAAAATGAAGTAGCAATTTATGGATATTTCCTCCCACAACAGGGCTTGAGGGATAAATATTGCCCAGGCACTGATGGTAACTCCAAAATTGTGCAGGATGCATTTCAGCTGAGCAGGCCTCATATTTTATTCAAAAGCTGGTACCCCTGACAGTACAGCTCTCCTTCATGTTTGCACTGGGGCTGTAGATGCGATATGCCCTACATTATAACCCTCTTCCAGAGGATTGCTGACTGCGAACCTGAACCAAAAGTCTATTTATTTTTGCATCCAGAAAAGATGTTCAAAGCAATGAATTTATTTTTATTGTACTTAATGAAAGTGCTTTAATTTGTAACTATTAATTTGTTAATTTGTAATTAAAGAAAGGGTGTATGTCCCAATAAAAGCAGGGCTAATTTCATTCAAGAAGTGCAAGGTGTAGAGGTTATCTACTTAAATCACACTTTGAATCTGAGGCTTGATTAATTGGAATTTATCAAATATCTTCGTTCTCTGCTGAATGGTATTGTCACTACATCTGGCCTTCTGTGTACTGTGGGATTCTTAGCCAACCCTCACCTTCAACCACATCAGTGGGTTCCTGAATCTGAACTAATGGACCAACTTCAAATATCTACAGAGAGCAGTAGTATTCTATTGTATGCAGTGTGCAGCAGAAGTGCTCCCACTGGGCTTTGAATTTTGAACACTCAGTCTGTGTGTCTCCCTGTGGGACTAAACCCACTGTATATTTCACAAGTAGTTGCAGTGCCGACAAGAGAAGACCAGGCTTCCAAGGTCAGTATAACACAAAAAAGGAGGAAACAGCAGAAGGACTTGTCTTCATCTACTCAACACAAATCAGCCATTAGTTCTATGTATTTAGTCTTCTGATTACACTATTTGCTAAAAGTGATGAACTCTTAATTTTTCTGCCTCACCACCTTCTCCCTCCTTACCCTGCAATTCTCCAGAAATGTCAGCAGCTGAGAGCAGAGAAAGACCAAAACAAGTTGGAACTGCAGGACCTACGAATCCAGCTGGAGGAGAATATAGAGGAGAGGACTCAGTTACACTCACTCTACCAGAAGAACAGAAAGGAACTCCAGAATAACATTGAAGAGTAAGAGCATGAAAATTAATCTGTGTTTCACTCCTCACTTCTTCTCTTGCATCCCCTAAAGCATGTTTGAGGCCTCCATTGGTTGCGGTCATTCATAGATTTTGCACCCTAGCTGTCTACGATCAGTCGATACAATATCCAGGGCAATAGGATATGGAGAGCAAGTTGTTGTCCATACAGCAGGCTCCCCCTATCCATGGAGCTGATGAACCCAAAGGAACAACAGAACCAATACAGTTTGGCACGAGTGGCATTGCAGGAGTTGCCAGTCAGGTTTGCACTCAACATAGGGCTGCTTTAGGGATCCCTGCTCTGGATGTTTCCTTGGGATTTAACCCCGAAGCCTTCCCTATGAGTGGGTATAGCTGCAAGGCAGTGGAGGTTTAAGTTTTCCTTCTGGATGAGCTGCCAACCATAGCTGACGAGCCCCATCTGCACAAAGTGACTGGTTTTGAGGCACACAGTAACCCAGCTTAGCCCATTCGTATGTTAGTAGAAATAGTTTTGCTAGGCTTAGTAGCTAATTCACAAGTAAAGGCTAGGAATTGGTCTTGGTTGTCAGAAGCTAATTGAGATGCATGCCATTGGGAGCATTTACTAGGTAGTGAGAACTTATCCCCACTGACCTCACCCCCCCCCCCACCCAACAGAGTTTAACCTAAATTTGTAGGGAGATGGGAATCAGAATACCAGAACAGATAGTAGAATGGTTGTGGAGACAGATATTGTTAAGACCTCAGACCTCAGGGTTAAGCATGATGCGACTAATAGTCTGAGTTGCGTATATTTCAATGCAAGAAGTATTGTAGGAAAGGCAGGTGAGCTGGGGTCATGGAATTGTGATGTTGTAGCCATTAGTGAGACTTGGTTGCAGGAGGGGCAGGACAGGCAGCTCAATATTCTGGGGTTCCATTGTTTTAGATGTGATATGGTATTACCAGTCAGTGAAAATGTCACTGCAGTGCTCAGTCAGGACACACAGATCTTGTCTAGTGAGGCTTTGTGGGTGGAACTGAAGAATAAGAAAGGTATGACCATGTTAATAGGGCTATATTAGAGACCATGCAATAGTCCACAGGATTTAGAGGAACAAATTGTTAGAAAGATCACAAACTGTTGCAAGAAACACAAGGTTGTGATAAGTGATTTTAACTTTCCATATATTGACTGGGACTCCCATACTGTAAAAAGACTAGATGGTATAGAGTTTGTCAAATGTATTCAGGAACGATTCCTTAATCAGTATATGTATGTCCTAAGAGTGTGCAATATTTGATCTATCAGGGAATAAGGCAGTTAACAGAAGTATGTGTAGAGGAACACGTTGCATGTCGTGATCATCATGCCATTAGTTTTAAGGTAATTACGGAAATGGGTAGGTCTGGTCCTCGGTTTGAGGTTCTAGATTGGAGAAAGGTCATTTTTGATTTCAGAAAGGATCTGGCAACTGTGGATTGGGACAAGCTGCTTTCTGGCAAAGGAGTACTTGGTAAGTGGGAGGTCTTCAAAAGTGAAATTTTGAGAGCACAAAGCTTGTATGTGCCTGGCAGAATAGAATGCAAGGAAAACAGATTTAGAAACCTTGGTTTTCGAGATAAATTGAGGCCCTGGTTAAGGGGGAAAATAATAGTGTATGGCAGGTATAAGACATTTCTGAGGCTAAATTTGAAGTATTATGTGCAGTTTAGGTCACCTACCTAGAGGAAAGAGATAAGGTTGGAAGAGTACAGAGAAAATTTACAAGGATTTTTGCCAGATCTGGAGGACTTAAGTTGTAAGGAAAGGTTGAATAGGTTAGGACTGTATTCCTTAGAATGTAGAAGATTGAGGGGAGATTTAATAAAGGTGTACAAAATTGAGGGGTAGAGAGAGAGTACAGGCTTTTTCCACTGAGGTTGAGTGAGACGACAACTAGATTTAGTCAAGGGTTAAGGGTGAAAGATGAAATCTTTAAGGTGAACATGAAGGGAAACTTCTTCACTCAGAGGGTGGTGAGAGTGTGGAATGCGCTGCCAGCGCAAGTGGTTGATGCAGTTTAAATTTCAATGTTTAAGGGAAGTTTGGATAGGCACATGGATGGTACGGGTATGGATGACTATGGTCCAGGTGTAGGTCAATGGGTCTAGGCAGTTTAAATGGTTTGGCACAGACTAGGTGGGCCAAAGGGGCTGTTCTTTGATGCAGTTTTCAATGACATTTATGTACTTGCGTAATTTACTTTAAACTTTTGAAGCTCTGGATCAGGCAGCATCTGTGGAAAAAGAAACAATTAATATTAAAGCTCAAAGACTCTTCATCAGAACTCAGGAATTTATCCTATGCTAGAGTGGGACAGGATGGGAGTGAGGTTGGGTGTGAAATAACTGCTATGTATGTAGCCCAATCTTATGTAAACACACTTGAACTTTAATGACCACTCAATTTAATGTGTTTAGCATCAAAGAGAATCAGATTGTAGAGTGCCTCATTGAAAGGATTCTTGCACATGGCTCACAAACAAGAGATGCCTGTAGTTACAGCTGTCACTGAGTTCCAACTTGCTTATCTGGCCGAAGGCTGATGTACCAAACTCTGTATAATTATTTACTTCAGTGCTGCAATCATTCATTATGGCGGTTGCTATAAGTCGCTGGTTATTTGAGATCTTCTCAAAAACAAGTATAAGTTTTGAAGACAGCTGCTTTTCACATTGTTATACATTTAAAGTCAGAATTTTACACCACATAAACAGGGACTTTGGTCCGTCTTGTGCATGCTGACCAAGTTGCCTCCCTGACATTGTCCCATTTTCTTGTCTTTGTCCCATATCCCTCCAAACCTTTTCTATACACAAACTTGCCTAAATGACATCCAAGTGTTGTACTTGTGCCCGTGGATACCCTAACCCCAACTATCTAATAAATAAAATACCTTTTTTGACTTGCAGAATTTGTTTTTCCTACTCTTTGCTCCTCATTTTTCAAATATATTTCCCCTCTTAAGCTTTTCTGTCCCTCCTGGCTTTCACTATCCCATTTATTTATGTAGTTTCCTGATTTAATTTGGTGGTGTTGTTTAGGCATTTATTGTTGTATGTCTGTGACTCTCTTTATTTATTTTTTATTTAGAGTTACAACACAGTTACAGACTCTTCCAGCCCAATGAGCCCGCACTGTCCAATTACCCCCATAACCACTTAACCTTGTCAGCTGTATGTCTTTGGAATGTGAGAGGAAACCAGAGCACTCAGAGGAAATCCACCCAGTCGTGGGGAGAACGTACGAACCCCTTGCATTCTTGTAAACAAAATAGTCTACAAGAACATGTCCTTTTGATTAAACCCCTTTCTCAGAACTTCAGTAGCAGAAAAAATGACAATAATTGGTCTTGAATTATTTTCATTAGCTTTGGCTTGTCTGAGATCAGCTGTTCAATTATTTTTCTTCAAGCCTGAATTAAGGTGTTGGAATTCTGATCCCTCCTGCTGTCACCAGCTCTAGCTTCACATCCCATTGTTAAATGGTTCAGAAGTTTAAATTTTCCCTGGGTTTGCAGCTCAAATCTTGATCACTGTTTTCACCATTATGAAACATTTATCCTAAGTATGGGTATAGTTCTCCTTTTCTGACTGGCACAATTTATGGTGATTTGTTGTTTTTCTGATGATGTCTTCTAATATCTTAAGGCGGGTAGCACAGTAGCATAGCAGTTATCACATCACTTTATAGCACCAGTTGTAAGAGGTTCAATTCCTCTGGGTGCTCTGCTTTCCTCTCACATTCCATGGATTGTGCAGGTTAGGTTTAGTAAACTGTGGATGTGCTATGTTGGTCGCAGAAGCATGGTGACACTTGCGGGCTGCCCCCAACACAATCCTCGTGATCTTATTTGACACAAACTGACACATTTCACTGTATGTTTTGATGTACATGTGACAAATAATCTTTAATCTACACTTGAGATAATATAGCCAATGTTCCCCCTAATCAAACATTCAGCACCTTTCAAGATTTATAAAGCCCAAGATTGCACATGGGTGCTTCGCCTTGCAATTTATTTCTTCACTCTCTCCTTAGTTTGAAGAAAGTGAAGGTGGAGAAGGATACATTGGAAGCTGAAATGAAAGATTTGCAGGAAGAAATGTCACTGTTGCAGAAAGAACTGAGAACGATAAGGAAATCTGCAGGAGGTGGTGGCGACCAAGAAACTTTACAGGTATGTGACTTTTCATTTTGAATACTCATTCAAATAAACCATCTGAGTTCTGAGGAAAAACACAGCTTACGCCACACAAATTTCCTCTTTGCATTTCTCCTCCTGAAATGAATGAACCAGAATGTTTTTTTCCTCTCTTACCCACTTTATTTAGTCAGATAAGGATCCTTAACCATGTAGTTGGATCAACTTGATCAACAGTATCAGAATATGCTATTAACTAATTGCCATTGAGGGCCCTATTAAGGAAAAAGAGTCGGGGTGGGTGGTGGTAAAACAAGTGAAATATCATAAGAAAAGTAGGAAATATAAAAAGCCTTTTCTACAATATAGACTAGAATAAGAATATGTCATAATGTCATAAAATTTGTTTTGCAGCAGTAGTACATTGTAATGCTTTATAAAAAGAAATTATAATAAGTGTACTGGACCTTAAAATAGTGAAGTAGTGTACATGGGTTCATTGTCCATTCAGAATCCTGAAACATTGAGTGTGTGCATGCAGGCTTCTGTGCCTCCTGCCAGATGGTAGCAATGAGAATAAGACCAGATTTAGTATCTGATTATTCATCTATTGCCTCCTAGGAAAGAAAGTGAATTTTTTTTTTTTTTTTTGCCATTCTCATTACTGGTGTTTTTATATATTTAACTCTGGGTTTTAAATTGTGATTTTTGGTTAGGTTGTGGGAAGTCCATTAATGTATTCTTATTCAATCAGACTAAAACTAACTCTAATTGAAAGGAATTGTATCTGTGGATGGCATTAATGTGATGTTAAGGGATTTCTAGGAATGCAAGGGATTGCAATCCTAAAAAGCCATCTGTATTGTTTTTTTTCTGTAACTGGAACCCCTTTTTTCCATTGAATCCCATGTTATAAATGGTGATTCATTTCCCCCACAGGATGTAGTCCTGTGGTGTTGACCCATTTCATTGGTCAAGACCAATTGACCCGCCTAAGGCCAACTTTAGACATTAAGGTAAGGATGGGAATGGACGTTGCTTATGGAAAAGAAACGATACATTTTGTCAAGTTTTATTTTTAATAACTCACTACAGTGAGGCAATAAAGTTTTGATATGACATCATCATGTCATATCAATAAACTGGACTGGTCAAAGAACACTGAGGCTGTCTACAAGAAGGGTCAGAGCCGTCTCTATTTCCTGAGGAGACTGAGGTCCTTTAACATCTGCCGGACGATGCTGAGGATGTTCTACGAGTCTGTGGTGGCCAGTGCGATCATGTTTGCTGTTGTGTGCTGGGGCAGCAGGCTGAGGGTAGCAGACACCAACAGAATCAACAAACTCATTCGTAAGGCCAGTAATGTTGTGGGGATGGAACTGGACTCTCTCACGGTGGTGTCTGAAAAGAGGATGCTGCCCAAGTTGCATGCCATCTTGGACAATGTCTCCCATCCACTACGTAATGTACTGGTTGGGCACAGGAGTACATTCAGCCAGAGACTCATTCCACCGAGATGCAACACAGAGCGTCATAGGAAGTCATTCCTGCCTGTGGCCATCAAATCAAACTTTACAACTCCTCCCTTAGAGGATTAGACACCCTGAGCCAATAGGCTAGTCCTGGACTTATTTCCTGGCATAATTTACGTATTACTATGTAATTATTTATGGTTTTATCACTATTTAATTATTTAAAGGTGCAACTGTAACAAAAACCAATTTCCCTCGGGATCAGTAAAGTATGACTATGACTCTGTCAATGTCAATTGGGTTGGCCTTTGCCGATGAATCCCTCCTTTGCCACTCCCTCTCCAGTCTGAATCAGAATCAGTCTGACATGTGCCCTGTAATTTGTTTCTTTGTGGTAGCAATATACTGTAGGTATGACAAATAGTGAGGCAATGTTCATAGCCCATTCAGACCTCTGGTGGCAGAGAGGAAGAAGCTGTTCCTAATGTCGCAAGAACCGACATCTAAGAGTGCAGTGCTGCTGTAGTCTTATCTGAAAGGCATTTTCACTAATGAGCAAGACTTGTGGAGTAGGAAAGGCTTTAGGAAGTGGAGATATCAGGGAAAGAAATGGTATTTGAGGGTCAGGTTTGATGAAAGAATGATGGTGACAAAGAGGGTAACGGGTTAAGGTCCAGTAAATTAGTGGAAGTGGAGTGAAGACTGAGGGATTACTACAAGGAACAGTCTGAGAAAATACCTCACAGATGAAGAGTATGGTAGCATTGCACTCTAAGATGGAGTGGCCGTGACAAAGAAAGGACTGGGTTGTGGGTGCCAACCAAATCGATGTGATGTAATTTCCAAATCTTACTGCTCCACTCTTTTGAGTGACTAGAAATTTTAAAAAACAGCAAAATTCAATTTTTCTTTTACATTTCATTTTATTTCTTATAGGAGTGAATTTTATTTGTATAAAAATAGATTTGTGAAGGATGCATAACTCAAACGGCAGTAAGGAGGAAGCTGTGTCCATTACTACTTGGACCCATGGTTGTCATTTTTATTACCGCTTTTGAAATTTTGAGTGGAAGGATTTGTATCAAGAGGACAGGGTGATCAATCTCTGGAAAACTTTGTCCAGGAGAATTGTAGTACTTTGAAGGGAGATGGATTTTTTTTTTTTTTTTTGAAAGATTTAGGGAACTTGCATAGAAGTTGGGCGTCACTGTAACGTAGCAGCTAACGCAATACTATTACAGCTTAAGGTCTTGGAGTCTAGAGTTCAATTCCGGCACTGTCTTTGTATGTCCTCCCCATGGAATGGGTGCGCCAGTTTGCTCTTGCAGTCCAAAGACGTACCAGGTAGGTTAATTGGTCATTATAAATTGTCCTGTGATTAGGTTAGGGTTTATCAGGGTTTGTTGGGGATTGCTGGGGCAGTGTGGCTGGAAGAGCCTACTCCATGTTGTATTTTAAAATGAGTAGGTAAGTAGAGTTGAGCCCTAGGGCAGATCAAGATTGATGGAGCAGGCCTTAGGGGTCAGGTGGCCTGTATTTACCCATATTTTCTTGTTCTTGTGTGTTCACCTAGACTATCGTTTATGGTTTGACAGACGCACAAACTATAATTGGGCACACAAGTCATAGTTTCCAGATTTGCAGATGTAGTTGGTCCTGGAGATTGTGAAGTGTGAAGGATATAGCAGCAGACTCCAATAATCATGTTTAGCTGAGGTACATAGTGGATGTTCCACGTCAAGTTTTTTTCTGAGATCACTACTGTTACAGAGCTGTGATATCAAGAAATGGTTGTATGCACTTGATACATGAAAAGTTATGGGACTGAGCATTCTAGCGGTAGCCCTCTGCAACTTGTTACACGTCTGGCATCAATCTGATCATGTGAGGGGAAAATTGTATTAATTTCCACCTAATGTGTTTCCCCTCTGTCATCAGTACTATGGAAAATATGGAAAAATGGAAAATATTGTTAAGAGTGCTACCTTCCGCATCTTACTGGGTACCTGCACTGCACTTTCTCTAACTGTTACACTATATTCTATATTTATCCTCTTCCCTCTATACTATCTCAATGTGTTGATATGTGAAAATCTGTACCAGTGGCATGCTGAATGAAGTTCTTCCACTGTATCTCAGTATGTGTGACAGTAACAAGCTAATTACCAGTTATTAGCATTTAGTCATAATGAACTGTTTCCACAACTTACGTACTCTTCATCTCATGTTCTTTCTGTTTATTGCTTATTATTGCTTTATTTATCATTGTTTTCTTTTTTCCTCATATTTGGAGTTTGTTGTCTTTTGCACATTGGCTGTCTGTCTTGGGTGTAGTTTTTTTTTGTTGATCCTGTTGTGTTTCTTTATATTTACTATGAATACTCGCAAGAAAATGAATCTCAGGGTAGCATAAGATGACATATATGTACTTTGATAATAAATTTACTTTGAGGCTTGAACTTTTAATAGGCTTCCAAAGTGCGGTCAGGGCTTCCTCAAAAAAACAAAGCCTCTATATCCCTGGCAGTCTTATCCAGCTTCGCTTCCAAGATTGCATTCTCATAAGAATCCATCTAACTGCTAGTTCTCCCACCTTTTACTGTTCTGTGTTGAAATTTCTTCTTGCCTTCACCTTGCCTTTCTCTATCTTCAAAGTTTCAGAGCCCTCTATTTTCTTCCTTGTACAGCTCTCCAGGTTATTTCTGCGTGTCAACCACCCCAAGCTATTCAATCAGAATCAGGTTCATTATCATTCACATATGTCATGAAATTTGTTGTTTCATGGATACAGTACAGTGCAATACACAAGTTTCCATAAGTTGCAAAATAGTACAAAACATAGATCATAGATCAGTACAGGTTCTTCAGCCCATGATGTTGTTCTGGCCTTTTAACTTACTCTGAACATCAATCTAATCCTTCCTCCCCCATCCCCACGTAGCCCTCCATTTTTTGTTCATCCATGTGCCAATCTTTAGAATTTCTTAAATGCCCCTAATGTATCTGCCGCTACTATCCCTGGCAGGGCATTCCATGCACCCACCACTAACTTAGAAATCCTACCTCTAAAATCCTCCCTATACTTTCCTCCAATCTCCTTAAAATTATGCTCCTTGTATTAGCCATTTCCACCCTGAGGCAAAAGTCTCTGGCTGTCCATGAAATTTATAAATATGTAAATTTACTATGAGAGTGAGAGAGAGAATTACTGAGGAAATAGAGTAGATGGAGAGAAACAGCAGAGTCAGTAACCAAGGCACTTGATTGACAAAGACATGAGTGAAGTTCATAATGTTTCAGTCCATCAAGCATGATATGGAATGCAGTGTCTTAAATAATAGTAGAAGCAGATTATGTCATAACTTGCAAGTACTTGTGTATCTTGAAAGGATGCCCCTTCCTGTTGTTAAATCAGAAGATGGTGGGGCTAATTCGCACTTCTTTCATAAAAACATAAGCACAGGGACAAGGATGACCTCTCTGTATAACTTTCTTTTGACAGGAGTTGGCGAGAACGAAAGAGGAGCTGGATATGATTGCTACTGCAAAACAGACAGTGGAAGACATCTTAAGGCAGAAAGAAAGGGAGTTGACTGCCCTGAAAGGGGTTCTGAAGGAGGAGGTGAGCAGCCATGATAAAGCAATGGAAGAGCTTACAGCCCAGTATCAGAAGGATATGGAACAGTTGAGGAAAAACATTGATGAGGTGTCTCAGGTGAGTGGGAATCATTACCCTTTAAACTGCTTTCCCTTTCCCTTCCCCTAAAGAATTTGTATCCGGATTTTATAAAGCTCAACTATAATTAGATCTTGTTTTTCTTTATTTCTTGTGTACAATCACACAGTCTCTTTCTTCTCTCTTGAAGATTTTGGAGGGTATGATGCAGCTTTAGTATTGTTGAAAAGTTTGCTAAAGTTATATCAAGTTTGTCATACAGTATGCACTGGTGCAATGAAAAGCTTGCAACAACAGCATCACAGGCACACAGCATCATATAAACAATTCATAAGAAAATAAATTAAACATAAAATTATACTTTTTTTTCTAGAAAACAATTAATACAAAATAAAAACAGTCTGTTTTAGTGCAAAGTAGTCAGTGTTCATAGTGTTGCTAAATTGTGGTGTTTGGGGTTATGCAGGTTATTTCATGAACTGACTGGTTGAAGGAAAGTAGCTGTTGAACCCAGTGGTGTGGGACCTCCAGCTTCTGTACCTGCTGCCCTATGGTAGTTTCGAGAAGATTGCATGGCCTGGCCTGGCTGGTGGGAATCTTTGATAATAGAGGCTGCTTTCTTGGGGCAGCATCTCCTGTAGATACTATTAATGGTGGGGAGGAATGTGTCTGTGATGACCATGACCACTACTCTCTGCAGCTTAAGCTCCTGTGCTTGCAGACTGTGGTGCATCAGTCAGGATACTTTCAAGAGTATATCTGTAGACGTATGTAGACCTGTAGAAAAGTATACTTGGCATTCCCAATGAGCCCTCCATTAGAAGTTCAGTCAGATGGAGATAATCCCCAGAGGGGCAGAAATAAGACATTGGAGAAGAATTAGGCTCTTCAACCCATTGTGTCTGCTCTGCCATTCAATCATGCCTGATTTACTTTCCCTCTCAACCCATTCTCCCTGTAACCTTTAACATGCTTACTAATCAAGAACATTTCAACCTCTGATTAAATATACCCAGTGACTTGACCTCTACAGCCTTCTGTGGCAATGAATACCACAGATTCATCACCCTCTGGCGAGAGAAATTCCTCCCCATCTCTGTTGTAATGGGACGTCCCTATGCCCTCTGGTCCTAGATTCACCCATTATAAGAAATGTTGTCTCCGCATGCACTCTGGACCTGTGATTGAGTGAGATGAGTTGGTAATAACACTTGTTTAACTAATTGTAAGCAAAGGGGTGAGAACCATGGTTCTAAGTCAGTGTTATGTGAACTTGGATAAACATGAAGGGGCAATTTGCCATAGTAGTTTTGTGGCTAAACCTGTTCCAATGGTAAGGCTAAACACTGATGAAAATCAAGTTTGTTTAGCATTCCCTCAACTGGTGATCTAAGGCAGGGCGGTGAACAATTTTGGAGCCTTGTGTCACAAAAGTGTAAATCACAGGAGAAACCAAGAAACCAATCTGCTTTTTATGCAGTGAAATGTTCGGAGCATAATCCATGTGGTCCCATTCCATTGTTTTTTGCAGCGGTGCTGAAATTTATAAAATTATTGGCCTCTCAGACCAAGTGGAAACATGAGACAGTCTTTCTGCAATTACAATACTTTAGAACAGACCTCATTAATCCAACACCACACTAGTAACATCACTTAGTCATAGACAGACATCCCACTCTGCAAAAACTCATTTCAGGGAGGTAGCACCATCAATTTGTGGGAGACTTCCGGGAGAGATGGCATGTCTGCAATAGAGTAGCTCCTTAGCAGCTAGCCAGCTAGTTTAAATAACATTAGCTATGCTAATGAATGAATGACACCAACTCACCTCAACATGTCTTTTACAGTCTTACCCCACCATGGGCAATAGAAAAGTCACTGTTGCAAACAGTGCAGCGAGCAACACTGTCAGTATTTTTGACCCCTATTAGGCAGGGATACACTTTAGTGTAGTCTGGGGTGACGTACGTTTCATATTTTCCTTTTTTTGGAACACTCTCGCTCTTTCTCGCGCGCGTGTGCTCTCTCGCTCGTGGTGGCTCTCACTCGCGCTCGCTCTCTCGCGCTTGCTTTCTCACTCTTGCTCTCACTCTCTCTCTCGCGCACCCTTGCTTTCTCACTTGCTCTCGCACGCTTGCTTTCTTGCTTTTGCTCTCGCTCTCTCATGCTCTCTCTCTCGTTATCGCTCTCACTCGCGCTTGCTTTCTTGCTCTCGCTGTCTCGCGCTTGCTTTCTTGCCCTTGCGCTCGCTCTCTCACTCTTTCTCACGCGTTCTCTCACACTCGCTCTCAAAAAAATCAATTTCCGGGACATTGTATATAATTTGCAGGCATCAGGGAGCCACTATTAATATGCGGGAGTCTCCCGGAACTTCTGGGAGAGGTGGGATGTCTGCATAGAACAGTACAGCAAAGAAACAGACCCTTTGTCCCATCTGTCTGTACCAATCTGTTATACTGCCTAGTCCCTGCACCTGGACCATAGCCCTCCATATCCCTTCCATCTGTTTACTTATCCAAACTTCTTAAATGTTGTAGTCGAACCCGCATTCACTGTTCCCACTGGCAGCTCATTCCACACTCTCACCACCCTCAGAGTGAAAAGGTTCCCCTTAAATCTTTCACCTTTCACCCTTAACCCATGACCTCTAGTTCTAGTCTCACGAAACCTCAGTGGAAAAAGCTGACTTTCATTTACCCTAAATCAGAATTACAATCAGGTTTAATATCACTGACATGCATACAGTATGTTGTGAAAATTGTTCTTTTGTGACATCAATACAGTATAATAAATTTAAGACAACACAAATTAAAATAAGAAAATATGTACATAAAGATTAAGTAGTGCAAAAAGTGAGCAATGATGAAAAAAAAATAGTGAGGTAGTGGACATGTGTTCATTGTCCATTCAGAAATCTGATGGCAGAGGGAAAGAGGCTGTTCCTGAAACGTGTGTGTTTTCTGATCAATGATGGTAATGAGTGATGGGGCCCTTCATGATGGATGCCACCTTTTTGAGACATCAACTTTTGAAGATGTCCTCTGCTGGGGAAGCTGGTGCCCATGATGGAGCTGGTTGCAACTTTCTGCAGCTTTTTTCCATTTCTGTCCCCTATCTATACCCTTCATAATATTCGATGCTTCTGTCAAATCTTCCCTCGTGCACTTGCACTCCAGGGAATAAAATCCTACTCAGACGTTACAGACAGATGGATTCGGGTGAGCAGTGGTGTGTTCGTGGTCAAATGCCTCCTATTTGTTAATAAAAACGTCTTCCAACAGAACAGTTTAGCACAGACTGAAGTTTATTTGTTAGTGAATGGAGTTGTCTTCATGGGCAAACAGTGCTTTGATTGTGTTACATGAATACTGTCTGGAAAGTAGAGTAGATAGACAGGGGACCACACATGTTGCATAGAAAAAAACAAAGTACTGACTAACAGTGCCAACGTCTGGCTCCTAATTCGCTCAGATTGCAGAGAGGGAAAAGAATGAAAAGCGGTTTTATTGCTCTATTGAGCAATCTAGTTCTTGAGAGGTTAGTGCTGTGCATGACTTCATTCAATCTGTTCCCTGCTGACACATGCTGTGGCTTCTAGAGAATCGGGTACCAATTCACCGAAAAGGCATTCAACCTAAAATTGTAAGGTCCTTGTGCACTCTTGTTTTCCTTGCAATTTACATAATTGTTTGCATTCTGACTGTCCTTGATACCCATCCCCCACCTCGCCCCCATGAAGTGACTCAGGCAATTACAGTGGTCAAGCAGCATTAACCTTAAACCTTGACTCTGTTTCTCTTTCTACAGATGCTGCCTAACCTGCTGAGTGCTTCCAGCATTTTCTGTTTTTATGTTGTACTTCCAGCATTGTCTTTTTTTTCAATTAATTACTCCACACTGGCTAATGGCACAAGAGACTGCAGCTGCTAGAAGCTGGAACAAAAAAAACAGAACACTGAAAGAACTCAGTAAGTCGAGCAGCGTCTGTGGAGGCAGAAGGTGCAAGTCAATGCTTCAGTTGGGATCCTGCATCAAGATATGAGGGAAGAGGAAGGATTTCCAGTAAATACCAATACAGTGGGGGCGGAGGTGTCCTTTAGGTTGTTATAGCTGGCAGAGCTAGCAGGAATAAACTCTCACCATCTATTAAGTGCTCTCAATGGCGTGCGTCTCCAATAGCCTTTGACAACCAAGTCCAGCTACTGGCCTTCACGTGTAGCTTAGCTACTAAGCCCAGCGGAATAGTTTCTGCTGACAAGAGAAGGGGCAAAGGTGGGTTACTGGCACCCTAAAACCAGTTGCTTTGGGCAAATGAGGCTTGTCAGCCATGGTTGGCAGCTCATTTAGGAGAAGGAAAACTGATGTCAGACCTCTGTTGCCTTGTGGCTATATTCATGGGGAAGCATTCGCAAGTAAACCCAGAGGAAAACTCCAGAGTTGGGGTCCCTAAGACAGTCCTATGTTGAGTTCAATGCTGCTTGGGAACTCCTGTGATGCTGCTGGTGGCAAACTGTAACAATCTTTTGTCTCTGCTGTTCCTTTGGATTCATCAGCTACGTGGAGTGGGAGCCTGCTGCATGGGTATCAGCTTGCTCTCCATTTTGTACTGTCCTGGCTTGCGTATCACGTAGAAAGCTGTGACGCAACATCTATGATGAACCCTAACGAACAGAGGGCCTCGGGTGGTGGGGAGGAGGGTAGAGGATAGTAGGTGATGGGTGAAACCAGATGGGGAGATAGGTTCACAAAAGTTAGTCAGTGTTAGGTAAAATCAAATGGGAAGGGAATACTGTGCAAATAGATCCAGATAGGGTAACAGGGCTGGGAAAGGGTGGAGGGGTAACTGTGTGTGGGAGAGAAATACAGAGTGTGGGTGGGAAAAATTGGAAAATGGAAAATTCAGTATTCAACTCTGCATTATTGTAGATGTAAGTGTTGGTATTTTTGGTATTTTCTGTTGATTTTCACCAGCTGCAGAGATGTGCATGAGTAATTTGAGCTCCTAGTTAACCAAGGCTTTGGGGGGTGTTCTTGTACTTGAGCAGTGACGTGATATCCTAAAAATCCATTTAAACAAGTAAGTATGCTCTTTAATTTAACCTCCACTTCCAAGCGCACGTTTTGGACAGCACTACACACGCTCTGAACTTTGCTGGAGTGTTAGCCTTTGAGATTTAAATACTGGGCAAAGTCTTGTTTCAAGAAGGTGAAATTGGTAAACTGGTTTGTTACTGTCTCATGTTCTAAAGTACAGTGCAAAAATATCATTAATGTAAGAAAGTCGCTCTTTAATCGCATGGAATTCAAGGGAAGCTTCCTTCTGCCGAGTGATAGGGAATATGGACTTTGCTCGCAGAGATGGTAGTCAAGGTGAAAACCCTTGATGGAAAACTATAAGCATGTGACGATGGAAGGAATAGATGGATTTGTTCATGGATTTGAATGATATAGTGGTGAGATGTGATGTCATGGCTATGGGCAAAATGGACAATGTAAATCTTAAATTCTCTGGCCATCAGTTGAAAAATGTGATGTACCTGTCCATTTTCTCATTTGGAAGTTGGGATATGCAGACTGACACCCAACTGGAAACGCAAACACGAGGAAATCTGCAGATGCTGGAATTTCAAGCAACACACATAAAAGTTGCTGGTGAACGCAGCAGGCCAGGCAGCATCTATTAGAAGAGGTACAGTCGACATTTCGGGCCGAGACCCTTCATCAGGACTAACTGAAAGAAGAACTAGTAAGAGATTTGAAAGTGGGAGGGGGAGATCCGAAATGATTTTGGATCTCCCCCTACCCCTCCCGCTTTCAAATCTCTTATTAGCTCTTTTTTCAGTTAGTCCTGATGAAGGGTCTCGGCCCGAAACGTCGACTGTACCTCTCACCAGCAACTTTTATGTGTGTTACCCAACTGGAAATATTTTTTTGGAAAATGGGCACAGCATTAGAAACTGACATAAAAGGCAATGGCTATCGAGTCTTTGCATTAATTTGTATGTGCTGGGAATTAAAGATTGCATCAGAACTCAATGAATAGTTCTAGTGAAAGCTCAACCTGTACATACTGTATATACAACCAAATGAAACAACGTTCCTCTGGGCCACAGTGCATCCACAAATCATTTATCACACAGCACGTAAAAGGAAGTATTACCACCAATTAGTTACTAAAATACAATTCAAAATGCATGTGAAATGTGCTGCATGGGTAAACAGCAAATAGCTCGCTGTCCTAGTGATGATAGTGGCAAAGGTATTCATTAGTCTCACAATCTGAGAGAAGAAGCAGTTATCCAGTCTGGCAGTCCTAGTCCTGATGCTCCTGTACCTCTTTTTTGGTGATAGTGGGTTATAGAGATTGTGGGACAGGTGTTATGCTTCAGACTCATCATATACAACGCTCCTGGTAAATGTCATAAATGGGATGGGAGACTCTGATGATCCTCTTGGCAGTTTTTACTACCTTCTATAGGATCTTGCAGTCCAATGCCTTGCAGCTTCTGTACCGCACAATGATGCAGCCAGGCAGGACACTCTCAAATAAATAATAAATTGAATAATATAATAAATAAGGTATAACTAGGGAAATGATTAAAATTTTTTTCTCTTCTTCTCCACCCCCCCCCCGAAAAACAAGAATCAACAGAATGTGGAATCTGAGAGGCAGAAGATCAACTCAACAATGAGGAACCTGCAAACGCAGCTCCAGGAAAGCATGGAAGAGAGTAGCCATTGGAAAGAGATGTTCCAGAAAAACCGGGAGGAGTTGCGCAGCAGCAAGCAAGAGTATGTTTAGCATTGGGAAGATTTCACACTTGATTTGATCCAAGTCATGGGCTTAAAATTAACTTTAAATGAAAATTGAGCTCATTTTGCCTTTGCATCCAGATGAACTTGCTGTCAGAAAGGGCGGTGATGGTAGACTTTACTGCAGTTCTAAGTACCTGACTGTGTACTAGCAGTACTGCTGCCTGCAGGGCTACAGTCTACAAAGAGAGAACTGATATGTCCAGCACTCTCCTCTTGAATGAGAATATATTAAATCCAGTGCCACTTAAGGATTTGTGATGCACCCTCCAACGTTTCCACTCCTCCAGTAAAATGCTGAGAGTCTGCTGTCAAACATGTCACGCTTCAGATCACGTGTTCAATCCCAAGGGTGCCAGGGATGCTGAGGTGCAAGCTCTGTATATGGGTGGAATTAACTCTTGTGATTAAGCATAGGGGTTAGCACAGTTGCCTTACAGCACCAGCTATCATCGATTTAGATTCTATTCCCACCTCTACCTGTAAGGACTTTGTATGTTCTCCCCTCGATTGCGTAGGTTTCCTCCCACTTTCCAAAGACGTGGGTTAGGGTTTGTGAGTTGTGGTGCCAGAAGCACGGTGTCACTTATAGGCTACTCAGCACAATCCTCAGTCTGTTGGTCATTGACACAAAATGACACATTTCATTATGTTTTGATGCATATGTGACAAAGCTAATCTTTATCGTTTATTACTGTTTCCAAATCCCAGACTGCTGCAGATGAAGATGGAGAAGGAAGAATATGACGAAGAACTTCGAGATTTGCGGGATCGTTACTCTACACTGCAAGGCGAGGTGGACCATGTGAAGAAGACCTCGGTAGACATTGCTGGGATGGAGGCACTTAAAAAAGTATGGAGACGCAAGCTACTGCTGATACTATAAATCTGGAGCAATGTACGAAGGAGCTGGTGGAATCTTTGCAGCATCTTTGGAGGAAAATGGACAGTCTGTTTTGGGTCAAGACTCCTCTCAGGACTCTTCCCAAAATGCTGACTGTTTCCTTTCATAAATCCTGCTGGGCTCGCATGATTCGTCCAGCTCATTTGTGTGTTACTTAAAAATAAAAGTATTGCTTTCAGATTGTCACTTCTGCAGATACCCCATAACTGCAAGTTTTCCAGTGGCCTGATGTAACACATGATCATATCTCTTCTGCATTAGGAACTGGATAAAGCAAAGAAGGAACTAAAGGAGAAGGCTGCTTCCAGTGAGTACCATGAGGCATTAATTCAACAAAAAGAGAAGGAATTAAGTTTACTGAAGGAGGCACATAACGAAAAGGCGGCGAGTCATAGCAAAGTGCTGGAGGAGTTAAAACAAAACCATCGCAGAGAAGTGGAGATGCTTAAGAAGAACTGCGATCTCATGGCAGAGGTGAGCTTAACTTGCAACCAGTATGCTTAAGTTCTGCAGTGGAGCATAACATTATTACAGTGCCTGTACCCTGGGTTCAATTCCCGCCGCTGTCTGTAAGGAGTTTGTACATTCTCCCTGTGACTACGTGGCTTTTCTGCGGGTGCTCCGGTTTCCTCCCACATTCCAAAGACCTACAGTTAGTAGGTTAATTGGTCACATGGGCATCATTGGGCAGTACGGGCTCGTTGGGCTGAAAGGCCTGTTACTGCTGTATCTCCAAATAAAAAATAGTTGCAAGTAAAAAAAAAAAAAAAAATCACAACCAGTCAAACAGTGCTCATTCAGCTGTGGTCTAGCAGATTTGATTCTCGGACCAGTTTTTCTTCAGAATGAATATCTTTACTGGGAAAGTTTTGTCTGCTAGCCCTGCTACATGTTAAAGGTCCCATGGTGTGCCATCGGTTTTACTGTCAACATGACTTCAGTCATGTGAAAGCACTTGCTGCATGCAGGCTGTGCATCTTAAATTTTCAAGGTACTTTATTTAAGGTTGTGAAACATCTCTTTTTGATTCAGATTTATTTATTACCTGTACATGGAAACAAACAATGAAATGCGTTATTTGTATTACCAACCAACACACCTAAGGATGTTTCAGGATTCAGAATTGTTTGTTGTCCTCCTTTAATACACGAGTGTAAAGGATAACAAAATGATTGTTACTCCAGATCTGATGCAACATGAAAGAAACACAATAAATGTAAAAGCAATGCTATAAAACACACTTTTGAGTGTGGCTGTATATACACAAGATTAGCTAATGTACATAGACTGATTGTACATAAAGTAATGCTAGGTGCAAGAGGATCTGTACATAAGGTGGTTCCTAGGGGTTTCCTAACTTTGCTTGGAGAGGAATCAGATAGGGGTATCAGAACAGATATCAAAAGTACATTTAAAGTTGTAAGAAGTAGGAGGTTTAGGTGAGCAGGAAAGTGAAATTCCAGCTTCCTGAAGTCAGGATCGAATCTGATCTCTGTGATTCTTGCTGATGTTGAGTGGGTGATTGTTGTATCACCACTCAGCCAGGTTTCTAATCCCCTTCCTATACGCTGATTTGTCACCACCTTTGATTCAGCCCCTGGCAGAGGTGTCGTCAGCAAAATCAAATATGGCATTGGAGCTGTGCATAGCCACACAGTCATGTGGTCCCAGAGCAAAATAACTTAAAACAAAATAAATATTTGTCAAACCAAAATTATAAGGGCTGCGGAGAAATGGCAGAGGAGTGGGAAAATGGGGTTGCTGTGAAAACTATTGAAATATAAAATAAGTGAATAGGACTAATGAGTTCAAAGAGCAGGGATTGGGATGATGGGCTAAATATTCAATCCTGTGTTAGCCTATCCTGTAGCTTCACAGGCAAGTCATTTTGTTAGTGTGTGTGTGTGTGTGTAGGGGTGGCAGGGGAAAGAAGCAGAATGCAGCGGGGTGAGATAAAGTATCACCACCGGCATTGTAGAATCTCAATAGTGAGATTTGAACTTCTGGCATTAGCTGTAAGTGCGGAGCATTAAATAAGTAGCATAGTGGTTAGCGAAACGCTGTTACAGAGCTCGGTATCTAAAGTTTGGAGTTCAATCCCGGCATCCTCTGTAAGGAGTCTCTGTACGCTCTTCCATTGGAATGCTGTGTTTTCTCCAGGTGCTCCGATTTCCTCTTCCCACAGTCCAAAACATACCAGGTAGGTTAATTGGTCATTGTAAATTGTCCTGTAATTAGGTTAGAGTTAAATCATGGTTGTTGGGAATTGCTGGATGGTGCTGCTCAAAGGGCTGGAAGGGTCTATGCTGTGCTGTTTCTCTAAATAAGTAAAAAAATATAGCTTCACTGGGGTAGGGAAAATGGTATAAGTAGAGCTCAGTTGCCACCACAGAGGTCTCATCACTAGGATAGTGAGCTGTTCATTGTTACTGAACTCTTTACTGTTTACCTGTGCTGTGCACTTCACAAGCATTTTGAGTTGTATTTTGTTAACTAATTTGTGATAATATTTCATTTTATGTGCTGTGTGTGATAAAGGTATTGTGAGAACGTTGTTTTGTTTGCATGTGCAGTTGGATGACAATAAACTTTAACTTGAGTTTTACATTTTACAATTTTTGACAAAAAGTTGTAAAAAGTCACTTTTAATTAAGAGAGATGATCTCTCCAATTTTGCCCGCTTGTTGCCTTTCAATAGATCAGAAATCAAAGCCAACAGTTTCACTGTTGCCCTGAACTGTGGCAGAGCCTAGTGGTGTTGAAGGTCCGCAGTAAGTGGGCAACATGGTAGCGTAGCATTTAGCACAAAGTTATTACAGTTCGGGGTGTCGGAGTTCAAATTTGATGCTGTCTATAAGGTGTATGTACAACTTCCCCTTGAATGAGAGGGTTTTTTCCAGGTGCTCCAGTTTCCTCCCACAATTCAAAGACATACCGGTTAGTAGGTTAATTAGTTTTGTAAATTTTCCTGTGATTAGGTTAGTGTTAAATTGGTGGGTTGCTGGGCTGCACGTATCATTGGGTTGGAAGGACCTGCTATCTCTACATAAAATGTATCTATTCAATCCAATTCCAGTCACTGAAACAGCTGTTCACAATCAAAACTTCCAAGTTTGAAAGTATTTTGTTTTCTTTTGATCTTGCAGGAGAAAATAAACCTAGTAAATGAAAAGGGAGTTACAGAACAGGCGAAGAAAGCAGCCGATTCTACTCTGAAACAATTGAGGCAGGATAATGAGGACCTGAAGAGGAAGATTTCTCAGATGGACTTCCAAATGGGAGAATGCAAGGACATGCTTGAAGAATTTCGGTGCTCTGAATCAAGGTTGAAAGACAAAATAGCCAGGCTTGAGGTAATTAAACAGCAAAAGGTTTTCTAATTTAATAGGTTCAAATAGTTCAATTTAATATCAGAGTATGTATACAGTGTACAACCTGAAATTCTCACTATTCACAGACATCCACGAAACAAGAAACCCCACAGAATGAATGATAGGAACATCAGAACCCTGAAACCTACTCTACCCCCCCCCCCGACAAGCAGCAGCAGAAACATTGACCCTCTCTCACTTGCAGAAGTACTGACACCCCTGCACTCCCCCACCACCATGCAAGCTAAAGCAAAAGACCCCAAAGAGATCTTGATTGTTTGATGTTGACACCAGTGGTAAACATGGGACTTATTTTCTGTCCTTTATTGACCCCTAAGAAGATGTGATTAGTTGTTACCATCTTTAACTACTGCAGTGCTTGTGGTGGGGATGTTGTGCTATTGGGTTAGGAGTAGTTGGATTTTAACAGTGATAACATGTTTAATGTCTGGTAGTGTGTGATTTGAAAGAGAACCTGCAAGTGGTATGTTTCCATGCCCTACTGCACTTGTCCCCCATATGGTGGAATTAGTAGGACTGAGAGACATTGACTTTGGCAAATTGCCTCAATGCATTCAGTAGATGCTATGCTATTGCTATGGAGGGCCAGTACAGAGGTGGTAACTATCTCAGGTAGTGGATTATTCACCAGTCAAGCGAGCTGATTTTACCTTGAATGTGTTGAGATTCTCAATATTTTGGAGTTGCACAGAGGCAGAAGGTAATTTTTCCAAGATGATATTGACTGTACCTTACAGCTGTGGAAAAGCTTTAGAGAATCGGGATGTTGACTTGCTCACCACTAGATGAAAAAGTTACTTTTCCCATATGTCTGTCCTGTGAAATATTGTATTGGCCAGTGAGGCTTTCCCCTATTCTTCATGCTACTTGCTTCACCAATTTACCAGTGTAACACTCTGTTTCCGTCGGCTGTGTAAGTCTAGGGAAGACACCCTCCAGCCCCACCAAACGTAGGAGATTGAAGCATAGGGTCCCCAATTCCCCCTGTTCGTGTGGATGCTGCGTGATTTGTTACCGTTACAAATGCTATGCTGATCTTTTAATCCACTCTAAGATCAATCCTATGTAGCCCTCCATCTTTCTATCACCTATGTACCTGTCTAAGAGTTCCTTAAATGTCCCTAATGCATCTGCCTCTACCACCACCCCCGGCAGTGTGTTCCATGCACTCACCACGCTCTATTTTTATTTTTTTTTAGCTTATCTTTCAACAAACCTATTTTTTAGAAAAATTCCCCCTATACAATCACTTTAAAATTAAGCCCCCTCATTAATCATTTCCACCCCTGGGAAAAAGTATCTGGCTGTCCACTCAATCTATGCCTCTTTTCATCTTGTACACCCCTATCATGTCATCTCTCATCAGTTGATGTTTTGGACTGAGACTCTTTATCAAGGCTGGGAAGGTAGGGGAAAGAAGACAAAATAAGAAGGTGTGGGGGGAGTGGGGAGAAGAAAGAGTACAAGCTGCCAGGTGATAGGTCAGACCAGGTGAGGTAAGGATGAAGTAGGATGCTGGGATTTGATAGGTAGATTTTTTTCCCCATGAGAATTTTGAAAATTCAATAAGTTCTCCATTAACCTGGTTGAGTCCCTTTTGTCTCCCTCTGTGCTGACAAAACTAGCCAAACTTAGCTGTTGGCTAAAATTTTCCATTCTTGGCGATGTTAATGTAAGTCTTCTCTGCAACCTTTCCAGTGCAATCACATCATTTCTATAAATGTTGGTGTCGTCCTTGAATGGCTTGGCCCTAGATGAAGGTTTTATGGTTGTGATTTGGATGGAGATTTTAAACTGGAGGTTGATTGGTTTTTATTGGGTACGGATACAAAGAGATCCAGAAACGAGGTTACATATGACTAATATGTGGGGGCATAATTTTAAGGTGTTTGGAGGAAAATATAGAGGGGATGTCAGTGGTAAGTTCTTTACTGAGTTTGGTAAGTGCATAGAACATAATGGTAGAGGCAGATATATTAGGGGCATTTAAATGACTCAGATGACTGATAGAAAAATGGAGGACTTCATAGGAGGAAGTGTGAGATAAATCTTAGAGTAGGTCAAAAGGTTGGCATATGGGCCAAAGGACAAGTACTGTGCTTTAGTATTCAATGTTCTAAGGTGGGCAAATGACTTAACTCAGTTTGGCTATTATCTATTTGAATAACCAGATGACTTCAGAGGTTTTGAATGGCTGCTACTGATAAGTATCCAAATAAAGTTAGTACCCTGCCTGTTTTAGGTGGAGCGAAAGCAGATGGAAGAGTCTCTGGGAGAAGTCACTGACCAGGAACAGGAAGCAGCTGTGGCAAAGAGAGTGTTGGAAAACCGTCTGGAAGAAACACAGGTATAGCATTCTGTCTCTGAATCCATAACATACTCTAATGCTTTGTTAACTGTGCCTCGTTGAGAAGCACGTTCAACTTGGAGTTGGGCTGCATGTCACATTGCTGGTCTATTTTCCTAAAATTCCGAACAAAACAACTGGCATTACAGTACTGAGGGAGCACTGCACTGTCAGAGGTGCTGCTCAGATGAGGCATTCATCCAATGTCCTTGTCTCCCTCAAGTGGATGTAAAATAATCCACAGCACTGTTCTGACGGAGAGCCAGGGAAGAGTTCCTGAATATCCTGGGCCCAAGGTTTATCCCTCAACTGAGATTGTAAAAGCTCATGTGGTCATCATGACGTTACTGTTAGCTCGTGCAGACAGTTGTTTTCCGATGACTACGTATCATAATACTTGGCTGGGCATCCAGATTGAAACATGGAAAGAATTTTTGTAAATGCTTTTTTCTGAATGCAAAACATTTATTGGAATATTTTAACCTGAGTTTAAAAGAAATAGGCTTTTTTTTTTGTCATGCGTACGTCGAAACATGCAGTGTAATGTGTCATTTGCATATATCAAATTAGCAAGGATTGTGCTGGGCAGGCTGCAAGTGTCATTATGCTTCCAGCGCCAACATAGCATGCCCACAAGTCATTAACCCTAAACCATACATCTTTGGAATGTGGGAGGAAATCTACATGGTCACAGGGAGAATGAACAACTCCGTATAAATAGCAGTGGGAATTGATCCTGATCTCTCAGCTGGTGCTGTAAAGAGTTGCACTAATTGTTGTGCTACCATGCAGTGAAGATAACTAGTTAACCTTTAGCATATCATTCACAGCAGAGAACCTCCGATCTACTTTGTTAGCAATTAATAGTAGATGAGATATGGTGAGTCTCATAAACCATGTCCCCAGGCACCACTTCTGTTGCATTGCAAAAAGTCAACACTGACAGATGCCCTACTGAAGCTGCTGCACCATTCCAGGTATCTGGTAGCAATGGATTTTGTAACACTCCAGTGGTAGTAGATGTGGAGTGGGTGTTTCCAATAGAGGGAGAGATAGGACCAGAGGACACAGCCTCAGAATAGAAGGATATCCCTTTAGAACAGAGATGAGAAGGAATTTATTTAGCCAGAGGGTGGTGAATCTGTAGAAGTCATTGTCACAGATGGCTGTGGATGCCAAGCCATTGAGTATATTTAAAGCTGAGGTTGATGGGTTCTTGATTAGTCAGGGTGTCAAAGGATGGGGAGAAGGCAGCAGAATGGGGTTGAGAGGGATAATAAATCAGCCATGAAGGAATGGAGGAGCAGACTTGATGGGCCAAATATCCTAATTCTGCTCCTATGTCTTATGATCTAAACCAAAAGAGCTGGTCATTGACTTCAGGAATGGGGGCAGCCCACATATTCCTGTCTACCTCAATGGTGCTGAGGTTGAGAGCTTCAAGTTCCTAGAGCCAGTTGCCTGTGGAGGTACAACTATGTAGATGCTTCAGCCAAGAAAGCCCAGCAATGTCTTTACTTCCTCAGGTGGTTAAAGAAATTTGGCCAAATTCTGTTCCTTTGTCCCACTAATGGATTCCATTTTTTTTCCAGACCATGATTTCAAATAAAAGGTTCAGTTGCAGCCGGAATATTCTATTCACTGGATTTTGTACATTCGAGTATTCATTGCTCAGCTTGCTTTGTTAGCATGAGGGAGAAGCGTCCTGCTACCTTTTTTCATTTTCTTTTCCCCGCCTTTGCAATAAACAGCGGAACCTGAGCAGAATGACCCAAGACTACCAAGAGTTGAACGAGCGTTTCCAAGATGAGTTGAAGCAGAAGGAGCAGCTCAAGAAAGCAAAGAGTGAACTGGAAGAACAGAAGAGGCTTCGGGAAAAAATGGTCGAAAAGCTCCAGAAAGAGGTACAAAGAAGAAAAGGGGAACAAATTCTGCAAAAAGGCACTCTTGCTTTGTCCTCTGCTCGAACGCTTACATTGATCCCACTGGTTAACCTTTGGGTAATTGCACGTTTGCATTGAGAATGACAGCAAAAAGATTAACGTAGATAGTTACCCTAAGCAGGGATGCTTACACCCAAGTTTCACACAAATCATTTTAAAGGCCAATGAGACAGCAACATAGAACATCACAGCACACAGATCCTTCAGCCCACGATGTTGTGTCAAACTTTTAACCTATTTCAAGATCAATCTAATCCTTTCCTCCTAAGTATCCCTCATTTTTTTTTTTCCTATCATTCATATGCCTATCTTGGAGTTTCTTAAATGACCCTGATGTATCTGCCTCTGCCACCACCATTGCAGGGTGATTCACACACCCAATGCTCTCTGTGGGGAGGAAAGTGCAAGAAAAAACTATTTATTTGTGACATCCCACGCCCATATTTTCCTTCAATCACCTTAAAATTATGCTCTCTGGTGTTAACTATCTCCACCCTGCGCTACCTACTCAATCTATGCCTCTTATCATCTTGTACACCTCTATCAAGTTACCTCTCATCCTCTTATCTCTAAAGAAAGATGTCCTAACTTGTTTTACCCTCTCTAATTCAGCCAGCATCCTAATAAATCTCTGCACCCTTTCTAAAACTTTCACAGCTTTCATATAATGAGGTGACCAGAACAGAACACAATATTTCAAGTCTTAAACACTCTTATCACTTGCGCGGCAAAATACATTCTGCTTTTGAACTCTTTATACCTCTACTTTTTCAGAATCTTCTTACCAGAAACCTTGAGTCCTCAGGCTTCCCAGACCTTCTGTGACTAGAAACACATTTTTCCTTATCTTAATAGTTTAGAGGAATTCCACTAAATTTTCTCTTGAGATTTTCTTGGTTGACCAGAAGTTGTTCCCCTGATGTAGCCAGGTTGTTCCAATAACTCGTGATCCTTTTGATTTTTCCCATCGTAGATAGAAGTAATCTCTGAGCAGTCGGGAAGTTCAGTCGTTAAGCTGCAGTCTCAGTTGGAGGAGCATCGAGATAAGTCACGTCGCGAGTTACTTGAGCACCAGAGACAAGGGAAGGAGAAGACGCTGGAACTGGAAAAGGCAAATATGACCATCAAAAGACTACAAGATGAGGTAAAAGCCACCTCTTGCCTTCCTTATAAGTACAAGCCAGGTTTGCTCTCGGCTGCAGGCCGCCTTCCATCTTTGCTCGTGAGCCCGTTTCCCTATAAGACATACTAGTGCCGAGGATTCCCTGAATGTGGATACAAATGAATCTCAATAAAATTTGTGGTCAGCAACCAATGTGGTTGAAGACCAGCATTGTTTACATACTGTCCATTCAAAGCCAGGCATAATCATTTTAAAGAGTCTGATAGGATTTGTTTTTGAAAACTTATGTAGAACTGTTATCTTGCTGAAGAGCCTACACAGCAAAACACATTAGTAGTTCAGCTATTCTGATATGTGAAGCAGCCTAGCACAACATGAAAGGCTGAATCTAACAATGTCATGCTAACTTAGGAGCAAAAGTCAAATGTAGCTACCAGAAATCTGTTGTCAAAATAGCTGATGTTGGAAACATTCAACTGATTAGGCAGCACCTGTGGAAAGATAAACAGTTGAAGTTTCTGGTCTGTACACTACATCAGGGTACCAAAAATGACAGTATTCCAAGAGAATTTGGAAATCAAGGAATACATTTGTGGGGATTTTCAGCATATTCTAGGGAACTGATTTGGAATCACAGTAGCATAGTGGTTAGTGTAACTCTTAACGCCAGCAATCAGGGTTTAATTCCCACTCCTTGTACATTCTCCTCACGACCGCGTAGGTTTCCTCTGGGTGCTCTGGTTTTCTTCCACATTCCAAAGACTGTGGTTCATAGGTTAATTAGTCATATGGATGTAGTGTCTTATTGAGCTGAAAGGTCCTGTTGTGATGCTGTATCTCTAAATAAAAACCCAGGAAGGACTTTTGATGAAATTGGTAGCCTGAAATGATCCATTATATTTGAAGTAGTGATCAGTTTCTGCCACTAGATGGTAACAGAGTTAGCATATGGCATAACATTTATCTTGTATCTTGTTCACAGCACACATCCCAAGAGTTTCACGGTAAACAAATGGGTGGTGTGATAATGTAGAAAAACAAGACACTGAAATAAATACAGTAAAACCTGGAAAAATTCAACAACTTAGGCAATATCTGCAATGAGGGTAAAACAAAATTAACATTTTGAGAGAATAAAGATTGGGTTTATTTGTCATACGTACATCTAGACAAACAGTTGTTTGTTTCAATGACCAACATAATCCGAGGATGTGCTGGGGGCAGCCCTGCAAGTGTTGCTATGCTTCTGGCGCCAACATAGAATGCCCACAACTCACTAACCCTAATGTGTACATTTTTGCAATGTGGGAGGAAACCAGAGCACCTGGAGCAAACCCATGCACTCACTGGGAAAATGTACAAACTCCTTACAGGCAGTGGCGGGAATTGAACCTTGATCGGTGGCGCTGTAAAGCGTTACACCAACTGCTATGCGACCATGCCTTGCCTAGTTCATCTGTCAAAGATATCAAACATCTGTGATCTTCAGACTGGACTGACAGTCTGTTTCTATTCTCTATAAGCTCTATCCAAATCCCAGCTTTCACAAGGTCTGTTCAATCAACACTGGCCCGCACCCAGTCATGACTTTAGAATATTCCCATCCCGTCTTCAGGTCCCTCCGTGCCCTAATCTCTTATTTAATCAAAGGGCTGACAGAAATGTCAAACTTTTGCTCCTCTTGATCATTCCACTGTTGTCAGCCAAGCCTTCAACTACTGAGATTGTAAACTTTGGAATCCCCTCTCAGAACTTCTTTGCCCCCGTTTTTCTCCACTAAGGTGCTCCTTAAAACTTGCCTCTTTAGCATTACATAGTCATTTACATTGTCGAAACATTAACTGTTTATTCCCCTCCATGGGTGCTGCCTGCCTTCCTGAGTTTCCCCATTATTTCGTATGGTACTACCTTTTTAACCAGTTTTTTTTTGGTCACTTAGAACTTTTAAGTTCTCATAAAGGAAAATAAAAAAATACAATAGAATTTCTGAAAAACTATGCATAAAGCCTGACAGGCAGCTAATGTTCCAAAGAAGACAAGTTGTGCAAGTAACAAAAAAATAGAACATACAAGTTGTAGGGTCCTTGAAAGTGAGTACAGGTTGTGTAATCAGTTCAAAGTTGTGGCAAATGAAGTTATTCATGATGGCTCAGAAGCCTAGGGTAGGGTAATAACTGTTCTTAACTTGGTGGTGTGGGACCTAAAGCTCCTGAACCTCCTGCCCGATGGTAGTAGTGAGAAGAGAGCATGGCCTGGATGGTGAGGTTCTTTGAAACTGAATGCTGCTTTCTTGTGGCAGCACTCCATATAAATGTGCTCACTTGTTGGGGAAAGATTTACCTGTGATGGACTGGGCTATCTCCTTGTAAATCTTATTTCCAGTTTCCTTTTGTGAGGTAAAGCTTTGATGCAGTTTCAGTTTTTGCTGTTAATTACATTGCACAATGAAAGGTGCTGTATTTATCCCTCCAGATTGGCCATTTGAAACAGGAGTTGCAAGAGAGCAACGCTGAAAAGGAGAGTGCGCTGCTGGATAAAGATGTGCTGGGACAGAAGGTGCAGCACTTGGAACAGGAAATGGATACCAAGCGAAAGACCCAGGATGACAAGTCCAGGCTGGCAAAAGTACTGGAGGTCAGTTGCTTGTGTATTTATACAAGGAGGCCATTTGATCCACCCCTGCTCCCTATTATTTTCCAGTAATCCAATAGCCTTTTCTGTCCACACACCTACCAAGTGCCCCTTTAATTCCTTCGCAATTTCAGGGAGGGTTTCTAGCAGCCATTAACTGGTGCATCACTATCTGGTACAGAGTGGACAATGCACAGGATCAGAAAAATCTGCAAAGGGTTGTATACGCTGCCAGTTCCATCATGGGCACCAGCCTCCCTAGCCTTGAGGACACCATCGAAAGGTGTTGCCTCAAAAAGGCAGTATCCATCATTAAGGACTTCCATCACCCAGGACATGCCCTCTTCTCATTGCTACCATCAAGGAGACGTACAGGAGCCTGAAGACACTGTGTTTTAGCTTATTTCCATCCACCATCAGATTGCTGAACAGTCCATGAATACTACCTCACTATTTTAGTTTTGTTTTTGCACTAATCTCTTATTGTAAAAATTTACGTATTGGAGTGTACTGCTGCCACAAAACATCAAATTTCACAGCATATGTCAGTGATAATAAACCTGATTCTGATTCTACCAGCCTGCAAGTCTTTGGTATGTGGAAAGAAACAGGAGCTCCAGGAAAAGAGACACTGTCACAAGCAGAAGGTGCAAAGTCTATATACAGACAACACCCAGAATCAGAATTGAGCCTGGGTTCCTGCAGCCGATAAAGAGCAGCACTGACCTGACACCTTTGACATTGTTCAAACAGAATATTGCAACCACTCACCTGGGTTTCAGATCCATAACATCTGTCATCGGCAAATCCAATGAATGTTGTCCGGAGCAATGCACAGTCTGCTGGAGGAGCTTCGTGTGCCAAGCAGCGTCTGTAGGGAGGGAGGAATTGTTGAAGTTTCTGATGGAGACCTTGTGTTGAAGCTGAAAATTGAGGAAGAGTGGTAAGATAGGAGCCCCGGGTGATTAGTGGACTGAGGATGGATGAAAGATGATGCGGTAGTTGAGCTAAGTGGGTGAGTGGGAAGGGAAAAAGAGTGAAGTTGGGAAACGGGCTGCTGGATGATCTCAGCAGGTGGACAGAGAGGTGAAGGATGTTGAAGATGGAGACGGCTGCTGAATATTTTACTGGTCCCAGACAAGATTGGCAGCTATCATCTGATCTTTCTAGGAAAGCATGTTAAATCTTTGTAGTCTTTGAGATGTTTGCAGGGAGCTGTGTTAGACCATAGACATATGAGCAGAATTAGGCTAATTTATCCATCAGGTCTGCTCCGGTCTTCCATGGTGGCTGATTATTCTCCCTCTGAATCACATCCTCTGCCATCTCCCTGTAACCTTTGACACTCACTAATCAAGTACCTATCAACCTCTGCTTTAAATATACCCCTTCTAGAACTAGGAGATCATTGTCAAAATATTTGCTACTGGTTTATTATTGTCACATGTACCAAGATACAGTGAAAAGCTTATCTTGCATTCTGTTCATTCAGATCAAATCATTACAGTCCATTGAGCTACAATAAATCAAATCAAGTTTAACTATCGTTCTAACCATACCTAGATGCAGCTGAATGAGACAGTGTTCCTCTGGGGCCAATGTGCAAAACATTCAAAACGGCAAGAAACATAATTCAAAATAGAGAACAAAGGAAGCATATTCACTCAAAAAAAAACACAGTCCAAGACCCTGAGCGACAGTGACCAACAATCGATGGTCCAGTCTCCTGGCAGCATGTAGACGCACGCAATTCAGCCTGTCATTCCACCAAGGTAAAACAATAATGCAGAATAAAGTATAAAAGCAACTGAAAAGGTGCAATACAGGGAGATGAGGAGAAATTTTGTTTACTGAATCAAATGAGAATTTATACATGCAGAACATCAAACTGTCAGGGCACCTTCAGAGGTGATGGCAACTTACAGCCCTCACAAGGAAGAATTTATCCAAGTTGAGTGGAACAGTATTGCTGTACAATATTATGTCGTAATATCAATACCTTATTCCCTCCACCACCTACAATTCAGAAGGACAAGTGGGAAAAGGGAACAGCTTCACTTGCAGAATCCCTCCCAATGCACTTACACTCCCGACTTGGAAGTGAATTACCACTTGCTCTAAATCCTGGAATCCCCTTCCAACAGCATTGTGTGAGTACGTTCGCCAGAAGGACTTCAGTAGTTTAAGCTGACAGTTTATCACCATCTCCTCATAGTCAATAAGGGGGAAGTAATAAACACTGGTTTGGTAGACTTGATGGTTGCAGAGTGTTGGAAAATTGCAAAAGTCACTCCACCCTTTAAGAAGGGAGGAAGGCAGAAGAAAGAAAATTATAAGCCAATTAGCCTGACCAGTGGTTCGGAAGGTGTTGGAGTCCATTATTAAAGATGAAGTTTTGGGGTACGTGGAAGCACATGATAAAATAAGGCAAAGCCAACATGGTTTCCTTAAGGGGAAATTTTGCCTGACAAATCTGTTGGAATTCTTTGAGGAAATAGCAGGTAGGATAGACAAAGGAGAATCAGTGGAGGTTGTGTACTTGGATTTTCAGATAGCCTTTGAAGATGCTGCACATGAGACTGCTTAACCAGATAAGAGTCCATGCTATTACAGGACAAGTACTAGCATGGATAGAAGATTGGCTGACTGGCAGGAGGTAAAGAGTGAGAATAAAGGAAGCCTTCTCTGGTTGGCTGCCAGTGACTAATTCGCAGATGTCGGTGTTTCTAAACGGAGAAGATTCAAAAATCGGAGGTGCAGAGTGACTTGCGGGTCCTTGAGCAGGATTTCCTAAAGGTTAACCTGCAGGTTGAGATGTTGGTAAGGAAGGCAAATGCAATGTTAGCATTCATTTCGAGGGGACAAGGATATAGGACAAGAATGTAATGGTGAGGCTTTAATAAGGTGTTGGTCAGGCTGTACTTGGAGTATTGTGGACAGTTTTGTGCCCCTTAATCTAAGAAAAAAATGTGTTGGTAATGGAGAGGGTGCAGAGGAGGTTCACAATGATTCCAGAAATGAAAGGGTTAACCTGTGAGCATTTGATGGCACTAGGCCTGTACTTAATGGAGTTTAGAAGAATGAGGGAGGGAGTGGAACCTCTGAAACTTACTGAATATTGAAAGGCTTAGACAGTGAACATGGGAGTCTAAGACCAGAAGGTACAGATGTGAGGAGAAATTTATTGAGCCGGGGGAATTAATCTGTGGAATTCATTGCCACAGATGGCTGTGGAGGCTAAGTACATTTAAAGCAGAGGTTGGTAAGTTCTTGATTAGTCAGGAAGTTAAAGGTTACGAGGAGAAGGCAGGAGAATGGGGTTGAGGGGGATCCTAATTCAACCATGATGGAGCAGGCTTGATGGGTCGAGTGGCTTAATTCTGCTCCGATGTCTTGTGATACCCAGATTACAAACATTAACTAATGAAAAACCCAATTAGCAGGATGTCTGGTCATTACTACATTGTTGTCTGTTGAAGCTTGCTGTGTCTCCTTGCCTATATCATCACAGCAGAGATTACATTTCAAAGCATTTCCTTGTCTGCAATGTACTTAGGGGTAATACATTATTATTATGAAGGACTATAAGCAATAACCAACTCTTCTTGCCTTTCCACCACTGAGAACATCTTCCAAAGGTGCTGCCTCAAGAAGGACCCTTCTATTTCGGGATGTATTGGGCTGAATCCACTTCCCTTTGCAGGATTTTCTGCTTAAAGGCATTAGTATTCCCATAACAGGCCGTAATGCAGCCAGTCAGCACATTTTCCACCACATATCTATAGAAGTTTGCCAAGGATTTTGATGACATGTCAAACCTCTGCAGACTCCTGAAGAAGTAGAGGCACTGTCGTGCTTTCTTTGCAATTATATTTATATGGTGGGTCCAGAACAGGTTCTTTCAGATCATGACACCCAGGAATTTAAAGTTTCTGACCCTCTCTACCTCTGATCCTCCAATGATTACTGGCTCTTGGACCTCTGGTTTCCCTCTCCTGTAAGGTACTATCAGTTCCTTGGTTTTATTGACATTGAGTAAGAGGTTGTTGTTATTACACCACTCTGCCAAATTTTCATTCTTCCTCTTGTATGCTGATTCATCACCGCCTTTGATACAGCCCACAACAGTGGAGTCATCAGCAAATTTGTATATAGTGTTGGAGCTGTACTTAGCCACAACCATCACCTTATGTATTGACCCCCCCCCCCCGGCTTTATCACTTGCATATCGTGGCTACCATGTGTATTACCTGTATGATACATGGCTGCAATTTTGCCAAGTGTATTTCAGCATCATTTCCCAAACATCTGCCCCCAGCAACTTTGAAGATCAAGAAGATAAGCAACTATGGAAAATGCTGTTACCTGCAAGTTTCTCTCCAAGTCACACGTAGAACAGTTGAGCACAGGAACAGGCCTCTTGGCCTGTAATGTTGTGCCAATCCAATTAAATTACTAATCAAATGGGTAACCTAAGTAATCCCCATTGCCTGCACAATGACCATATCCTTCCATTTTCCAGACATTCATGTGCCTATCTAAATGTTTCTTAAAAGTTATGTGGACTTTGCAGTAAGGCAAGGGTTAAAGACAACATCCAGGTGAGGATGACTGTGGGGGTGTGTAATCAAACCCAGACAAGGGAGATATTTGAAGTAAGACAGCTGGAGCCAACCTTGCTTACTGCAGACAGATATGTGAGAATGACACTGTAATTAACCTAGATCAACATAGTTTCCCTGTACACAGTACAGGGTGGCTGCAAGTAAGGAACTCAAACATGTCCAATTTACCAAATAATCAGTATCAATAATTGATGAGCCAATTCTGTATTAAAATAGCAGTTTTCTGTCCTGGCTTCACAACAGTGTGGGTGATGAACCACACTGTTCTTCTGCACAACTGAAATAAAAATATGTTTGAATTGTAAGACTGTGTTTCATCTGGGCCCAGTTATTTTAGTTATTAGATTATGAGGACGCACAGCCCTCTTTTATTGTCATTTAGTAATGCATGCATTAAGAAATGATACAATGTTCCTCCAGTGTGATATCACAGAAACGCAAGACAGACCAAGACTGAAAAACTGACAAAAACCACATAATTATAACATGTAGTTATAACAGTGCAAGCAATACCGTATTTTGATAGAAGAACAGACCATGGGCACGGTAAAAAATGTCTCAAAGTCTCTTGAAAGTCCCAACATCTCACGCAGATGGTAGAAGGAAGAAAACTCTCCCTCCCATGAGCTTCCAGCGCCACAAACTTGCTGATGCAGCAACCTGGAAGCACCTGACCACAGTCCGACTCTCAGTCCATCCGAAAACTTCGAGCCTCCGACACCGAGCACCATCTCTGCCGAGCGCTTCAACCCCAGCTCCAGCCGCCAGCAACAGGCAGAGCCGAGGATTTGGGGCCTTCCCCTCTGGAGATTCTCGATCACACAGTAGCAGCGGCAGCGAACCAGGCATTTCAGAAGTTTCCCCAGATGTTCCTCCGTGCTTCTCACGTCCATCTCCATCAAATCAGGATTGTGCACGGCCCCTATTTAACAAATACGATATCATTTCACCGGAGAGGCCGCATGCACTGTGTCACGCTGCCATCTTCTCCTCAGTGACGACAGTCACACCAGCACAACTTGGTTTAAATCCCAGGACTTTAACTCAACAGCACTGTTGGAGCGAGCACCTTCACTACACACACTGCTGTGGTCTAGACTAAAATGAAGTGTGTTAAATTATAGTCCCTTGAGCCTGCTCCATCATTCTGATCTTGGGCTTAAAGTTACTTTACTATGGATCTCAAAAACCCTGATCTACTTTATGTTGAACATGTTCAATGGTTCAGCCGCCACAATTTTTAAAGGTGCAGGTAACAAAGATTTACAACCCTTTGAAAGAACTCATTTCTTGTCGTTATTTTGTATGCGTAACCATTCTTCATTCTGAAACTAAATTCCTGAATATTGATTCTCCCACAGGAAGTAACATCCCCTCACCATTTCCCCTGTCAAACACCCCTTAGATTACATGAGGTCCAGGGTGAGTTAGACCATTGGATACAAAATTGACTTGGTGGAAGTAGTCAGACAGTAATGGTGAAGGGTTACTCTTCAGTCTGGAGGCCTATTACCAGTGGTGTGCCACAGGAATCTATGCTGAGTCTCCTGTTGTTTATCATGCGCATTGACAATTTGGATGAGAATGTAGCTGGCATGACTAGTAGGTTTGCAGATGACACTAAAATTGTTGGTGTAGCAGACAGTGAGGAAGGTTGTGGCATACAAAACTGAATTTGCACAATACAAAAGGATTCATTTTGGGAAGTTAAACCAGGTAGGACATGCACAGCAAATGGCGGGACCCTAAAGGGTGTTGTAGAGCGGAGGGACCTAGGGTACTAGTAGATAGTTCTCTGAAAGCGTCAATGTAAATAGACAAAAGGGCATATAGCATGCTTATCTTCATTGGACAGCATCAAGTACAAGAGGTGGGATGTCATTTTGCAGCTATGCACGACATTGGTGAGACTGCATCTGGACTATTGTATTCTTTCCTGGTCACCATACTTTAGGTAGGATGTAATTAAACTAGGGAGTGTGCAGAAAAGGTTCATGAGGATCTTCCCTGCTCTGGAAGGTTTGAATTATAAGGAGACACAGTTAATGTGTGACTGTTTTTCCTGGAATTGAAGGTGACTAATATGTAGCCTTTTTAGACCTTAATGAGTCATAAGGAACATAAGTAATGGTAAATGGTGAAGGTCTTTTACCCAAGGAAGTGAAGTCTTGTACTAGAGGATGTAAGTTTGTGAGAGGGGAAAGATTTAAAGGGGATGTGAGGGCAACCTTTTTCCACAACGAGGCTGGAGGAAGCTGCCAGAGGATGTTTTAATGTTCAAAAGACCATTAGGACAGATACATGAACCCAACTGTTTTTTATGCCATGGACCCCTACCATTTACCAAAGGGTCTGTGGACCCCAGGCTGGGAACCTCTGGTTTACAGGCGTATGAGGCAAGTGCAAGAAAATGAGACTAGGTGAGGAAGACAGATTGATTGGCATGAATATTGAGCCGAAAGGCCTGTTTTGCATGCTGTTTTAAACATGAAATCAATAAAAATGCATTATATCAGGCATGTGAGTGCAGCTATTTTGACTTATTCCTGTATTCTGCTGCCCTACCTCCAAACAGAATAATTCTTGCTCACGTAGTTATGGGTGGAAGAGAGATTCCTGCATTTTTAAAAACCTTCGTGAAGATGAGTGGGTAGTGAGGGTTGGCAGAGAACATGCCAACCCCCTACCACCCACTAGACAGGCAAGTTGGTCTGCATATTGCACCAGTTTTGTGTCTCTTGATGACCATGCTCGAGGGTGAGTTCTGCAGGAAACTTGTTTGTAACTCTGCTTCTCTCCCTTTGCTTTCAGGATAAAGTCAAGCGCCTAGAGCTGGAACTGGAAGAAGAGAAGAACAGTGTTGACCTTTCAGCTGAGCGAATCAACAGGAGTAGAGAACAGGTAGAGGAGGAGATGTCAAATGTCTCTGACAGCCTCGTTGCACTGCATGAACAATAAAACTCTTACTTGATTGCACTTTGACCAGATCTAATCAGAAATTCGTATCACACTTGGACTCTATAAAGAAGTTCTTAGAAAAATGTCTTTATCTCATCTTGGAACTCTTTCCACTTAACCAAGGTTGATGTCGTAATTTACTCCGAATGGTTTTGCTTCTGGCCTCTCCCATCTCTTCACCTTCACTCTTGGCTCTTTTCAGAGGCATAATGTCTTGTGCTTCCAATTAATTGAAATTCAAAACACTACAAATGTTGGAAATCGTGGAAGAGAACACAGTTGAGATCGCAGGCAGCATCTGTGGTTCATGTTTAAGGTCAAAAACACTTCACTGGTCACCCTAAAATTACCTTATGACTTCCTCAATGTGAAATGATTGTACCGTTTCTCTGTTTGTTGCAACCTGACCTGCTTTTGTTGCACTTTTTGTGTACCTCCTTACAGCCACCAGCCCCTGCTTTACTAATCAGGTGTGGCTTTAATTTGAATTCTCATCCTGCCCGACTCTTTCTAGGGCACTGAGCTTACTTGCTTCAGACCCAGCTGAGTTCATCTGATTCCATAATCACACCTGGGACCTCCCCTGTCATTCATTTTCAATTGCTTGAAGAAAAATTGAACTTCGTACTGTGGTTAACAGGTTATTATTTCCTATGCTTGTAATTTTGCACTGGATTTGCCTCCCTCTGACTACCTCGCAAGATGTTCCCAATGTAATGTGCACTCAAGTTTAAAAACAAAGTGTACTAAACTTTGAAAGGTTTGGACGTACTGTCAAAATGTTTCTAGTGCTCGATAATGTGGCCAATACCAGCTGACATCCTATGACATCACAGGTATGTTGAATCCTGATCAAATCCCAGGGCTATAGCATGTCATAGATCCAGTCAGCACCAAAACAGGCCCTGTGGCACACCAAGTGTGTGTCAGTTGTCAGTACCAAAACGGGCTCTTCAGCACATTCTGTGTCGGCTGCCAGTGCCTAAACAGGCTTATCAGCACATCAAGTGTGTGTCAGCCGTCAGCACCAAAACAGATCCTTTGGCACACCAAATCTGTGTCAGCCATCATACCAAAATAGGCTCTTCAGCACACCAGCCGAACTTGGAAGTTGCTGTAGCCGCGAGGAAGTAGACATGCCACTGTGTCAGAGGAAAGAGTACATCGTAAGCTGATGGCAATGCTTGTTGGAATTGTACAAGAGGTATCAGTTTAGTGAAGATGACGTATTTTCTATGCCTCCTTCTACCTGCACCGTGCTGAAAAATCTGTTTTGTTTGTAGAGTGATACATCACCAAAGTGGGTCCTTCAGCCCATGCTGATTCGAACATTATCATACTCTACACCATTTTATCTCTTCTACACACACTCACACTCTCTCACTCTAATCACCCTAAAACTGTTCTCAAGTGAAGGAAATTCAGCATGTCTCTCATGGCTTGCCAATTTTCTTTTTAAAGATGCAGCATAGAATGTATCCTATCTGGACACATCACAGCTTGGTAAGGCAATTGCTATACCCAAGACTGCAAGTAACAGCCAAGAGTTGCGAACACAGTCCATTATACAAATCAGTCTTCCCTCTATTGCCTCTGACTACACTTCCCACCGCCTCAGGGTATCGTACGTTAAGGGAGGAATTCTTCGTCTCCCAGTCTTTCTCATCAAGTCCCTTGCAGCTTATTGTCTAACTGCACTGTGCTTTCTCTGTAACTGTAACACTATTCTGTAGTCTGTTTTCTTTGTATTACCTCAATGTGATTATGTATGTCATGATCTGTCTGGATGGCTTTCACTGTATCTTGGTACTTGTGAATGATAATAAATCAATTGTACACTTTACCATTATAGGTTCTGCTACTCACCTACACACACTGAGGTCAATTTACAGTGGCCAGTTAACCATCCTTGAGGAAACACCTGAAGGAAGCATACAGACTCCACACAGACAGTTCCCAAAGTCGTGATTGAACTGCAGCTGTGAGGGTCATTGTGTTGTCCACTCAGAAGCCAGTTTATTAGGTACAGGAGTGAAACTGGTGTGGTCTTCCCCTGTAGCCCATTCACTTCAAGGTTCGACACGTGCATTCAGAGATGCTCGTCTATACACCATGGTTGTAACACGTGGTTATTTGAGTTGCTGTGTATGTTTATATATGTGTGTGTGTGTCTCTATGCATTGAGATTCATCCATATAAACGGTGAAATAAGCCTACAGTAACTGTGGGTCTCAAGTTGAAAATGCTCCTTTTTTTTCCCCCTAGCATGTTAACCTCCACCTGTAGTCATAATGAAACCATTGAAAGTTTATTATGTGTACTGAACAAGCAAAGGCGAGCCAAAGTTCATTATGCATACTTGTGTGCTGTTACCTGGAATAGGAATGTTGGCTTCTGAGGAAAAGCTTGTCAGGCTTGTATCTGCTGCACTTACAGTGGGGGGGAGGGGGAGGGAATTTATTGAAATGTCGAAGATCTTGCAGAGTATTGATAGGGTGGATATGGTGACTATTTCCTAGTGTGGGAACATCTAGAACAAGGGGATTACCCACTTAAGACCAAGGTGAGTCTATTTTCATTTTCTGAAGGCCATCAACCTTCAAAGCTCTATTCTAAAAGGATGGTGGAAGCTGTGTTTGAATAGTTTGAGGCAGGAGGAGATAATTTCTTAATAAACAATAGGATGAAAGATTGCCTGGGCAGGGCAGGCATGTAGAGTTGAAACTGCAATTGGATCATTTGTGATTTCATTGAATTTCAGCACAAATTAGAGAGACCCAGAGATCTGCTCCTAATTTGCAAACTTGTCTGTTTACAGGGGAACATGAAGTATTGAGTCATAGAGAACTACAGCACCACAACAGATCCTTCAGCCCTTCCAATCCATGGCAACCTGTTATTCTGTCCAATCACATCTACCTGCACCTAGGCCATAGCCCTCCTTTCCCCCCTCACCCATGTATCTATCCAAACTTCTCTTAAATGTTATAATTGAACCCACATCTGTCTTCAACACTTGTACCTCCCCCTTAAATATTTCACTTCCAAGTTTTTTTTTTAAACAGAGTGGTGAGTGTGTGGAACACCCTACCATGGGTGCTAGTGGAGACAGATACATTAGGAGCATTTAAGAAACACTTGGATGATCAAAAATTGAGGGCTGTGTAGGAAGGAAGGGTTAGATTTATTTAGAGAGCAGGTTAAAAGATTGGCACAACATTGTAGGCCAAATTGCCTGAACTGTATTGTTATGTTTTATGACATCTAGTCTCACCTATGCTGAGAGAGGAAAGCCTGTTTGCATTCACCCTATCTATACCCCTCATAGTTTTGTATACCTCTACAAGATCTCCTCTCATTCTCCTGCGCTCCAGGGAATAAAGTCGTAACCAATTCAACCTTTCCCTTTCACTGGAGTCCTCAAATCCTGGCAACATTCTTGTGAATATTAAAGCATCAAGTCCCCCCATGTGTTTAATCCACTATTTAATAGGTGACAACACCTCTGCCACAATTATTCTCAACACTGGTGCCCCACAAGGTTGTGTCCTTGGGGCCCTCCTGACACACTCATCACTGTGTGACCAGATTCATTTCTAACTCCATCTACAAGATTTTCAGATGATACCACTTTAGTAGGCTGTATCTCAAATAACAATGAGTCGGAGTACAGGAAAGAGGTAGAGAGCCTAGTGACATGGTGTCATGACAACAATCTCTTCCTCGAAGTTAACAAAACAAAAAAAGCTGGTCATTGACTTCAGGAAGGGGACAAAGTACATGCTTCTGTTTACAACAATGCTGAACTTGAGAGCTTCAAGTTCCTAGGAATAAGCCTCACCAATAACCTGTCGTACAGCAACAGGTCTAGCAACCACCTAGACACCCTGGCAAGGGAACTCACCAGCACCTCTGCTTCCTCAGGAAGATAAAGAAATTTAACATGCCTCTTTTGCCCCTCACAAATTTTTATTGATGCACCATAGAAGGTACCCTATCCAGATTCATCATAGTGTGGTATGGTATGGTAACTGCTGCGCCTAAGACAGCAGGAAATTAAAGAGTTGTGGACACATCTCAGCACACCATGGAAGTCAGCCTTCCCTCCATGGACTCCATCTACACGTCTCACTGCCTCAGTCAAGCGGCCAGCATAATCAGAGACCCCTTGCAATCTGGGCATTCTGTCGCATCCCCACCCCCTTCCATTTGGGCAGGAGATACAAAAGCCTGAGTGTGCATGCCACCAAGCATAACAACAGCTTCTAGCTCACTGTTATAAGAGTCTTATAGTCTCTTAGTGATTCTTGACCTCACAATCTACCTTGTTATAACCATCCTTGTTATTGTCTACCTGCACTGCATTGTCTCTGGAACTGGAACACTTCATTCAGTATTTGCACTTGAACTGCCTCAATGACTGTAAGGCATGGGAGTCTGCTCCACCACTCCATCATGGCTGATTTATTTTTCCCTCTCAGCCCCATTCTCCCCATGACCTAATCAAGAACCTATCAAACTCCTCTTTAAATATACCCAATAAACACAGCCATCTGTGGCAGTGAAGTCAACAGATTCACCACCCTTTGGCTAAAGAAATTCCTCCATATCTTACTTCTAAAGGGACATCTGAGGCTATATCCTCTGGTCCTAGACTTTCATACGACTGGAACCATCCTCTCCACAGCCACTCTATCTTGGCCTTTCAAAATTCAATAGGTTTCAATGAGATTTCCCCCACTCCACCCTCATCCCTGTTCCTTTAAACTCCAGCAAATACAGGCCCAGAGCCATTGAACACTACTCATGCTTTCATAAACTTCCTCTGGACTCTCTGCAAAGCTGACACATCTATCCTTAAATATGGGGCCCAAAACTGCTAACAATGTGGCCTTATAAAGCCTCAGCATTGTACTCTTGCTTTTATATTCAGGTTTTCTCAAAACGAATGCTTTCTTGATACTGGCACAACCTACAAGTTAACCTTTAGGGAATCCTGCACAAGGAATCCCAAGTCCCTCTGCACCTTTGATTTCTTTCCACATTTAGAATGTAGTCTGCATTTTTACTCCTCCTCATAAAGTGCATGACCATACATTATAGTAATGAATAGATCTGTATGAACAATATGAAAGACTGGTTTTTCACTATGCTGATACAAATAACAATAACAAATCAATTTAGCAATTTACCAATAAGATCATGGCTGATGGTTCAGTCTGATACTACTCTGCTGCATCGATTCCGTATCCTTTGAGATCTAAAAGTCAAATGCCCACCATTGTAATAGGGAAGTACCTGGCATGTACAGCTAAAAGCTACTTCAAAGTGATGATGTTCAAAATCACAAAATATGGAATTAAGCTACAGAGAGCTAAGCAGATCACTATTGCATAGAAACAGTTCTGCTGGACTTAGTAACTAAGCTACACATGAAGGCCAGGAGCTGGACTTGGTTGTCAGAGGCTATTTGAGGCACACGCCATTGGGAGCATTTAATAGGTAGTGGGAGCTCATCCCTACTGTGCCCCCCCCCCCAACTACAACAACAAACTACTACTCATGGAGAAGAGGCAAAGGCAGGTTACTGGTGCCTTGAAACCAGTCACTGCAAGTCATCTAAGAAAATAAAAACTCTGATCTCAAACCTCCGCTGTCTTGTGTCAATACCCACTCATGGGGAGGACCTCAGGAGTAAACGCTGAGGGAAGGATTCAGAGCTGGACTCCCCAAGGCAGTCCTACCATGGTTGAGTTTAATGCTGACTGGCATTTCCTGTGCCTCTGCTGCTGCCAAACTGTATTTGTTTCTACCGTTCCTTCGGGTTCATTAGATTGCGGAGAGGGGGAGCTTGCTACATTGGCAACTGCCCTAGCTTGCGTATCTTGACAGCTAGGACACAACATCCATGGTTGACCCTGACCAACAGAAGCTTCAATTTTATAGAAATATCCAGTTCTTTTGCTGCTTAGCATTTTAACTGTTTGCTTCAACCACTCCCTGTAATTCTATATTCCCAGTGTTTTAAAAAAAAAAATCCGTTCAGTTCAAGATGATCTTCATAGGTATACAAATGTCATGGGATAAATGCTGCATCACAAACATAACAAACAATTTAACATAATAGCTCTCTTACTGGTTCTCTTGTATCGATAGTGTCTGGTTATGCTCGTTCCCTCAAGTGGAAACATTATCTATTTCATTGAAATCTTTCCTAATTCTTACAAACCTCTCTTGGGTCCCAAGGGGAAAGAAGTCCCACCACGTTCATCCTTTCTTAAAGAAAACTGTTTCCATTGGCAGAGGGCCATGGATTTAGAATCTGAATCTGGTTTAATATCACCGATATATGTCATGTAATTTGTTGTTTTGTAGTGTAATACATAATTTTAAAACTATAAATTAAATACACACAGACACACACACACATAACCCTCCATTGATCAGGGTTGACCATGGGTGTTGCACCCTATGCAAGCCGGGGCAGTACGATTATAGAGAAAAAGCTGTTGCCCGTGCAGCAGGTTTTCCCTGTCCACACAGCTGATGAGTCCAAAGGATCAGCAGAGACCAATATATTTTGGCATCAGTGGCATCGCAGGAGTTGATAGTCAGCATTGAACTCAACGTAGGACAGCCTTGAGGACTCCAGCTCTAGATTTTTCCCTCAGTGTTTACTCCGAAGCCTTCCCCAAGAGTGGGTACAGCTGCAAGGCAGCGGATGTGTGAGATCAGAGTTTTCCCTCTGGATGAGCTGCCAACCGCAGCTGACAAGCCCCATCTGCCTGAAGCGACTGGTTTTATGGCGCCAGTAACCTGCTTCTGCCCCTTCTCCTATCAATAGAAACAGTTCAGCTGTGCTTAGTAGCTAAGCTACACGTGAAGGCCGGGAGCTGGACGTGTTTGTCAGAGGCTGTTTGAGAAGAACTTTGATAAGTACTTTAAAAATGATTATGTGGAAGAACCTGGAGAATTTCTCTAATCGCATCTTTCTGTGAGGGTGGCACCGATATCACAGGGCGATTGGGCTTCTTAAACTGAAGTACTGGATGGTTCTGAGCTTAACGTTCCTTAAGTTTGTTATAGCCAGGGATGGTAATGGGGCAGGCTCCCACTACCTATTAAATGCTCCCAATAGCGTGCAACTCAACTAGCATCTAACAACCAAGTCCAGCTCCTGGCCTTCATGTGTGACTTAGCTACCAAGTCCAGCAGAACCGTTTCTGCTGATGGGAGAAGGGGCATAGGCAGATTACTGGTGCCTTAAAACCAGTCGCTTCGGGCCGATGGGGCTCAAGAGCCATGGTTGGCAGTTGATCTAGGAGAAGGAAAACTCTGATCTCAAACCTCAGCTGCCTTGTGGCTATACCCACTCTGGGGAAGGCTTTGGGAGTAAACCCCAAGGGAAAAATTCAGAGTTGGAGTCCCTAAGGCAGTCCTACATTGAGTTCAATGCTGACTGGCAACTCCTGTGGCTCTGCTGGTACCAACGGTATCAGCTTCTGCCATTTCTTTGCATTCATCAGTTGCATTGGGAGGAGGAGCTTGCTACACAGGCAGCAGCTTGCTCTCCGTATCTTACCACCCAGGCCTGCATATCTAGACAGCTAGGATGCAATATCTATGGTCAGCTCTGACCAACGGAGGCTTCGGAATCAGAATCAATCCTGTGCTTAGTAAGGCACTCTTCGGTGTTAAAATGGACTCAGTGTACTAAGCCTTAAAATGAGGGCAGCTCAGTTTGTCTACAGATTTATATTGATTGTGCCCTGGTAATTTGATGTCCTAATGGAAATATTTGCAGAATGTGTGTGTGTGTATAACTTTTTTTTAGATTATGAAGACACGCAGTCCTCTTTTATTGTCATTTAGTAATGCATGCATTAAGAAATGATACAATATTTCCTCCGGTGTGATATCACAAAACACAGGACAGACCAAGACTGAAAAAACTAACAAAACCACATAATTATAACATATAGTTACAACAGTGCAACAATACCATAACTTGATGAAGAAGTCCATGAGCACAGTAAAGTTCAAAGTCTCTGAAATGTCCCACATCTCACGCAGACGGGAGAAGGAAGAAAATCTCTCTCTGCCATGCCGACCACAATCCGTCTCTGAGTCATCCGAAAACTTCGAACTCTGATCAGCTCTCCGACACTGAGCACTGAGCGCCATCTCGATCCGAACGATTCGACCTCCATCTCGGTCGCCAACAGCAGGCAAAGCTGGGGATTTTGAGGCCTTCCCTCCGAAAGGTTCCCCACCATGCAGTAACGACAGTAGCGAATGAGCGTTTCAGAAATTTTTCCAGATGTTCCTCTGTGCTTTCACATCCATCTCCATCAAATCAGAATTGTCCACGGCCCCTATTTAACGGATACGATATCATTTTCCACCGGAGGGCTGTGCACGCGCGGCGCGTTGTTTCTCTCTCCTCCCACCGATGACTTCAAGTCTGATGAATGATATAGTGCTTTTTGAAAAGACCTCAACTGAGTGCTATCCTCTTTTGTATATCATGTTGACTCAGCGTATAAGCAAGCAAAGACTTGATGCGTGTCAGAGATGGATTTGTTTGCGGTTCATAGTGGCCTACGTTATTATGCCATATGTTTTCCACCATCGTGTGAAGAAGGGATGTTTTATGCACTCTGGCTCATCTCACCTTCTCTCAGCTGGAGTACCACATTCCAATTACTGCAGTAATTTAGAGAAATTTAACAGACAGTTTACTAGGCGATGAGATCACACCTGATGTCATCCTTGTCAAACGCCTCGCAGCTGTGCACTATGGCAAGGAATTGATGGTTAATCCCTTCCTGTCACTCTCTCCTTTGCATACCAACACCGAAGTAGAAGGATCTACAGCTATGTTTATTTTATTTGGAGACGCTGCACGGTAACGGGCCCAATGAGCCCGTGCTGCCCAGTTACACCCATGTGACCAATTAACCTGCTAACCCGTTCATATTTGGAATGTAAGAGAAAACGGGAGCACCCGGAGGAAACCCACGTGGTCACAGGAAGAATGTACAAACTCCTTACAGACAGCAGTGGAATTGAACTCTGGTCACTGGCACTGTGATGGCATTATGCTAACATTATGCTACTGTGCTGCCTTCTTCAAGGAAACTTTGAGTTTGTCCTTGAATCCTTTTCTCTGTCTCTTGTACTCCTTTCTTCTGATGGAACTTATAGAACAAAGTGTCTCGGAACAGGGATCTAGTTATAGAGGTGTGGCTCACTTCTTTCATTTCTTCTTTAACAGATTGAGCAATTGAGGGGTGAGCTAATGCAAGAAAGAGCTGCAAGGCAGGATCTGGAATGTGACAAAATTTCTTTGGAGAGACAGGTATGTGGGAACAATTAAACTTAACAGCTTTGGTTTGCACAACGTTTTTAATGTTGTAAAGCTTTGCCAAACAGCTCCACCCCTAGGTTTGCTCAGAGGTGTTAAAGTGTATCATAAATAAATTGCAGAGACAATCGTAGCTTCAAATTCAAGTTTAATTGTTACTCAGCCATACACATGAATACAGCCAAATGAAACAGCATTCTCCCAGGGTCAAAGTGCAAAGTACAGTACCAACAGTCACACAGAGCAGAAGGCACATGTAGCACATATAATTATGATAGCAAAAAATCATACAGTTACAAAACCAATTTTTAAAAAGTTATAATATAGCCCTAGTCCTTGAGTGTCATGGCCTGTGGAATAATAGTGCATGGATGTTGTCCTGGAGCCACGTTTCTGCAAGCACAAGCTCGCAGCACTTCCTCATCTTGCACAAGTGCAGCAGCAGAGAAACGTAATCCAGCTTGTTCTACACTGAGTGAACACTGGAGGGCAGCACTAGTGGAAGTGGCTAACCCCCAATCCAGCAGCACACAGGTAAGACTTAGCCTGCAACTTGGGGTTTGGGTGAAGCAGTAGGGTTTTCATGGTCAGCAATTTTATGAAGGATCCCACGCACCCTGCTTATGGACTGTTTGTCCCACTCCCATCAGGGAAGACACCACACAGCCTCTACATCAGGACCACTAGTCTCAGAAACAGTTACTTTCCGCAAGCCATTAGGCTATTCAACATGTCCACCCATTACCCCTCACCACTACTACATACACATCACCTAGCCTCACTTTATGCACATACAGTCAGTACGTATATAACAGTTACTTTGTTTTATAGGATTGCTTTTATCCTTTTTGCTTATTGTGTTTTTTATTGTGCATCAGATCCAAAGTAATGATCATTTTGTTATCAGAATTGGGTTTAATATCACGGACATATATTGTGAAATTCGTTGTCCTTTACACTCATGTACTGAAGAATGACAATAAATGGTACAAGATGCTAATATTGGATGAACACAGATCTATAAGGCAATCACAGAAAAGAAATTCAGGACCCACATAGCATCACACCTCAGAATCAGCTTTATTATTATTACTGATATACGTCATGAAGTTTTGCAGTGGCAATACAGTGCAATGTGTTTAAAAATTACTATAAGTTACAATAAGAAATATAAAAAATAAATAAGTCATGCAAAACAGTGAGGTACCACTCAGAAATCTGATGGCACCTTTTATAACAGCATTGCTTTACAAGGGAAATACAAGTAATGCACTTGAGAGATGAGTATTAGGGTACAAGTAGGCGTTCTGATAGGGTCTCAGCTCAAAATGTTGGCTCTTTATTCCTCTGCCTGACCTGCTGAGTTCCTCCAACATTTTTACTGTTGCTTTGGATCTCCAACATCTACAGAATCTCTTGTGTTTGAGTGTTAGGGCTTTGGGGAAAGGTGTGTTCCAGACATAGTGGTAATGATATGTGTCTCATTTGAGGTTATCCTGTCCCATTTATTAGATCTATAATTGTTGTATGATCTAAGAATGAGATGGTTAACCCATAATGTCTCCTCATCTCCAGTGTTCACATGAGCTGGACCACATTTGTGTATACCCTGGTGTACATGATAGTGGTTCAATGGTGAGGCCCAGTGGAGATGCAACAACCATCTGACAGCGCTTAGTCTTGACTCTGATGTCATACATCTATTGAATTTCTCCTTTGTCTTGCAGAACAAAGATCTGAAGACCAGACTGGCAAACAGTGAAGGCAATCTGAAACCGAATGCTAATTTACCGCAGCTTGAATCTCGAATTAGAGAGCTGGAGGATCAGTTGCAGTTGGAGGAAAGGTACTTGCTTTGAAAAGAAATGTTCAATTCCAGGTTCACCGTGAGTGCTGAGGCAGGAAAAGATTCATTCCATTAACCAGAATCCCTATTGAGGAGATTTTAATATCAGTGAAAGGAATTAGTTACCATATGTGATGACCTTGAACTCTGGCCTTCTGCAACCACTTCCAGAGTAAACCTCTGTGATCTGCAGTCACATCTACCCCAGACCAATTAAAGACATCATATTTCACTCTTAAAGAACCTTGCTGAGCCAGTTGAGTTTTACTGAGAATATTAATCATCTGCTGGAAGAACTTCACAGGCCAAAAGCATGTGCTGCTCAACCTGCTGAGTTCCCCCATCAGATGGATTGTTGCTCCAGATTCAGTTCCAGTTGGTAAATTGCTTCTTTTTCCCAATTTGTTTGATTACTTAAATTCAAATTCCTTAGCATTTCTTCAGGTCTGTGGATTTCCAGTGTAGGAACATGTTCCACCTAAGAAATTGTTGTTCCCAGCTAATCCCAAGAGCAGAAATGGGTGGCTATGTGTCAAAAATGAGCTTTGAACTTTGAAAACCTCTGGGATAAAAAGCAATTGTTGCAATTCACCAATGCCCGACAGAAAGCATACAAAAAATGGTGGATACAGCCCAGTCCATCATAAGCAAAGGCCTCCCCATCATTGAGCACATCTACAAGGAGTGCTGCCACAAGAAGTCATTATCCAACATCAAGGAATTCCATCATCTAGGCCATGCTGTCTTCTCACTGCTGCCATCAAGAAGGAGGTATAGGAGCCTTTGGTCCCAAACCACCTGGTTCACGATCAGTTATTAACCCTCAACCATCAGGGTCTTGAAGCAATGTGAATAACTTCACTAGCTACAGCTCTGAACTGATTCCACAATCTATGGACTCACTTTCAAGGACACTTGATGCTCTCAATGTTATTTCTTTATTTATTATTTGCTTTTTTTGGTTTTTTCACAGTTTGTCATCTTTTGCATACTGGTTTTGTCAGTCTTTGTGAAGTTTTGCATTAATTCTATTGCATTTCTTGTTCTACTGTGAATACCAGCAAGAAAAAATAAATCTCAGTGTAGTATATGGTGACATACAAGTACTCTGATAACACATTTACTTTGGAATAGTTGAAAACCAAGGAATGGGCAAAAGTATCAAACCTGGCTTGAAGAATAGCTTTCAATTCAGTGAGTTATGATCTGTAACTGGCTTGTAACGCTCAGAAAATAATTGGATCACTGTTTGAAGGAAAAGAATTTGCACGACGACCAAGAATGGGACCAATTGGATTGTTTTTGCAAAATACTCATCAGGGCTCATTGGGCCAAATGACCAAATCCTGTTATAACAATTCTTTCTGAAATAAAGCCAAGGAGTTGTAGGAAAACATCAAAGGAAATCTCTCAGCAAGTCCCATGAACCCATTGATAGAAATCCTGGTGAATTATAGAACTATTATGATGTCTTTATTATATTATGTATGGCTCCTATCTGGCTGAGCTACACAGTGTTTCTGTGCACATTCCCTCCTTCAAGTAGCCTGATAAAGCTGCAAATGAAGAGCAGCTATTTAGAGAAGTGAAATCCTCTGTCAGGCTAAGCCCCATACAGAGAGCGGGCAGGGGAATGGAATTGAGAGGGATAATAAATCAGCCATGATGGAATGGTGGAGAAGATTCAATGGGCCAAATTGCCTAATTCTGCTCCTATGTCTTGTGGATTGGGAGAAGAAAATTAGTGTTTGTAATCAGAATATAATTTGTTTAAAGGAGACACAATAATGTCACATAGTGCACAGCTTCACCGTGTCCCTTAATGAAACAGTCTGCGCACTATTTTTGGATCAATTATTTGATGCTATAATGTGAGCCCTAGCTCTCCACCAGTCCTAAATGAGAGATTTAGTGTGCACTGTATAGGAAGAGTTTGCACAAATATTGCAGATCCATTCCATTTGCTTCACATCAGCATCCTTGTTTGTGCTCTTAGCAAGCTTAGTGTTCAATATCAACCTCTCAGTACTAATCACCAAGCTGCTAAACCTCCCTCTGCAACTGGATCCTCATCTTCCTCATTGGGAAACCACACTCAGTGAGGAACTGTGTGGCTAAGCATAATTCAAGTGCCATCTATAAACATGCATACTGTTGTAAAGTCTCAGATGCCGACGAGGGAAGCATTCAGAAGTGAGATAGATTGGCTGGTTGAGTGCTGATGCAACAAGAACCTCACACTTGATATCAGAAAGACCAAGGAATAATTGTGGACTTCACGAAACACACATTAGTCCTCATTGAAGGGTCAGTGGTGGAACAGGTGAGCAGCTTTGTCCCTGGGTGCCAACTTATTGGTGGATCTCTCTGGCCAGTACATTGACACAATCATGAAGAAGGCACATCAGCAGCTCTGCTAGGAGTTCAAGGAGATTTGTTATTTCTCAAAAGACTCTTGCAAATTTTTATAGATCTGTTATTTGTTATCATGGAATGGCTTGTTAACTTTTTAGTCTGAACTAGTTTATAGTGTTTGCCATTTTCTTTGCTCTTCATTCTTAATACATTTAATATATTAATAAAATATAATGTAATACTTAATAAACAACTGTAACCAACAAGTTTTGTAATTTTGAATGCAAAATTATGAGCAATATAGATAGGGTAAATGCAAGTATGCCATACACAGTTTGTTGACTTCTGCACTCTGATTGAAATCTCTAGTTTGGGGTTGTTCCTTGTTTCTGTTGTAGTTACTATTCTATGGAGTTGTTGACTATTCCCACAAGAAAGTGAGTTTCGGTTGTATATGGTGAGATATATGTACAAAGTACTTTGATAATATTTACTTTGTACATCAAGGTAGTAAAAAGAAAACGATGCAGAATATAGTGTTACAGTCACAATGAAAGTGCTATTTCAATTTGAGATGGATTTGAAGATCAAAAGTTCATGCCTTAGCATATGAGAGTCTGTTAACAGTGGGATCGATGCTGTCCTTGAGTCTAATAGTTCATGCTTTCAGGCTTTTGTGTCTTCTCCCTGATGAGAGAGTGCAGAAGAGAATGTTCTAGGTGGGACAGGTCCTTAATTATGTTAACTCCTTTCCCAAAACAGCAGGAAATAGAGATGGAACTAGATTAATATTGGATAAATTACAAATATTAAAACTTCACAGTGTGAAATGCCTGCCATGTTTCTATGTAAAAGTATTAGCGTTCAACCATCAGGCTCCTGAACTAGCGAGGGTAACTTCACTCAGCACAACTCCGAACACAACTTATGGACTCAGTTTCAAGTTCATGTTCTCGGTATTATTTATTTATTATTATTTGTTTCTTTTTGTATTTGCTCATTGGTTGCATATCTGTCTTTGTGTGTAATTTTTCATTGATTCTATTGTACTGTTCTATTGTGATTGCCCAAAGGAAAATGAATCTCAGTGTAGTATGTGATTACATACATGTATTTTGATAATAAATTTACTTTGAACTTTGAATTTTAAAAGTACTTCAGGGCACTTGTGATAGGTTTGCTATTATAAAATAATCTAGCACAGAAATTTTTTTAATCTATTTTCAGTAAGAACCTGATAGTAAGATGACTTGCAAATGTTCCTTTTCCTCAATGGTCTCCCATCTGTCTCCATCTGGTGTTAACAGGGAGCGAAGCATTTTGCAAACGTCGAATCGTAAACTGGAGAGGAAGGTAAAGGAACTGACCATTCAGCTTGATGATGAGAGACAGCATGTCTCGGATGAGAAGGACCAGGTATGTTCTTTGGAAGGAGATGGAGTCGTTTCTAATAGAGTGAAAGATCACACAATCCTTGGAGTACTGAAGGAACCTGTTCTGCCACATAGTCTGTTCTGAATCCCTATAGAACAATCTTTTCACAATTCATAATTTATAAGGCGTAGAAGCCATCTGGCCCATTAACACAGGTCAGCTCTCACAGCATTCCCATGAGTTCCATTCCGCTACATTTCCCAGAGATCTGTTTATTTTATTTTATTTAGAGTTACAGCATGGAGTAGCCCCTTCCAGCCCTTCAAGCCGCACCACCCCAGCAACCCCCTAGATTCAAACTTAACCTAGTCAGGAGACAATTTGCAATGAGCAGTTAATCTACCAAACGGTACATCTTTGGACTGTGGGTGGAAACTGGAGCACCCAGAGGAAACCCACACATTCCATGGGGAGGATCTGTCTATTGTAGTTCACAGAATATAGTTTGAGTATACATGGCCAACAGGAGAAATATTTGGGCAGGCACAAATTGGAGGCTGGTAAAGTAGTTTTTAATTTTGCGGTAAGTTACTTATTGTCATTTACGACCCTTTTCCCCTCGTGCAGCTGACCTTGCGAGTGAAAGCCCTGAAGCGACAAGTGGACGAAGCTGAGGAGGAAATTGAGAGGTTGGAAGCTGCACGGAAGAAGAGTCTGCGGGAGCTGGAGGAAGTGCACGAGGCCAATGAGCAACTACAGAGTCGGATTAAGTCCTTGGAAAAAGACGTCTGGTAAGACAGCCTCGGGGCAAAACTTGAAATGCTTTTCATACTAATGCACACTGAGTACACAATAGAGAGTAATATAGCAGTCAGTTGTTTAAACAACATTGGATCAACAGGTTAAAGTGGCAGAGCTCAGATTAATTAAATTGTTGAGGAAGGGAAGAGGTGGCAGGTAAGGCATTCCACACTTTGCAATCCTGGGAGGTGAATAGACAGTGAATATCTCTTTCAACCCATATGCTTGATAGCTGCAGCTCTGGAGAGGAAAGTGCAACGATATACTGGTTTGCTGTGTTCAATAAAACAAGATGCCCTTTTGTGTGTGGAAAGGCAAGAAGTTGTTAAATTATTGAACAGTTTGGGAATGTAATGAGAGCTTTAAAATGTAATTACTTCCTTTCAGCTGATATGTGACTTAATGATTAGATAAAGTTGTGAGAAATTTCTGGCCTCATAATCTAAGAAAAGAAGTGAATTGGAGAGGATCCAAAGGAGGTTTACGAGAAATTATCCTGGAAATGAAAGGGTAACTGTACGAGGTGTGTTTGTCTCTGGGCCTGTACTTGCTGGAATTCAGAAGAAGGAGGGGGGTTCTCATTGAAATCTATTAATTATTGAAAGGTCTGGATAGAGTGGATGTATAGAGGATGTTTCTAGTAGTGGGAAATTTTAGGACCAGAGGGCACAGCCTCAAATCCCTTTAGAACAGAGATAAGGGGGAAGTTCTTTAGCCAGTGGGTGGTGAATCTGTGGAATTAATACCACTGGAGATGTTTAAAGCAGTGATTGATAGGTTCTTCGTTAGTAAGGGCATCCAGGGTTACTGAGAGAAGGTAGGAGAATGGGGAAATAAAGCAGCCATGATGAAATGGCAGAGCAGACTCAATGGGCTGAATGGCCTCATTCTGTTCCGAAGACTTGTGGCTTTATGATGAGGAAAGGGAGTCGGGGATGATGAAATGTGACAGCCAGAGGTATTGCATACTATCATACAAGTTTTTAATCCATTCTTGATTTAACACCACGCAAGCAATATTGTTCATGTTATATTGTTTATTTTATTGTTTCTTACAGTTTAATCATTTTATTCACTGCTTTAGTCTTTAGTCCAGTGAGTCTGGGGTGGAGGCGGAGGCAGAGATACTGTTCCCAACCTCTCTAAGGTCGAACAATCTGCGGACTGAGCAGCATCTTTGGGAGGGCAGGAATTGAGGACTTTTCAGGTTTGTAAGCCCTGATGCTGGATCTCCGAACTAAATCCTCAACAATTCCTTCCCTCCCACAGATGCTGTTTGACCTGCTGAGTTCCTGCGGCAGATTGTTTGATGTTGCATATTGCAGCATCTTCTGTCCCTTGTGTCTCCCTCGAGGTCAGAGACTGGCCCTCTATCTAGAGAGCTCTAGAAGATGGAAATGTGATCTTAAGAATGTAATGCTGAGGTCTTATAAGGCATTGGTCAGACTGCACTTGGAGTACTGTGCGCAGTTTTGGCCACCTTATCTAAGAAAGGGTGTGTTGGGATTGGAGAGCGGATTCGCAAGAATGATCCCAGAATGAAAGGGCTAACATGAGCCCTGGGTCTGTGTTCACTGGAGTTCATCCAGAAAAATAGGGGGGGGGAGACTCATTAAAACCAATTGAATATTAAAAGGCCTAGATAGAATGGATGTGGAGAGAATGTCTGCAATAGTGGAGAGTAGGGTAGAGTCTAAGGACCAGAAGACGCAGCCTCAGAATAGAAGGACATCCCTTTAGAGCGAAGATCAAGAGAAATTTCTTTAGCCAGAGGGTGGTGAATCTGTGAAATTTATTTCCTCTGATGGCTGTGGAGGCCAAGGACTATAAAACATAAAGACCATAAAGTGGAGATTGATAGGTTCAAGGGCATGAAAGGTTACAGGGAGAAAGGAGAATGAGGTTGAGAAGGATAGTAAATCAGCCATGATGAAATGGCAGAGCAGACTTAATGGCCCAAATGGCTTAATTCTGCTCCTTTGTTTTATGGTCTTGTGGTGGCTCACCTCGTTTAGCTAATCCAGCCATTTGCGGTGGAAGTTGGAGATATATGATTGTGAGAAAACTAGGAGGGGCACAGCCATCAGCACTGCTGTGTCTTTGAAGCTCTACTGACCCGGGTTCAATTCTGGCCTCTGTGTGGAGCTTGTGTGTTCCTTTCATGGTTTCTTCGGGTGCACACACTTCCTCCTACATCACCAAGCCACGTGGGCAGGTTGATTGTCCATACGGACATGAGGTTGCTCGGACTGTGAATGTGGTGTTGCTGAATCCTGAGACCCTTAACTGTCTTTGATTTATTTTCTCCCTGTAGTCATCAGCTGATTCCTTTATCCTCTACAGGTGTGTCACCCACCTGCTGGATATTAGTTTAAAGGGAAAATAACAGACTTTGAACGTCACAACAGGCAAGATCTCCTGGTGGCTACCCATTTCAATTTGACTTCCTATTCTTTCATGTCTGTCCATGCCTGCCTCTACTGCCAAGATGAGGCCAAACTCAGGTGGGAGGAGTAACACCTGCTATTCTGTCTGGGTATCCTCCAATCTAATGGCATAAACACTAATTTCTCTACTTTCTGGTCATTTCCTCCCCCCCCCACAGTCTTTTTTTCCATTCCTCAATCTGGTTACCTCTTCCCTTCTCTTTACCTCCCCTCTTCCTTCCCTTTTTTCCATGGTCCACTACGCTCTCCTATGAGGTTCCTTCTTCATCAATCCCTTGCCTCTTCCACCAGTCCCCTCACAAATTCTTATTTCATCTCCCCTTGCCTGGCCTCAACTGTTACCTGCCACCTTGTAATCCTTCACCTCCCCACCCCCCTCCCACCTTATTCTGGCTTCTGCCCCCTTCTTTTCCAGTCCTGATGAAGGGTCTCGTACCAAAACGTCAACTGTTTATTGCCTGACTTGCTGAGTTCCTCCAACGTTTTGTATGTGTTGCTGTAGCAGATTGTGAACTCTTGTTCTCCTTACAATTATTCTTCTTTCCCCCCTCCTAGGCAGTTCCACTGTAAGCAAGAAGTGAGTAGTGTTTTTTTTTTGTTCTGTATCTCTCTCATACATGCCCACGCTCCATTTCTGCAAGCAGATTCAACACTAATGCTACTTGCTCCTCCATAGATTACTGTTCTACACGCTGCTTTAAAATATATAATAATCGGTTTACCAGCCCGCTGCCCGGTTACAGGCACATGCACTTTTAGCTTGCTGTTAAACCAGATGCTTCTGAATGTGCGGTTTTGTTTGGATAGTCCTCAGTGCAGGAAATACTAACTGGTTAACTCATTCCTGAAGCCAGCAGTCGTCTGATTATCGTGTTGTCAGGATGAGTAAAAGCTGTGCTGCTTAATGTTCACTGAATGGCATGTTGCTGTCAATATGGCAGAGAAAGTTTGTGCAAAATGAAGTTGGGGCTGTATTTTGAAATGTACATCAAGGTACAGAAGGAAAAATCTGTATTTCTAATGTCCCAAAGGCCTTTGGATCCACCTATAGCGCAGTCATTAGCAATCAATCAATACAGTGGATTCCAGTTGACTGGGACACATTGGCACCAGTACATTTTGGCCCAATTAAGCAGCTGCCCCAATTAGCTGAAATTTCATAGAAATAGTTAAGAAAGTTTAAAAAAAGCAAACTACCATTTAACTGGAATAACAATTTATATATTTAAATAAAATACAAAACAAATTAGAACACGATGAATGCTACTACAGTATCAATGGAGGATTTCATCCAATGTACACTGCTGTGTTCTTTTAACTGTGAATGGACAAATTCAGCAGACACCTGCTGTAGATTGCCTTCATAGAATGCTATGGACAATTGCATCATACAAATTTTCATTTTCATTGTAACATTAAAGATGATTGTCAATACCCTCAAATTCTTCGTAGTTCCTAACTTGTTGAAGTAGTGAAATCATTTCGTTTTCATTCCTGGCATCTCCAAGCCCAAATGTTTGAAACTGCAGTGAGCAAAACAGTTCTGAATTGTCTTGCTGCTTATTTCTTGCCAACTAGCACTGACAAAAATCACTGATTTTTGAACATGAGTACACATAACTGATGCTATTTAAAAACGTTGCTCTACGCATGGTGTAGTGTCTGACGACACAAATGCACATGTCTGATGCTAATTAGGAACTGTCTGGCAACGGTCTCCTGTCCCAATTGAACAGCACAGTGTCCCAAATAAAAGAAGAGAATCCCGGCTATTTTCTCAATATTTTTGTTCTTTAAGAGTTGTCCCAAAGAAACAGCTGTCTCAATTAACCAGAATCCACTATAGCGGACAGCCAAGAAATCTTCTGTGTTTGTGATGCTGAGAAGACAAATATTGACATACCTGGTATGGAAAACCAAACTTTAGTGTACCTGGACCCTTAAGTGCACTAGTTGCTACTGGGTGCAATAGAAAGTGTTCATGATCAATCACCACCTGCAGAAGCCCATTTCAATATTGTCTGGTGTTTTTGTGCAGAGACTTGCTGAAATATGTAATGTGATTACAATGGAACTCAGTCTGTTGCGTGGAGTTGGTGGGGGGTGACATTCAGTCCTTTAGTTTTGCTCAGTCAATTGGGGAAGAGATTGACGGATGTGTACCTCACTTCCAAACTAGAACTTAAGAAATGAAAATAAATCATCAAATTTAGAATAAGTTATGTTAGTTCAGCAGATAGGATAAAAATACAATTAAGAAATTAAAGTTAAGAAATGGTGAAAAGAGTAAATTACAGGAAGAAAAATAAAATACTATTCCTGTTTGACAGAGAATGAGGAGTTTGATTTTACTATGTTACCAAGTTCAAGTTTATTATCACTTCAGCTGCATACATGCCAAGCAAAAATCATTCCTCCAGAGCAAGGTGCCCAACTCAGTATGTATAATGCACATACAGCACGCAGTCATGTTACCACAAAGAAATTAACATAAGGGTGCATTTACATTGCAAGTTTAAAAAAAAAATGAACAGTGTAACACTGCTGGCACATCATATGTGGTGAGACTTGGGTGGTGCCAGTGAGATCAGGAAACACCTGTCAAATATTGAAATAGAAATCATTCCATTCCCTTTCAACCAGAGCTTGTGATGCTGGATGTCATTTTTTGTCTTAAGTTCAGATTGAAACAGTGCGTTTATTGGCATTCATTGTGTCTTGCATTCAGTGAATTATGAATGAATAGCTGATATTAGACCCAAACACTGCGGCTGGTCTGCATACAGCAAGCTCCCACTAGCAAAAGTGAGCTAAACGACTTGTTACTTTATTTGACACTGGCTAACTGGGAACTGCTAGTTTGAATGCCCAGCTGTTTTTGGATCAATGTAACAGGAGTATTCATGTTCTCCCAGCAGGCAGGCGGATGACCACGCAAACAGTGCAGTGCCATTTTTGTTCATCACCCCATTGTCCAGTAAGATCTGTGTTCATCTCTGATGTCCTCCTGACACAGGGGTTTTTAGGATGATATTTCAAGATTCAAGCTATAACTGTGGCCGCTTCCCAAGTATGGGAAGGTTCTCCATGTAAAGGAGGAGATTTACCAGGATGCTGCCTGGTTTAGAGAGTATGCATGATGATCAGAGATTAAGGGAGCTGGGGCTTTACTCTTTGGAGAGAAGGAGGATGAGAGGAGACATGGTAGGAGTATACAAGATAATAAGAGGAATAGATAGAGTGGATAGCCAGCGCCTCTTCCCCAGGGCACCACTGCTCAATATAAGAGGACATGGCTTTAAGGTAAGGGGTGGGAAGTTCAAGGGGGATATTAGAGGAAGGTTTTTTACTCAGAGAGTGGTTGGTGCGTGGAATGCACTGCCTGAGTCAGTGCTGGAGGCAGATACACTAGTGAAGTTTAAGAGATAACTAGACAGGTATATGGAGGAATTTAAGGTGGGGGGTTATATGGGAGGCAGGGTTTGAGGGTCGGCACAACATTGTGGGCCGAAGGGCCTGTACTGTGCTGTACTATTCTATGTTCTATAACATTTGGGATTTGTAATGGGGTTGGAGATTTGATAGGGAAAGCCCAGTGAGAAAGAATTAATTTAGTTTACATTTTTCTGACACTGAATCACAAGAAAAATGCTTTGGCCTGGGAAGGAATATTAGAATCTAAAAGGTTTAATTGTGAGGTTACAGTACAAAAAAAGGGCTAACTTCCTCAAATGTAGAAAATTAAGAAATGATCAGATGGAAGTGTTTCAGACGAATAAAGGAAGTGACCAGACAGATTCATGGGCTGAGTGTGGAACAAGAGGTGAAGTTCAAAATAACTTCATTATCAAAGTACGTGTATGTCACCACTTACTACCCTGAAATTTGTTTTCTTGCAGACATTTACAGGAAAATAAAGAAAAGCAGTAGAATTTGTGAAAAACTATACATAAAGAGATGAGGACAAACAACCAATGTCCAAAAGAAAACAAACTGTACAAGTAAAAATGTAATACTGAGAACATGAGTTGTAGAATCCTTGGAAGTGAATCTGTAGGTTGTGGAATCAGTTCAGAGTCGTGTCGAATGAAGTTGTCCACGCTGGTTCAGGAGCCTGATGGTTAAAGAGTAGTAGCGGCTCCTGAACTTGCTGGTACGAGATCTAAGGCTCCTGTTCCTCCTACTGATGGTAGTAGTGAGAAGTGAGCCTGGTCTGGATGATGGGATCTTTGATAGACACTGCTTTTTTTGTACTCAGTGGTAGGGGGAGGCTTTGCCTATGATGAACTGGGTTGTGTCCACCACTTTTTGTAGACTCTTCTATTCCTGGACATTGGTGCTTCCATACGCCAAGATACAACCAGTCAAGATACTCTTTATTATATATCCATAGAAATTTGCAAAAGTGGTATTAAAAACTTTCACCTCGTATGACCCTTCTGGAGAGGTTGGTGATCTACGAAAAGTGAGGCCAAGATTTATTGTAGTTCAGCCAGGACACCATCCGAAATAAAAGCCGGAGCTAAGAAACAGGTCATCCATCATCTAATTAATTGCAAATATAGCTACAGGCCACCACCTCTCCTTATATTCCTGTGTATCATCCTGAATGCTCTCCCTTCATAGCCTCAGTAATGGTGATCATAACTACTCCACTTGTGCTTATTCTACAGGCGGAAAAATACTCGTTCCAACATGGATCTAAAAGATGATGATGACGACTTGAGTTCAGACGACGATTTCGAAAGCACGTTCAATCCTTCCTCCATCAAGTCACTGATTACTGAGAGCAATTTGCAGACAAGCTCCTGTTAAACCTTTCTTTTGGAAGATTTTCGCTAGTTCAGTATGTCACTCTCTGTGGCTGGTGTGTACAGAAGGAAATAAGATTATTTGCTGAATCATTTGACTACAGTATCATTGTCAGAAATTCAGCATGTAAATGATCTGATTATGCAAAGCTTTAATCTGTCTTTTGGGATCCACTTTTAGTAAATGTACAAGACAATCATACAACTTAAAACCTGCTTTTGATAGGAATATTGTATTTTAAGGTTTTTGTTGGAACAAGTTTTTATTCCCGTACCATAGGGAGATGAATAAAGGTTTCGTCGTTTGGATTTCTAGGGTTGAAAGCACTAAAGGAATTGGAGCTAAAAGGGAGTCATTCTATGTGCATTGTCTCTGAACTGCTTGAGGCTGCTTGTCACTGAGGTAGGCAGCCTTGACTGCACCCTGGCGGGTACATTGTGTGTGTTGAATTTGTGGGATGATAGAACCCACTGTATCTGTTGACAGACCACTCAGATCTAATAGTCTCTCCCATCGCTATCCTGTTGTACATAGTGAAAGCTGCTGTCTGCCCCCATCTCCTTGTTGCACAGCTCTCTTGAGTGTTGTTTCCTCTCTGGTATTGGTGGTTGCTGGTCATTCACTGAGAATCCACCTTGAAATTAGTGTTGTGTATAAAAAGATCTTAATATCTTCCAGGCCCCCAGCACTAAGCCCTAATAACCACATTCCTCTTTTGATTGTGTTTTCTACCATATCTGTGGATGGGTTACTGTGTGTCCTCCTTGTATCTGGATAAATCTAATGAAACCCCTGTGCCTTGTATATCTAACTCAAGTGTTTGTGTATTCTCCCCTTCAATTGGTCAACTCTCTGTTCATATCACCAATATCAACCACTTTATCTGAGGCTGCCTTTATTCTGAATTGCTGTGTCTTGAAAATCTTTTCTACTGAGCAAGCTCTAGGTGTGGTGCCTCTCAGATTCCTGTGGTTGTACTCTTTGAAGTACAAGTCTGAAGTGTTTTGCAAGCCTTTGAGTGAGATTATTTGTGACTGGTGTTTCTGTAAGTGGAAGTTGATTGTCTGCAGATGCTTGTAAATCATATCTCTGCAAGTGACTGCATGTAGGAGAGAGAAGGTGCAGAGGGAAAGATTGATTCCATCTGCTTCTAACCAGGAAACGTCTGGGATCAACTGAAATCAGAATACTATAGGTGTAATTATGGGAATTATTTAATATTATGTGTTTTGTGTTTCAGTTGGCATATTAATGTTCCTTCATTTTACCCAAACTCCCACCTTTGGACACAACAAGCAACCATTGATTGTGCTTCACGAGATGAAGTGGCTTTCAGAATGAATGACAGGGATTTTGGGAAGAAAGATTACTGCATTTATATAGCACCATTCAGCCTATTAATTATCATGGAGTGTGGTTACTGTTTAAATAGGAAATTTGTGTATAGTAAATTCCCACAAACAATATGAAAAATGGTCAGATCATGCTGAGGTAACTACAAAATGAATATTAGTAAGGACACAGGATATCCCTCTAAAATTAAATTGTTCAATCTTTGAGTGAAAAGGGTGATGGGTTCTGAGTTCAACATAAATTCATTATTAAAGTACGTAAATGTCACCATATACGTGAACCCTAGATTCATTTTCTTGCCTCTTTTGGTATTAAGAGTGGGACAAGATCTGCTCTCCACAACCACATTTTCTTCTCCTCCCTAATTTGTGCCTTCAACAGTAATAGTACAACCAATCATACAGGAGTCAGTAGAAGCAGCTTGAGTAAGGGAGAGAATAACAGCTTTTCAGAACTGTACATGGCTCATCATGAAAGATATAACTGAATAATATATAATGTGTTGCATTTCACAACATCCAGATAAATATGACACACATTATGAAAGGCAGCTGTCCCTTCCAGAGGGTCTATAAGTAAGGTCTGTGGTCTCAAAATTATGAGTTCGTCCAGTGAGGACGGGGATGAAATGAGGCAATGTATTTGCACCCAGCAAACTCTCACTAGCAGCAGTGTGCTAATGAGGGTTGGTGGGTAATGTGTTTCAGCAATATTAGTCTGAGAATAAATATAGGATAAGTCAAGTGAAAATGTGCCTGTGGTGCTGTTGCAAATAGGTTTTCTTTGAACCTGTGCATACATGTAAACTCAACTCTGATTTTAACCTTTCAGGAAAGGATTTGTTATTATAATGAATGATTCCTTTGCACTCGCATTATTAAAATATTTGGGGCTGGTGCCTGCTTTGTTTCATGTGATTAGAAGGCCTGTGAAGTGACTCAGTGCCAATCCATGACCTCTGTCTGACCTTCCTGCCAATAATGACCCTGCAATGGTAGTTCAGGGATTTGTTTATTCTCTTTGAGATCATAGACTCCTCCCCACATCCCCACCTCCCCATTTCAGGCAAGGTTCACGTGTCAAAACTATCCCTAATTCAATGTATGATTAATAGAGAATTGCAAAAAGGAAAACTGCAGGGTCCTGATGGGAAAGATGAGTGAAACACCAATTACAATTTGGGGTACACACACAAAATGCTGGAGGAAATTGACAGTTACAATGGAAAGTCAATGTATTGGGCCAAGACCCTTCATCAGTGTGAAAAATTGACTCTTTATTCCTTTCCATAAATGCTGCTTGAGCCGCTGAGTTCATCCCACGTTTTTGTGTGTGTTGCTCTGGATTTCCAGCATCTGCAGAATCTCTTGTATTTTTCAATTACTACTTGGAAAATGCATTACATCAGTCTCGCTATTAATATTGCTTGGGCTCGTGCGTTGTCTTGTTTTTGTTTCATGGTGAATTATGAGGTGAGCTGCCATCAACTTTACAAATGCCTAACATCAGAATCCTTATTTTTGTATTGTTAGTAATGACTGAGGCACAACCATCTTGCTGGATGTTGCCTAGTTTTGTAATTGTGCAATAATAAAGAAGGAAATAAAATTACCTCTAACACCTGGTATATAATTTGCACTGGCTTGTACCCTAGCCAACAGAGTCCTCTGTGCTGGGGTAGTGTTTCACATTGTCCCAGTGTAACCCATCTTGTGTCTTCTAGGTCAAGATCCTCCCTCTCATAGGGATGAGGTCTTCGGAGCTTCTGTTGGTATCTCTGGAGCTCTGGGTTTTTACTGGATGGGGATGGGCTGGGTTGCTAGCCCCATCTCCAAACCACCTCCTTTCATAACCGAGCTTGGGACTGTCCATGGTGGAGTTACAGGTTCTTTAGGGACTTTAATGTCAAGAAAATGCCTTTCTTAGGCTTAATATCCGGCTTTTCTCCCATGCATTCCAAATCAGTTCTGAAACCTTATTCATCCTATTTGATGTTGCCGTTCACAATTTCATTATCTCATGATTAAATGAAGATGAAAATACAGACGTCAACTGGCACATACAAAATGCTGGAGGAACTCAGCAGGCCAGGCAGCCTCTGTGGAAAAGAGTAAACAGTCGACGTTTTGGGCTGAGACCCTTCAACTTCGACCTGAAACATCATCGGTATTCTTGGCCCGTTGAGTTCCTCCAGCATTTTGTGTGTATTGGACTTTCAGCATCTGCAGATTTTCTCTTGTGTGATGTCAGCTGACAATGGTTCTTCCAAGCTTTTCAGTCATACTTAATTTTAGCCGATGAACACCAATGTACAAGTCACTCAGCTGTATGTGTGGCCCCTTCCAAAGATGCCCAGACTTGTACACCAGTTTTTATAGTGTTTCTTCACTTGGTATCAGCTATAAGTATAACACACTCACAGAGAATGCTGGAAGAGCTCAGCAGGTCAGGCAGCATCTGTGGAGGGGAATAAACAGTCAACGTTTCGGGCCCAGACCCTTCATCAAGACTCATTCCTCATGAAGGGCCTCGGCCTGAAATGTCGACTGTTTATTCCCCTCCATAGATGCAGCCTGACCTGCTGAGTTTTTTCTAGCATTTTATGTTGCACAGTTGCTCAGTATTTCCAACATCCGCAGAATCTCTTGTCCATTAACTGCAAGTATACTGTGTATATTTACAATGTAAATGTATCCTGTATTTCTATTTCACACTTTACTGTTGCCAAGGTTCACTGGTGTATAAATTGAAAAATGAATATCAACTAAAGAAATTTATACAAAATCTATATATAGATATATAAATATATACACATTAACTGTATAGATGAGAGTATTGATTACCTGTTGATCCAACTCTGTATGAGATTTTGATTCCAGTTTGTGTGGGAATTTTCAAAGCTTTTTTTTTCCATATTTGTATTTTTGTATATATGTTTGAAATTCAAATCTTTAATTTGCATTTTATGTTTAAGGAAATAAATATACTTAAGATATTTTCTTTGCAAATTGTTTGGTGATTTGTTTAATTAGTACACATGACACTTTGCCTCAGTTAGTGCTTTTTTTAAATTGTTTATTTATTCAGAGATACAATGCGGAATAGTCTCTTCTGGCCCAAAGAGCTTCACTACTGAGCAACTCACCTATTTAACCCTGGCCTAATCACGAGAACAATTAACCCACCAGCTGATACATCTTTAGACTGTGGGAGGAAACCAGAGCACCAAGAGGGAACCCACACGGTCATGGGGAGAACATTCTTACGATATTGAACTCTGATCTCCCGAGCCATAACAGTGTCACACCAACCACTGCACTACCCTGGTGGCTAACCAGTTTGCAATAAAGCTCCTTAGCTGACAACTCTTCATAATCTAAACAGTTCCCAAATCAGAAATGCAGCAGAAAACTGGATTCCCATCTAGCAAAAGATGTCTGCAGCACCCAGCAAATTCTTCCCACCAGTTTCCCCAACGCTTCTCTGCATGTATGGGCTGCACACAAGTCAGGCTTGGGAGGACCCACACTTCACTACTTGCATATTAGGCTCTTAATCTATTGAATGCTACTCCAGTGACATTGGTACCATGGTATATGGTATCAGGTCTTGTATGGCAGAAGGGTTAAATAGCCTACACACGTTTCCACTGGAATTCAGTATCATATTATACACTCAGTGGCCAGTTAATTAGGTACAGGAGTGGAACCTGGTGTGGTCTTCTACTGCAGTGGCTTATCCATTTCAAGTGTCAACGTCTTATGCATTCAGAGATGCTCTTCTGCACACCACATTCATGGTTATTTGAGTTACTGTCACCTTCCAGTCTTTTGAACCAGCCTGGCCATTCTCCTCTGACCTCTCTCATTAATGAGGGTTTTCACCCACAGAACCACCACTGACTTTTTTATGCGTGCCATTCTCTGTAAGCTCTAGAGACTTGTGTATGAAAATCGCAGGAGATCTGCAGTTTCTGAGATGCTCAAACCACCCTGTCTGGCACCAAGAATCTTTCTAAGTGGTCAAAGTCACTTGGGTCACATTTCTTCCCTATTCTGATGTTTGGTCTAAATAACTGAACTTCTTGACCACCTCTGCATGTTTTTATCCATTTAGGTGCTGCCACATGATTGGCTGGTTAGGTATTTGTATTAAAGTACGGGTGTACCTAGTAAAGTGGCCACTGAGAATATGTGCGCCTTCAATCTTCCTGCAGGGTGATCAGGGAGATCGAGGAGACTGGACTGAGACTGGGGATCATTGAGGTTTAGATTACAGGAAGGTTAGGTGATGGGAGGGCTGAGCAGTGATAAGTGAAATGATCTGGGAATGTGAGATTAGGAGCAGAATTGGGCCATTCCTTTATGGCTGATTTATTATCCCTCTCAATACCATTCTTTTGCCTTCTCCCCATAGCCACTGATGCTCTGACTAATCAAGGACCTACCAACCTCTGCCTTAAATATATTCAAATGCAGCTTCCATAGCTATCTCTGGCAAGGAATTCCACATATTCTCTACCCTCTGGCTAAAGAAATTCCTCCACATCTGTTCTAAATGGACATCCCTCTGTTCTGAGGCTGTGCCCTGTGCAACGTCCTTTTCACATCCACTCTATCTAGATAGTTCAATATTTGATCAAATGCATTGAGATCCCTCATTCTTCTAAACTCCAGTGAGTACAGGCTCAAAGCCATCAATGCTGCTCATACGTTAACCTGTTCATTCCCGTGGACCTCCTGGACCCATTCCAATGCCAGCACATCCTTTCTTAGATAAGGGGCCCAAAACTGCTCACAATACTCTCGTGTGGTATGACCAATACCTTATAAAGCCTTAGCACTACATCCTTGCTTTTGTATTCTAGTCCTCTTGAAATGAATGCTAACATTGCATTTGTCTTCCTTACCACCAACTCAACCTGCAAATTAGCCTTTGCACCTCCGATTTTTAATTTTCTCCCCATTTAGAAAATAATCTATGCCTTTATTCCATCCATCAAAGTGTATGATCAAACACTTCCCTACACATATTCCATCTGCCACTTTGCCCATTCTCCCAATCTGTCTAAATCTTTCAGACTCCACAGGTTTGAAGAACTGTTTTAGACACGTTTTGCTTTTGCGTCTCTGAGTCATCCGAAAACTTCGAGCCTCCGAATCAGCCTTCCAACACCGAGTACTGAGCGCCATCTCTGTCCAAACGATTCGACCTCAATCTCAGTTGCCAACAGCAGGCAAAGCCGGGGATTTTGAGGACGTCCCTCCAGAAGATTCCCGACTGCGCAGTAACAACAGCAGCAAACAAGCATTTGAGAAGTTTCTCCAGATGTTCCTCTGTGCGTTCACGCCCATTCTCCATCAAATCAGA